>NW_024466975.1:0-317500 GCF_017591425.1 Ochotona curzoniae
TTTTCCCCCTGAAACTAACTGCAATTACTTATTATTGAAGACATATCACAAAGATTATCTAATCCGTGAATTCTTACTTAGCTGTGAAGATCTGATAAGTATTCTAGGCTCCTACAGGTGGCACTTTAGATTTACTTTCACCCTGATACCAGATTTTATCTGAATTGTCATTTTACATGCCCATGTTCTTCACCAAAGAGTATATTCCACAGGGGCATCAAGTGCCCTGGGTCTTTTCCATTGCCACGTGCCCATTAGTGAGGACAGTCTGGCATAATATCCGAGTGCTTATTGAGACTGCAAAGACCAGTAGACATTTTCAGCAGTTAGAATTTTAGAGTGGGGCTCATAATCCTACATGCTCCATTAGTACCTAGGAATTTTTGAAATCAGAGTTTCTAAGATTCGGATCTTACTTGGATTGCACATTATTAAACATATTCTGTTAAACATCTTCCAAGAATGGTTTCAAGGGTGAAAAAAATACCCATTGTTATCCAAGACTCAAAGATTATCAGTTCTACTTTTACTCCTTTTACTGACTTTCCAAATTGTACAAGTTTGAGAGGCTACCCACCACACCCACCCCTTTCCAAGAAAACTTTAGAAGGATAAGCCTGAACATTTTGGAAATATTAAATCTGAAAACTGTTCCAATGTTGCAGGATATATGCAAATATATACAACTGGTGACTGCATTCTATTAAGCATACAATGGAATTTTACTTAAGTATCAGAGTCAATATAATATGGATAAACATGCAATAGGACCACAGAATTTTAATATAACAGATGCATTGAATCCACACTCCTCCTTCCATATGAGAAAATTCTGAGATTTAGAAAGGTGGAATTGCCCCCATGTCTCACAGTTAGCAAATGGTAAAATCACAATATAAATTTAAATGTAACTATCCCCAAAGCTTCATTCTTGCCATCAAAATACAATTGAAAGAAAATGGATTAAGGGGAAGGCCCTCTGCTGTCTAGTTAAAACGGGCTTTGAATTACAGGTTTGATCTTTCCTAGCAAAGTAACTCTGAGTAAATTATTTCTCTTCCCTAAACTGTAGCTTTAATTCCCTTTTAAAAGAGAGTGATTTGATTTTGCAGCATCTGTATGGGGAACAAATGGGAATGCATAAAAATTTCCAATACAGTTGTAATTCAGCGCCCACACACTAAACAATAGGTCCTTTTAGAAACAGAAGCAGTAGTAATACCAGCAGAATAAGAGAATGTTTATTATAGACCTAAGTACACAGCAGGTTCATATGTGTTACTTTTCTAGTCTTTCCTTAAACCTATGAGGTATTTCCTCTATTTCATATCATGTTTTTCAGGAGTTATACTATAAATCCTCAAGTTAGCTGAGGACTGCAATTTACTCCTTAATAGGGACTGTCTTTTGCCCAAAAGCTAAAATTATATTTCAAAAGTGTCTCTATAATACACAATAAAATGTAATGAATATACATAAGGCCCTTGTGAAAGATCATCTCACAACTCTCCAGGCCTCGCATGAGAACAGTAACCAGACCAAACTGCTCAAGTCAGAGCCAGAAAAAAGGAAGGGCCTATCTCTTGTGAACTTATGGATCAGCTTTTTATAAAGGACTCATTAGAATCACAAAGGATTAGGATTATTGACTACAAAATGATATTTTATAGAGGGCAAGGAAGTTTCAGGGGCATTTGAAAGTTGCTTTTCTTTCTTCCCTACTAATAGCTCTGAAACTCTAAAGTACTTAAGCAGCTACTCTCGACTTCATTTTGTGCTCATGTAAGTAGGATGGCCCCTCCCACAGAGCAGTCAGCTTATATTAAAGCAGCATGACATGATCTGAGCCACAAAGTAAAATATGTAATCTATGTATAGACACATATAAATATCCCATATACATGTATGTGTGTGTATATATGTACATATATATTAGTAAGGTTCAGTTTGTATTTTTGGTATAAATTTGAAATGACTGGATATACAGTTAACAAAATCCTGGAACTTAGACTGTGATATTAAGTTACATTCAAATGTTACTTTTTTATCTGACAGAGAAGCTGGGAAAGGGAGAGATTCCCAACTGCTAGTTCACTCCCTATTCGCCCACAAGGACCAAGGGCCTGGAATCATGAACTTCGTCTGGTAGATCCACCTGGTAGATTTGAACATTCATATGCCCTTCCCAGGATCTATGCACTTAGCAGGAGGCTAGAAGGAGGATCCAAGCCAGGGCCCTAACCCAGGCCCTCCATTGTGGGATGCCAGGGTCCTAACTGCCTCATCATTAATTGTTACATGAAATGTCTGCCCCCATTATGTCCTACTCCTAAATGCAATAGTTTACAGCATATTATAAATGTCCATACATTGTCATAAAATCTCCCCTCTCTACTTCTATATTTTGGACACCATGTGTAGAGCACAAGTACCTGATGGACTTACAACAAAAATGGAAAAAACAAACAAACAAACCCTCACTCTCCTGAATGAGAGGCAAAAGTAAAACACTAATCTATAAGAAACTGATCTGCCACAGAAGCCAAAGTCATACTTTCACGCACACTGTATCCAGGAAGAGAGGAGGCAAGGCATACTTTTTAATACAATTTAAACAGAAACCCATCTAACACCTGCTCAGTTTTCCCATAACGTAACATGGAAAGACACTGAGTTGAACAAATCCTCTGAAAATATATTTTAAAAAGCAAAGGAACATAGGGAAACAGAGGGCCAAGACCATCCTAACCACTGCTTCTCCACTATTCTTAACCTCTGTAATCTAAGTCAAATTTGAGCAATTAAAGATTAACGCCTAGGCCCGGCAAGTTAGACTAGTGGTTAAAGTTCTTGCCTTGCATGCGCCAGGATCCCATATGGGCACAGGTTCATATCCTGGCTGCTCTACTTCCTTTCCAGCTCCCTGCTTGTGGCCTGGGAAAGCAGTAGAGGATGCCCCCCAAACCTTGAAACCCTGCACCTGCCTGAGCTATCTGGAAGAAGCTCCTGGCTCCTGGTTTTGGATCAGTTCAACTCTGGCTGTTGCGGCCACCTGAGGAGTGAATCAGCGGATGGAAGATCTTTCTTTGTCTCCTTCTCTCTGCAAATCTGCCTTTCCAATAAAAATAAATAAATCTTTAAAAAAAAAATTAATGCCTGTTTATTTGGTGGTAAAGTTCAAATCCCTTTACCTAGCTTTGAAGGTCCTTCACAATATGGACCCCAGCTATTTCTGTAACTTACTCAATTCAACAAATATTTATTGAATGCAAGCATGTGTAGGGTGTTGTGCTGGGCTTGTGGAGAAACACAGATGAATAAGCTGATTCTTCTCTTGGGGAGCTTCCTTTTGACTGTCTATGTGTTTGATGGTCTCTTGATCTGTTACTTTGGCTGCTGAAAGCTCTTTCCCTTCTCTTTGCTTAAACAAACTTAGGCTTATCTTTAGCCATTTGTCTACCAGACCTTCCAGAATCATTGCTGCCCCTACAAACTGTAACTCCTCCTCTAAATAACACCTCTTTTCTCTTTCTCTAATGAAATAGTTGAACATGTAGTAACATGTAGTAAAGGTGCTTTGTTTTCTAGTTGCACTAATCTTATAATCACAACAACATAATTAACTCTTAGAGAACATGATACATTCTCCATATTTTAAAAAAAAACCTTTCCTTTTATGTCTAAACTAGTACTTTGTACAAAGGAGATAATCAGCAAATTATAACTTAGCATAACAGGTGGATAAATAAAACTGAAGATTGGGAGGCCCTTAGTACGGACAGATCCCTGGTGGAGAGACTAGGTCTTGGGGCGTGGGATTCAATTTACAGAAAACCATCTCTAAAGAGTGTGAAAACAGTTAGGAGGTGCAAGCAAGAAATGATAGAGAAAGAAGAAGGCAATAAATCTACAAGGAAGAGGCACAAGAGTGTCTTGGTTTCAAAAAAGAAAGACAGAAATCTCCTAAAACAGGATGAGAGTTGAGAGTTGGGTGGGAATAATGTGTTTATTTCTTCTCTTTTCCCCCTTTAAAGATTTATTTATTTATTATTGAAAAATCAGATCTACAGAGAGAAGGATATTGAGAAAGCTCTCTCATCCACTGGTTCACTCCCCAAGTGGCCACAATGCTTAGAGCTGAACTGATCCAAAACCAGGAGCCAGGAGCCTCCTCATGACTTTCGACAATCAGCTAGAAATGCAATTTTTACAACTTGAACAGAAAGGGCCAGTTAGGCAAAAAGTTGCTCTCAAATTAAATCTTGAAGTTAGAGAGAATTTAAAGAGCATTCAGAACTGGCCTGATTTATTTGTTTGTTTGTTTAACTGGAAAAGCAGATCCACAGCGAGAAGGAGAGACAGATCTTCCATCTGCTGATTTCACACTCTGAGTGGCCGCAGTGGCCAGAGCTGAGCCACAAGCAGAGGTGGATGGGAACTGGAACTACCATGATAGGAACTACCGACCATATGACATCTGGTCCATGAAGGGGAAGATTAGCCAATCAAGTCATTGCTCTAGGCCTGGCCTGATACCCCTTGAAACCCTCCATCCTAAGGTTAGGCTACATTCCACAGCCCACTGGTAGAAAGTGATTTCTATCACCAAAAAGGGGATCTAGATAACTGAACACAGCCAGTTCAGACATGGCAAGCAGATGTCCATAAACCAGGAGTTCTTCTAACTATTCAATTTATGTGAAACACGTATTCTACTGCTAAGGAAGCACAGCCTATTGGGAACCTAAGCTGGCTGCTCTTGTCTTGGGTCTAACTATCATGGTAAATGGTGCTAATCTTTCGATGTTCAATTGCTGTAGTGAGTTCAGGAAGTACTTTCGTGTGGCTCAACCATGCCTAAACAGGAATTTCTCTAGAATGGAGAATATAAAATGCAGATCTTGAGTGTGTGTGTGTGTGTGCGTGTGTGATTCTTAAACGCACTGCCAGTGACACTCTTTCAGAAGGGCAGGCCAGTGAGAAACCAGCTATCAGGCAGAGTTAAATTCCTCACTAAAGGAGGCTGGACATTTGATTGGGCTTTCTAGTGTAAGCAAGTATGAGGAAGAGGTTTAGTTCCATTTATGGAGTATTAGGGAATGGAGTTATACAAGAATCTTGACATTTCACTCTCTTGCCCTATCAGGACTATCCATCACTTGAAGGGTTCAATGGAAATTGTTTTCTACCAACATTAAAAGTTATTTGGGAGCTTTTAAGACACAGCAAATATATTTCTTTAAGAGAAGTTTATTTGCTTGTTTAAGAGAGCTGCACTTTATATATAGTGCTGATATAAACTGGTGCACAGGATCCTCTAAAACTGTTTATATCCACAGTAAAATACATTTTTGTGGTACTCATACAACAGAGTTAGTCTGGAGCCAAGTGCTTTGTGAACTATGCTTATTTCTCAGCTCCTGTGGCTCTTACTCATCTTCACCATGACCTGGACCCCCCTCACTATCCCTCCTGACCTCGGCCACAACCTACTGGTTCCTCTGATTACACGCTTCTCTGAGATACAGGACACACCGCTTTTCAGGCAGTTACAGAAGGACAGACCCATAGACTCACGGTACAGCTCTTGTTAAGGCTCCCTTTGATTCACCTGGGCCTCTTCTTTTCAGATGTACAATTCCCCATCTATTATCCCTGTCATGTGATTCACGAATTGGGTATTTTCTTACGCAGAAGCATGCCATCACTAGTAAATTTCCATAATGACTGCGATTAGTTAGAAGATTGTTCTCTAATTGATATGTGATTTAAAGGTGAATAATTCAATTATCTGGCAGTTATATTGGAGAATTTAACCAAATTGTCAAGTAGAATCAACTTAGGCTAACTTTCTTAGTTAAAAGAAAATAAAATTTAGGGAGCTGATATTGTGGCATAATGGGTTAGGCTACCACCTATAATGTTGGCATCTTATATGGGCACCAGTTCAAATCCCGGCTGTTCCACCTCTGATCCAGCTCCCTGTCCATGTGCCTGGGGGGCAGCAGAAGAGGATCTAAGTGTTTGGGGTCCTGCTACTCATGTTGGAGATCTAGAGAACCTTCTGGCTCCTGAGTTTGATCTTGTTCAGTCCTTGACACTACAGTCATTTGTGAAGTGAATCCAGCAGATAGAAAATCTCTTTCTAGCTTTACCAATCTGTGTGTGTGACTCTGCCTTTGAAATAAATACAATAAATATTTTTTTTTTTTGAAAAAAAAAAAGGTTTTAAGGATGGCCCGTCATGATAGCCTAGTGGCTAAAGTCCTCCTTGCCTTGCACATGCAGGGATCCTATATGGGCTCTGGTTCTAATTCTGGCAGTTCTGCTTCCCATCCAGCTCCTTGCTTGTGGCCTGGGAAAGCAGTCGAGGACAGCCCAACCCTGTACCCACATGGGAGACGCAGAAGAGGCTCCTGGGCTCCTGGCTTTGGATCAGCTCAGCTCCAGGTATTGCAGTCACTTAGGGAGTGAACCATCAGACGGAATAGCTTCCCCTCTGTATATCTGACATTTCAATAAAAATAAATAAAATCTTTTAAAAATGTTTTAAGAAAAATAAAAGGGCATAAACAGGTACTTTTCAAAGGATAAAATTTGAATAACTAACAGACACATAAAAAATGCTCAGGTACATTAGCCATTAAGGAAATGGCAATCAAAAAGCAAAATGAGGTTTCATCTCACCCTGTTAGATTGGTTGTGATATAGAACTCAGAAGACAATAAGTGCTGACAAAGATGTTGGGACAACAGTATCCTAACACACTGTTGATGGAAAAGTAAAGTAGTGCAACGATTATGCACACAGTATGGAAATTCCTCAAAAATCTGAAACTAGATCTACCATAAGCAACAGCCACCTCTCTCCTCGGAATTTATCCAAAGGAAATGAAATTGGCCCGTGCTTATTGTCATGCAGTTTTTAAAAAATATTTATTTATTTTATTGGAAAGTTGGATTTACAGAGAGAAGAAGAGACAGAGAGGAAGATCTTCATCCGCTGATTCACCCCCCAAGTAGCTGCAACAGGGCTGATCTGAAGCCAGGAGCCATGAGCCTTCTCCAGGTCTCCCACGTGGGTGCAGAGTCCCAAGGCCTTGGACCATCCTAGACTGCTTTTCCAGGCACAAGCAAGAAGCTGGATGGGAAGTAGAGCAGCCAGAACATGAACTGGTACTCATCTAGGATCCTGGTGTATGCAAGGCAAGGACGATAGCATTAGACTACTGTACTAGCCCCTACTGCAGTTCAATTTACAATAGCTAAGATTTGGAATCAACCTAGATGCCCACTAACTAATGAGTGGATAAAGAAAATGTGGTGTATGCAGACTGTGGAATACTATTCACTTACAAAAAGTATGAAATTCTGTCCCTCACAGAAAAATGGATACAACTGGAAAATGATTCTGCTTAGTAAAATAAGCCAGCCCTAAAAAAGATGTTTTCACATTCTCCCCCGTCTGTGGTAACTAATGCATGTAGTACAGAAAACTTAATGTGTATCAGTGAGACCAACATTTTGAGATTTAATTACTGTTTATAGTTATCGTCTAAACTCTTGAGGAACAGTGTGCTTTTTTTTTTCTACTTACTACTTGTTGAATTCTTCACTGAGTGATCATAAAATAAACTGAAAGCAAATCAGCATAAAAATTAAATTAAAAAAATAAAGAAGTAACAGAGAGGGTGGGAAAAGGGGCACGAGAGAGGGCAGGGTGAGAACTATCATCATGTTCCTAAATCTGAACGAACTGAAAAATATTACATTGTTTCACCCTATATAATAAAAAGAAAATTGTTAAGTAAGGAAAATTATCTGGCCAACGACAGACCAACCACTGGTAAGTCATCTAGTTCTTGAGCCAAAATATGAGGGGAGTCATGTGAGAGGATGAAAACTAATTTCTTCTGAGTCCAGATGTCATGCTAGAACCAATGAGTGGAAGCTACACGGAAAAGTCCCAGCTTCCGGTTGTAATAGGGTGAGCTTCCCAAAAGGCAGTGGAATTTCTGTCAGTAGACTACCAGAACTGAAGTGGAATGATTGCTTTGGAGGTATGAGAAGAGATGTTTTGGTTGGAATTGTAGATTTTATGATTTTTCTTCGGTCTTCCAAACCTGAGCATCTACATGCTGCAATGTGAATCACTGTATTCTGGTAGGCTTGCACTAATGACCTTTACATTCCAAAGTATAAACAGTTAAGCATTTAAATCCCACTGCAGATTCAACTACAGTTTGCCTCTGCTTGAATGAGCCATGTATCATGGAGTCAATCATTTTTTTTTTTTCTGCTAGAAGCAAGAATTCAAGGAGGACAGGGGGAATTGAGAACAGCTTCAAAGATTTCCTGAGAATGGCTCAAAGGTTAAGCAGGACTTTCAAGAGAGGACATGCACATTACGTGCTGTATTTTGAAGGAAAAAGAAAAAACATTGTCGTCTCTGCTACGTCTCCATAAACAGAGAATATGAATTGTAATAAAAATTTCCAGAGTTAAAAAAAAGTTCAGAGCTTTCAAAAGTTCAACACCCCCCCAAAACAGCAGCTTTCAGATGAGAAAGATTGGGCACTGCGGGGTGGCCTAGCAGATAAAGTCCTCGACTTGAACACAACGGTATCCCATATGGGCATCGGTTCTAATTCTGGTGGCCCCACTTCCAATCCAGCTCCCTGCTTGTGACCTGGGAAAGTAATACAGGATGGCCCAAAGCCTTGGAACCCTGAACCCACATGGGAGACCCGGAAGAAGCTTCTGGCTCCTATCTTCGGGCTGGCTCAGCTCTGGCTGTTGCAGCTACTTGGGGAGTGAATCAGCAGACAAAGATCTTCTGTGTGTCTCCTCCTCTCTGTATATCTGACTTTCCAATTAAAATAAATAAATCTTTTTTAAAAAGAGAGAGAAATTCAAAGACAGATAAGAAACATCATCTTGGCTTGGATCCAATTAACAAATTCAGTATAAATAAATAAATAGTCTTCTAAACAAGTATGATAGCAAGTGTCCAAAAATACAGTATTTCTTGTTCACATATCCATTTTCATTCAAATTGACATAGGTTTGAAATACATAAAAGACATCATGCTTTTTCAGTTCTAATCCAGGGTCCAGAAATCTGCCCCAAAATAATGAATTTCAGGGATCATCAGAGATGACAGACTTATATTCTTAAATTCCACCACTCTTCACATCAAAATTAGGTGGTGCTTCCCTCTGGCACTGGGACAAAATAAGTGAATGTGAAACTTTGAAAAGGTTTCAGAATGCTTTCTGGGCATGAACCATACTCTAACAGAGGGGCAATGCCTCTCTTTAAAAGTTCCAGTTGTAAGAAATAAAAGAAATAGAATGAAAAGAATTACACTGTTATAAACCAAGTCACAATGATTTTTGCTGAGGAGAGAAAAAAAAAGGGGGGGGGATATAGAAGAGGGTGTTTGTGAAAGCTAAAGAGAGAGTAGAGACAGATTTCTCATTACTAAAGCAGAAAGTTCAAGAAACAAAAAGACTCAAATAAAGCAAGTGGCCTATATACTTGCATCTTTTCTAAGGTATTTCTCTCCTTAATTTTCCTAAAAAATATTAAATGAAACCTGTATGGATACATTACTTTTCTTATAAGAAATATACTCAGTGTTTACAGTGTTTTATAAAGATGCAGAAAACAATCATGGATTTGGAATAGGTCTTAAAGATAATCAAACCCAACATGCCTCTTTGAAAAGATAAAGAAACTTAAGCCTGGAGGCATTAAGCACTTGTTTTCAGTCATTAGCAAAGGAACTCTAATCCAAATCCCCCCATAACTAGATCACAGCCCTTCCCACTCTTCTGTGCAACCTTGGAAGTCAGAGAGTTGGGATAAGGATTGCATTCTTGACTAAGCACAACAAGGAAAGGGAGAATGCCATATAAAAGTTCAACAGCTGTTCGTTACTCTTTTTTTTGGTTTTTTTTTTTTTTTTTTAAAGATTTATTTTTATTATTTTTTCATTGGAAAGGCGGATATACAGAGAGGAGAGACAGAGAGGAAGATCTTCCATCCGATAATTCACTCCCCAAGTGAGCGCAACGGGCCGATACTATGCCGATCCGAAGCCAGGAGCCTCTTCTGGGTCTCCCACGCGGGTGCAGGTTCCCAAAGCTTTGGGCCGTCCTCGACTGCTTTCCCAGGCCACAAGCAGGGAGCTGGAAGGGAAGCGGGGCTGCCGGGATTAGAACCGGCGCCCATATGGGATCCCGGGCGTGCAAGGCGAGGACTTAACCACTTGCGCCACCGCGCCGGGCCCTCGTTACTCTTAATATATGGTGACAGACTCAACTCATCAACCCTTCTCTGCTGTACCCGCCCTACACAGCAGACAACAGATTTTGCATTTTCAATACATGTGAAGACTTTGACTGCTTGAAGAATAACCAGACCTTAAACATGCTTCCTAAGTCCTCATGCCAATGAATTTGTAGTTTTATAAATATCATGGTGAACAAGAAATGCTGCCTTGTCACATTCAAGCCAAATAACAGCTGGACTTTAAAAATAAAATTGTGAAGGCATTTGCCTTTTATATTTTTAATTTCTGTTTTCCTTGCTTATGGTTTTGTCATTTGATTTTGATGAGTGGCTAATACATATGCACAGCTGTCTCTCTGGGTGACCTTTTCGTCACTGCCTCCATGTCCAGGGTTATACGCAGGTCTACAAGTTGCTTACTAAGGGGTATTGCTATTTTCAAGACAAGCAAACTTAAAAAAAAAGATTGGCTGGAAAAGGATCTCATGTACTGAGCCTGACTGACTTCAGTCATTTCAGGACCAAGCAGGAGGCTCCGGTGGAAGTGGGGGGAGACAAAGCCCCTTGAGACTATTACTACAAAGCTTGAGGAAACCCGGAGATGATCTTGCGTGTTTGAAAAGAGAAGATATTCCGAGCTGGAGGCTTGAGATGCTCCCGTAACTTGATTTCCTTAGTGAATTCAAGAATTCTCACCCTGAATTCTGAGAAGACTCCTGTTCTTCCTAGTGCTTTTATGAATGATGATTTTTGTATGTAGGTAGGTGTACTTTCCCTTCCCTCTGCTTTCCTTCACATGACTTAAAGCTCCAAGAGGTCAAGGACATCTGTTTTGCTTCCCATGGTTTATCCAGGCTCTAATTTGGGGACTGGAACGTTATAGTAGACACTCAGAAATACTGGTTAGTTTGTTTTGTTTTTATCACAAACTGGACGAAAAAACAAATCATGTTTTAGTTATTCTGTTACTTCAGTCCCTTCTTAACCCTCCTGTTCATAGAAATGCGAAGGAACGAAGTACAGAAAGTATTCTATGTACCAGTTATCTACTCTGACTTTAATATGAACTGTAACACCAGCAGGCTTTAAAATCAGCCCACACTTAAGCAGATGCCACGGAATCTCCTGCAGTCAGCAGAAGCCTGCTACCCATCCTAGCCAGTCCTCACAAAGGCTCTATGCTGCTGTCCTTAATAGAGCAGGTAACCTGACTCCATGCATGAGTCCCCCTCCCCAAAGCACATGAGGTCTCAATGACAACTCTGAAGGGAGGTTTTCACACGCTGCTTAAGCTCCCGGGCCACTACAGGCCTTCTACTATTACACTCATCAGGCACTGCTGCTATGTATGACAGAGTAACGTGAGAGCTGGTGCATGGCATGACTTGCTATATTTAGTGGGGCGGAAATGGGTCATACTGAGGAAGGTCATAAGAAGTTTGTTCAGAAAAATGAAGGCACCACATATTTATTGGTATATACAGGGCTGTGTGCAGCAGGTTGAGAGTTGACCCTCGGATCACCACTCAGCTCTATTCTTACTATGGCTTTAGCAAGTTACATAATTACTCTTAGCTTCAACTTTTTCATCTGTAAAACAGGAAAAAAAATGAGTATTCTTTTTTAATAGAGTATTTAAGCACTGAATGAGAAAAATATGTGTAAAGAGTAACATATTCTTTGGTCTATGACCCTGGTAAGTGTCTACTAACAAAATATTAACTAGGAAAATTGGCCTGAAACCAGAAAATTTGGGTATGGACTAGGATTTCCAAAGAAATGAAATACAATCCTCTAAGGTTAAATAATTCTTTTTTTGGGCCTAGAGTAACAGCTTGATTGGCTAATCCTCTACCTCTAAGTACCAGGATCCCATATGGGCAGCAGTTCCTGTTTCACCTGCTCCACTTCCCATCCAACTTCCTGCTTGTGGCCTGGGAAAGCACTGGACAATATCCCAAAGCCTTCAGACCCTGTATCCACATGGAAAACCCAGAAGAAGCCCCTGGCTCCTGGTTTCAGATAAACTCCTCTCCAGTCATAGCAGCCATTTCGGGAGTGAACCAGCAGATGGAAGAGCTCTCTCTATATCTCTTTCTCTCCATAAATCTGACTTTCCAATAAAATAAAAAAATCTTTACTTTTTTCACCTTTATACTGATTAATAACTGATTTTTTTAACTTATTGAGTATACATCATGAAGCAGATTATCAGCATTACTGAGATGCAACTGACCATAAATAATATTTATTTATAAGTGATACACAGTTAAGAAATCTAATGAAAAGGGGTAGTTGACAGATTCAGTAATGCCTGGTATAGCAAGGGTGAGGATTTAGCGCTTGGTAATTTCTAGTCTGTGACTAAATTAACTGAATCCACCAAAGTGCTGAAAAATATTTATTTCATTATATGTGGTCAAAGCCTTCAAACAACTTAGTTTTACTCTGAGATGAGTCAGAGCTGAAATCCTTCCTCATAGACCCCTCAGCTCAGTCACAGTCTCCATGTTGTAATCTCATGGTTCACCTTCAAGTTCTATCAATTGACCTTTCTGGTTCTCTAGTCAGAGGAACCTTAACCTTCAGTAGGGGGAAATCTGCACTTCTGAGTAGTTATGGGAATGTCACTGTGCTGTTAGTGACACATTCTTCAAGGAAAACAGCAAGTACACTTCAGCTTGGATTCTTCCTTACCCCTCCCTTCCTTTTCCTTTGTTATGATTCTGACTCTTGTTATCTCTCTCTCTCACACACACACATTATATCCCAATCAGAATGTATTTTCCCACCTTGTCCCTAGTACTAACATTAAATATTAGTGTCTCCTATTGGCATGAACATTCTGCTTTCTGGAAACTCTCTGAGTGCTTCTTAATGTTGGATATTAACCATCTCTTGGTACTCCTGCCAAGGATTTCTGAACTGCCTGGGATGGCCCTAAGCTGTCACTAGAAGCCATACCCAGTTAAGATGCTGCTATGGAAAGCCTTCGTATGTTTTCAAAGGATTAGGGTCCTGGAAGAAATCCTGCCAGTAAAAGGGATACTAGTAAGATTCTTCCCCCCTCAAGCTAAAAAAGGACTTTAGCAGAGACCTGAGATGGGTAAAGTATCATGTTACTCTGAAGAGAACAAATTAATCTTCCCTGACTGGTGGGACAGATTCTGCCAAAGAAACAGCTAACAGGAAAACCAGTCCCTACTCTGTGATGACACAGTAAATAACCAGGCAACATTACTACTGAAGTGCTGACCTAACCCATAAATTGTACCCGGCCTCCTGGGAGCAATTTCTGCTGATGTGCTGCTTGTGCATTCAAGACAAACAAACAAAAAGGAAGAGAGGCGGACAGGCATTGATAGTGCTGCGGGTGGACGTTCTGAGAGCACTTCCCAGAGGCTTCAGGAGTACTTAGCGTCCAGATGCTGGCGGGGCCTTTCCCAAGCAACCATTAAGTTTATGTGAAAGCTGTTGCGAATCTTCATTTTAATCCCATCTTCAAAATGGTTTGATCGTACCTGGGACACTTGATTTGCAATTTTTAAAATCCTTTCTAAATTTTCTTTTAAATAAGAATAAATGAATACACAGTGGAGGGGGGTCAGGCAGTGGTGAAACATGAAATTTTGTTATTCATTGGAATGTAGAAGATTCTTTTATTTTCAGACTTTACAATGACACCTTGATGTATTTGGATTGCCATGAATGTTCAGTCACAGATGATCTAGTTGATTCTCAAAGTCCTTAACTACAATATAAAATGACGATTAATGTCTCCTCTGCATTACCTAGAAAGTCTAGCGGGGCACTTCTAAGCATGATGATCTTCTGTCTAACACTGGCACATCTTTGGAAACACATGTAGCAGCAGGAAAGAGCTACAGGAAAGCCACTCACCCTCTGCATCTTCTGGCCGAGTGAGGTCGATGACACCTGGGCCCAGCTTTCCATCTTCACTTGACTTTCCTGTCAACTGGGGCCCCAAATTTTCAAAGCGTGTTCTTTCCTGGAGGAAAGAGAAATCACAGGCTTACTCTAGCTTCCAAGGCAGCTGACTTTTCCCTTTGCATTTCTACCTTGTTTTCTGGACAAAGTTGAGATTTGCAAACACCATCTCTGACCCTCCCGAGCCATGGACATCTTTTGGGAAGAGTCCACTCTAGCTTGTTTGTGCCACTAGCATACTGACTGTATCTTGACAACAGTACCTGTGAAGCAAGGAGACCTGTGACAGTGAATTTGTACCCCCTCTCTGCTGGATTTGCTCCAGGACTCTAAAAGGATGCAACAAAGAGGACCGAGCCCAAGAGCAAAACATGTAAAACAGCCATTTCTATTAAAATGCACTGATAAATGTGATGGCAGAGGACTTTCAACACTTAGAGATCATAGTTTGTGTTTATGTTCTAGAGGAAAAACAAAGCAGTGTTTTATGCATAAGGATTTCAATAATAAATATCTCAAAGAAGGTAGAGTGGATGACGGCATGAATATTCTCCTTTTTATCTAGGAGTTTTGAGTGTGAATTTTTGGGAACTGAAAAGGAGTATATCACTTCTAACTAGTCACTGAGCCAGGAAAGCTAAACAGTTCTGCCGCTGCAGGAGAGAAATGAAAAGAGATTTTCTTTGCTCACCAGTTCTTCTAGGAGCAGGATTCTGAGGCATCATAGAAAACACTGGATCAGTAGCCAAGGGCTCACTGACCATCATTAATATGTTGTTCTTGTAGGCAGCAACACTGCACGTGTTTCCTTCTCGCCTCCTTGCCACTTTCCAGACTCAAACTTGCCTTTGTGTTATGCTTATGGATGAATGAAACCTTGTTGTTCATTACTATGAAACAATATTAAATGTCATGTCAGCTTGAATTTACAGACATGAAATAGCAGCTTCCAGCTCCGGGAATGGTTTCTGCATGTTATACTTAATGCATTATGCAGCAGCAGAGTGCTGACTGCTGTAGAGTCTATTGTTCAATGACCTAGTTCTGTACTGAGCATGTTCTGCACTAGATGGGAGCACTGAGTGTTCTCGTCTGTAAGATGTTTAGAAACTTGGAAATATTCTTAAAGAGCAAACATACAATTACTTGATGGAGGCTGTGCCTCATTTGTACAGTCTCACTACATTTGTGTTTTCTAATATGATTATTTCTGAATATCGTTGTATTTCTATAATTCATTCCCATCAGTCAAATTGTTCAGGAATTCTTCCAGTCCCCCTCCTTTGTGGAATATGTTGAAATCTGTGTTGGAACACAAAACAGCATAAACCTTGCTTTAATCTAGCACCATTTCTATGGAAAATTTGCAACAAAAATCATAATCATGAATTTCCCTAGCTACTTGTTTCAATAGCAGTATAAAGGAAATCCTATGAAATATGCTGCTTATTAAAAAGATAGAAATCAAAATCACCTTAAGTATGTTTCCCTAGCATTCTTACGTGAAAACACCACTGGACAAGAACAAATTAATCTAGATGCAGGACACAACAAAAAGCAACCGCAAGCCCATGTGAGAGTTTCACACATGGCTGGGGGAAGGACAGCTGTTTTTAATCAGCCAATTTCTATCTTTGAGTAGCACTTTTAGTTGTCATGATGTAAAAAGAATTAAAGTGAAGTTGGGTAGTACCAGGGAAAGCAAAATATTCAACCTTTGTTTTATCACATTGTTTCACATTTCAAATATTTGCATGTGAATGCTTTTCCTCCGTTAAATGCAAGCCAAGTTTGGATGTGACACCTGCAGTCTTGGAAGAACAACCTTTAACTATATTTTCATGGGGGAAAAACAACTTTCTCTGAAAAATCAACAGACTGTGCTATCTATCAATATGCATATTTCAAGTATCTTTCTAGTCATTCATTCTCTTTGATTTTACTGGAAAATATTCTCAGTAAAAAAAAATAAAATAAATAAATAAAGTTCCTGAAAGAATATCAATATTTTGACAAGGAAGGAGAAGAGGGAAAATTACATGCCATGGTTTGTAAAATCCTAAGACAACAAAGCTTACATGATGATAATATCTTTTCTTTTATAAAAATGAAATGCACTCACAATTCAGTAGTATCAGCTTGTTTTTAATCATAACAAAAAACATTCAGAACATTCAACAACACATTCACAGTGTCTTTGAAGTCAGACATTCTTCTGACTTCATTGAAAAAAAATCTTCTACAGGGATACATACCATCTCTATGAAATATCAGTATTTTGACAGAGCAGAAGTCAAGGAAGAATATCTTATGAAATGCTGGTAAAACAGGCAGAAAATAAATCAATGGAAAAAATTGTTTGGGGCAATGGGTTGCATTTTCAATTTAATAATATTAAGCACTTGTATTTGACATTAAGGAAGGACTCTGCAAGGCCATGCTTTTTCATATAAATTTCCACCTAGCCTCCCAGAAGAATCTCTTCTTTTCTTCAAAGAATAGCCCAGCCACATAACCATAAGATAAGAGGACCTTATGTCTATATGTTAGGTCTGGGCAGTGGAGCTAAGCAGAGATTTTACCAGTGAGACTGAACATGAACCTTATAAATTCAAGTGTGGAGATGGGCACAGAGACAAAAGTATAGATATTTACTTCCAAACTGAAACTTTCGATCACTAAATGCTGATTGGTATGTCTAGAGAACAGATTATGGGAGGCAAGTTCTTAAGTCCAAATTTTCTACATATACTCCAATTAGCCCTCATAATAAGCAGAGCTCCCAAGCAAGATATTTTGGAGATAGCAAGCAAGATACCACAAGTTACTAAGTTACTTCCAACCCCACAGAAAAACTCCCCCAATCTTCACGTTGACAGTGAATCTGCACACTCTACATGCAGCAACGTGATCAGACACTTCCTTATGCATTGTCAGTCACAAACATGAGACCAACATAAAAGTTATCGAAAAAAATTAAAGTCAGCTCTGCTGTGTTGTAGGACTGTTGGCTCTCTAAGTGCTTTGAAATTATGATGTATGAGGTGGATGTTGCATATTAAATAAAGATATTTAAATGATAAAGCCCCCTTTAGTGAGAGCTGATGAATGTTAAATATTACAAGCCACAAGATGGTGGCATCCATCATCTTCACATGTTATCAGAGTCAATGACGGGCAGCCTCACTGATGACAGATAGACTACTGCATTATTATCCCTTATTCCAGTGTCACTGAACAAACCGTTCAACTCCTCGGGCATTATTTTTAACTTTGCATTAAATTAGCAACTTTTCCCTCCCTCCCATGGCAAGATTGATTAATTATGCCTTTGCATCGGTGGAGAGGAAGAATGGATTTCGGGTAACTAAAAGAACAGAGGTTTGCTTTCATCTAGTTGGAAAAAAAAAACAACCAACTTCCTCTTACGGGCAACAAATGTAAAATTGTGATCTGGGGAGAGAACAGCAATGAAACAGTAAGCACACAATAATGGCTTTTCTTTGCACTTAGATAAAAGCTGAATTTTTGATGTGCACAGTATATTTTAATAAAATTTTATATACTATGTTTTATACACTTATTGGCTATTCCATAATAATGTGTGTGCTAACAGTAAAATTGCTCTTAAATTTATGTGTGTTATTTATACGTTCCCACATAACAATGCTTTTTGTTGTAAAAAATATTCTGTTTATTAATGTAACTTTACAACCACTGCATCCAAGATCCGTGGTAAATTAATGACATTTTTATTATTTTATAGTGTCATTAAATTTTTACTGATCACTCCATCAAACAGAGGCAGTAAAGGCCATAATGTAAACTGGGACACTTAGATCAGGCAGCAGGAAGACATTCCATATAGTCTGAAGAAAACTGCTAGCAATAAATGATATTTATACCATCTTTAAGCATGTGAGAATACTTGGATAAGTTTGGCAAAACTGTTTCAGTAGTAGAGTGGATTGTGTACTTAAATAACGGTTTGCTTGCCAGCAAGACAAGCCTTTTTCAAACCATAGGCAAGCTGACGGATGGCAGCCATCTCTTGAACAACAGCACACACTGCCCAGTGATGTGCTGGCCACCTTCCTTCAGGGCTTACCATGTCTGATCAACCAATCCATGCCTCAAGTGCTTCTATGTGGCTCCTTTATCACACATTAAAGTGGTGAAGAGACAGGCTGAGACAGGCTTCTTGTTTGTGATCATTTTCTACCAGGCGATCAAGGAATTTTATCAACATTTACTCAAAATTCATCATGCTTTAAAGCTTTTTTTCCTCCTTAATCTATGTCTTTTATCTATTTGGAAAGCAGAGAGACAGAGGTTTTCGATCCATTCATCTCATCTACACAACTGACAGGGCAGGACCAGGCTAAAAGCCAGGGGCCCGAGCCATGTCTTCCATGTGCGTAGCAAGGACCTAAGCATTTCAGCCATCACCTCTGCCTCCCAGGATGTCATCAGCAGGAAGCTGGAATTGAAAGCAGAATGAAGACTAGTTCCCAGGGACTCCAATAATAGGATGAATGCATCCCAAGCAGTGTCTTAACTACTGTGAGAAATATCTGTCCCTAAAAGCTGAGTTCTGAGTATGCATAGTTACAGATCAGATATAGAAGACAGAGAACGTACAGCAAAAGGGCCATCACCTATGTGGCAGTTAAACTGGGTGAAATAATTATGTTATTTTTACATGTAAAACACAGTGTAATTAGGATACTCTATATTTACTCTCAAACAGACCTATCTGTGTGTAGTTAACCAACGGACAAATACTGTATTTTGTGTAAATGAATATAGTAAATACAAAATTCTATGCTCATATAATTGTGGATTTAATAGCACCTATCTCCTAGTTGGGGATTCTGGTGTGTGTATGTGAGTGCTTTATTTTGAGAAAATAGGATTTTGTTCTTATTATTATAAAATAAATGTTTAAATATTAAAGAGTTCTAAAATTCTTCAAATGTGTAATGAGAAGGAATTTTGCAAGAAAGGTTAATACTGCAGCCTGACTAACCATATTTACCATGCACTTCAGAAGCAGAATATTTAAACAATAGTATAGCAAATAAGTGCATGATGAATAGAAATTTTCTACACCCCCACAATCTGCTGGGATATTGTCCATCCAGAAGCCTTCTGCTATGTCTAAATTGCTGAGAGCTAACCAAATGAAGCTGCTTTCACTGCAACTGCTTTACTGGACACTTGATTTCCACTCACAGGATTGTGTCCTCAACCCATGATAAGCCCTCCCTACAGCAGCAATGCCCCCTCAGTCTGCTACCCTTCTCTTGCTGTGTTCGCCCCAGTGGCAATGTTCCATAGTATTTGCCTCACTGCTATCCTTGCCCTCCCTGTCGACTCAGTCAGTCAGGCTAGGTGATTTTTTCCACCACACAACATCTTGCCCTTGTCTCTGCCCCTAGATACCCTCGTACCATCGTCAATAATCCCAGGTCATGTCTCCATGTGCGTATGCCTGGTCCATCATTGCAGCCTCCTTTCTGCTCTCTATGATCCTTGATGTTGCCCTTCCCAGTCCATCTTCTTACATTCCTTCCTCACAGTGTTGCATTTCACTGCTTCAATTCAAAACTTGTTGTGATTTCCTTTCTCTCCTGCAAACTCCTCTAGCAGTTCACACGCTGCTTCTATAATTTACTTTCTTTCTACATCAATTTCCTGTAACTTGCTCATCGTATGTTGTCTGCTCAGGATGAACAGTGAGTCACCTTCCAACAACAATTTTCTTTCTTCTTTCCAATTTCTATTCATACTCAAAAATGTTATCCATGAGCATCATTATCTCTCTGATTCACCTACTCTTTGAGATAACAAAAATTAGCCTTGTCTACAGAACTAGCCCCTAGTTACATAGTACTATGTGAAACAATTGGGCCTCGGTGCACATTGCGCTCCCAAACACTGCAATAATAGCAACAGATTTTCTAAGGCACGGATTGCACATTAAACCTTTTCTATATATCTTATGCAACATTTAGTGTTGGCATCCATAAATACTTGCAGGTTTCTACAAAGCCACATCATTGATTTACTCACATAAATCAAAAACACCCTGTACAGGAAGGGTCCAAAAGGAGCAAGAACTATAAATGTTGCAATATTTCCAGTTTGTGAAAGAGATGCTTAGATTCAACACTCCACCCCATATTGGTGATATCCCTGGA
This sequence comes from Ochotona curzoniae, assembly GCF_017591425.1. Lineage (NCBI taxonomy): Eukaryota > Metazoa > Chordata > Mammalia > Lagomorpha > Ochotonidae > Ochotona > Ochotona curzoniae. Next base: position 20,448 of record NW_024466975.1, read on the forward strand.
CAATAATAATCAAAACAAGAAAACCCAGAAAAAGAAAACTTAAGTATTTCATAAAAGAAGAAAATCAATAATTTTAGAAGCTCGCAATAGAAAAATGCAAAGTTGACTAACAGTAGGAAAAATAGATTTTTGAGTCTGTCAGAAATTTCTGTAGGTTAATGCCTATACCTTTGCAAAGTCTTTGCCCACTATTGGCAAAAGAAGACACCACTTCCCATCAATGTTTGGGTTAAAAAGAAAGTCCTTTTAAAATTAAAAGATTGCTCTGCTTTGTTTTGTATTGGTAAAGTAAGTACAACATTCACAGGTATCCCACGCCTTACTCTGGAGGATATGCTTTGGACATATCTGCCATGATGTGTTTTTCAAGGAATATTCCTTAAGTATACATGCAGTTTCCTTTCTATTGATTTACAAAACTCCATCACTTTATTATCCTTTATTGTTCACTTAGTAATTGGCTGAAGAATCAAAAGATGTAAAACTGATATTGATAAACAGTCACACACACTTTTTAAAAGGTGATTTTGTTTTTTGAGGGAGTTATTTTACAGACAACAACATTTTGTGGGTTCCAAAGTCAGTAAACGATAATAAAGACTCTGGCTGGGACAAATGTATTAAACTCCATTGCTATCCTTATTTTCAGTTAAAACTATTAACTTGTCTACCTTCAAATACACCCTTAGTAGTATAAGTGTACTAGGATTTATCAATTCATTAAGGTCTGAATTTTCTGTGTTTGTGCTAATACCACAAATATGTCCATTGCAATAAAAGGGAAGAGTTCCACCTACTGATCATCTACTTTATATATAAAGGTCTTTCCAATGAATATGTATTTTAACCTCTCAGCAATGCTGTGGGGAGAACACCACTATTGCTATCAATTTCATAAAAGAACAGTGTGATTTCATGTCTTATTTTACCCATTTAATAAAATTTTAGACAGATGTTTGTGCTAGTGAATTTGGAATCATAACTGTATAACTTCATTATCATATGATTTTTGAACCTATTCTCTTCTTTGAAAATGTAAAAATGTTGACGCTTCAAGGTTGTAATGATTAAATGAGGGATTACATACCTTACTGTCTTTCAAAAAATAAAGCAACTCATAAAATATCTACTTCTGGGACTGGCACAGTAGCATAGCATGCTAAAGCCTCTGCCTTCAAGGCCGGCATCCCATGTGGGTGCTGGTCCAAGTCCAGCTGTGCCACTTCTGATTCAACTGCCTGCTTATGGCCTGGGAAAGAAGCAGAGGTAAGCACAAGCCCTTGGGCCCCTGGACCCTTATGGGAGACCTGGAAGAAATTCCTGGCTCCTGGCTTCAATTGGCCTACCTCCAGACCTTACTGCCATTTGGGAAATGAAGTAGCAGATGGAAGATCTCTCTGTCTCTTCTCTCTATATAAATCTGCATTTCCAATTAAAATAGATCTTTAAAAAATGTATCTACTCTATCAAGATACTGTTTAGTATTTCCTAAATGTTTCAAACATCAACACTAATGATGATAGTGTCTTGATCTAAAGGGCAACATCCATTCTCCTATATCAAGATTGGAACAGTGTAACTAAAGATACTTTCCTTTGTGGCTGCCAAGTATCTTAAGTAAATTTAAATCTCCATTTTCACATCTATGTAATATCTGGATCTTATTGTTTTCTAGTGTTAAACCTCAAATATTGTCCCATTATAAAAACTAAACTTCCCTGTTGCGCTTGTATGACCTTTATTATCTGGCCCTTGCTACCCTGACTTAACTTCTCATCCCACTCATGCCCAGCTTCATGTCTCACTGACAACACTTTCTATTCTCTGTTTAAATGAAACGGAGTGGTTTGGAGTTTCTTAAGCTGTGACATTAAAAACCAATTCCAATATGCCATCCTTTCTTTATAGAATGTACTTTTCTTTTCGACAACATTATGCCCAGTGAAAGGACAAAACCTTTTAACTTCCTTCCATCAGTCCAGAGGCAAATCTGTGAGTTCCTTTGCACCACCACTATACCATGTTTATAGGAAAATGTGTCACACTAACTCATGTAAATGTCTGTTTACATGGTTACTCAACTAGTCTCATGCATATGCCATGGAATCATATGCTCCTTGGGCAAGAGAAAGTGTCTTGTGATTCTCTTTCTTCAACTAGGAATGTGCCCTGCAAGCAGTGAGGAACATGCAGCAGACGGCTTCTGAAATGAACTAATGTCTGCACAGATTCTTGTGGATATGTTTTATGGAGCTTTCAAAAACATTCTCAAATGATGTATGACAAGTTTCCCTTAGGATTTGAGGAGTACACCAAACTAAGCGAGTTCTGTCTCCATGATCCTGGCAGAGGCAGCATCCTGTACATCTCCTATAATACACACTTAGACTCTTGTCATTGACCACCAGATGATAAATGATAGAGCAGCATTAACTCTGATATGAAGATATGAGACCCTTTTGGCCTTGGGAGCTACTGAATTAAATTAGTTTCATTAGGATTATAGTGCTTACCGAACCCCTTTAACCAAATGCTCTCTGTCTCATTCATATGGTTTTAATATGGTTATAGCCAATTGCAAGGTTATTTATAAGTTTGCAACTCCCAAGTAGAGTTATAAAGCGTTCAGATTTAAGCGAATCCAGTTGTGTAGCAGCCCAACTCCTACTTATATGTGGTTTCAAGTTTTTATTCTTACACAGAGGCACAATGCAAATTTGTTCCTGAATATTCTATTTGTTTCAATAACAAGTTCACAAAAATTTCCATTGTCAACTTATACAAACTCTTATTAAAACTGAATGCATTATTTAAAAACTGGAAAAATTCTATCTGCACTTAAAACCACCAACAAGACTTTGTTATTCTAACATTTATCATACGAACAAATAGTGTCATAATAAAATTAACGGCCAGCTGAGAAAATGTCATTGCTCAAGATGGTATCTGGAGTCTTTTTACTTCAAAATCTAGGTTCTTGATTTCAGATACCTATCTAATTTACAATGTGTACTTTCTAATATTGCTTATGGAAGCCAGGTACAGTTTATTCAAGTTGAAAACATCAAAGCCACCTAATCCAAGAATGAACATTTTCTTCAAAAACAGCTACTTTTCCAATTTTACCCCACAAACCAATGCGTTTGAAGATTTTTTGTCTACAGAAACATAAACATAAAAAGTGGAAAAATGTAAGACATTGCTACTATGTATACATTTTGATTTATGAAACATAGAAATGTGTATCTCTTAAGAGATTTTCCTATAATTTTAATACATCTTTGTGTTAAAAATGGCACCTATCTTAAAAAGAAATAAATAAGAGCTATGAGAATATATTAATGCTAGATAGAAAGGCAAAGAAAGGCCCCTTCCGTTAAACAGCTGTGAGGCCAAGGAGGTCAGATACTTCTGCCATTGATGAAGCACATCAGTAATGGGTCCAGACCACACCATTCTGATTCCACATTCCCGGAGTCTGTTGCTCCTTCCACTAAAATACTCTGCACTCCTGAAAAAGTATGCCATTTCCCATTTTCTTTATTTCCAAAATGGCTGAGTCTAATTAATATTTTCCCATACTTGCTGATTCTAATAATTGACCTTGTTGTTATTCTCTAAACTCCCCACTACAGCACACATTGTACAATAACTTCTCTGGTATCCTCAGAGTCGGAAGAATGGCTCATTCTCAGGGGATGCACTGGTGTCAGGGGATGCATTTGTCAAATATACCTCCCAAACTATACTCACAGTTGGCCAGAGAGAATCTGCTTGCTATTTCTGAAATTTCATCATAGCCTCCTTATTCAGGGAAAGACAATGAAAGAAGACAGAGGAAAATCAAGAGGAAACATTTTAATCTGACTTTGCCCTAAACTTGTTCCTATGTCTCTAGTTTGGCATGCATTTCAGTGGTTCTAGCACAAATACCTCCCCCTTTTTATTGAGAAGTGACGTGACATAAATGATTGTTACTAAAAGGAGGCAACTCTTCAGGAAAACACACACACACAAACACACACACACACAACTCATTGATGTCAAGATTTCATTGATTTTTCTATTGTTCTCTTTCTAGGAATAGGAAATTACTACCAAGGTTAAAGGAAATCACAGATGAAATTTTTAATGAAAAATACAAATAACACCACATCTAGTTGCTTGTAAAAGAAGCTTTCTTGAAATAAATCTAAAGTTTAGAACTAGGTCTCCATTTCACATAAATTATGGGAAAAAATCTGAACTTGAAATTTTAAAAAATGAGTTTAAAAGAAGAAGAAAATATTTAGGAACCTTATTCAAAATAGTACACCAATATGGCAATATCACAAAGGACAAAAGATGGTATCCAACTGTGGTGATATGTATTAATTGTATGGTTTCCTAAAGATGTGGGAGAACTGATATCAATTACAGTATAATTACCATTACTTCCAACAGAGTTAACATGTAGTTACCACAAAATAACATACAATTAACTGGTGTCACATTGCACACCAGACTAAATAAGATACAAATTAAAAATTCCCAAATATAGTCATAATATGCTTCATTTCTTTAAAAAATGAAATAAAAATAAGACAAATTTTTCTGATAATGTCACAGCATTTCCAGAAATTAGTGTAAATTATTTTAAAGAGGAAAGAAACAAAATCCATAAATTACAAAGCATAGTTTTTAATTCTAAGAAGGAAAATGCATAGGGTGGAGATGTATATATTAACAAATATTTAAATTAAATAAGCTAACACTGCTATAAATACAATTAGAATCTTCCTGACACATTTTAGTTTCTGACAATTAGGCAGTTACACCTTATCACCAAGTTCAAGAATGTTGCTCCCTCTTATGTTTTTACTTCATCTAGTGCATACGTGACAAGAGGCTATTTTAGCAATGCCACAGGGTGCAGGCATAGCAGTGAGTGAAGGAAGATTACACAGGATTTCTAGTGACTTGCTATTTGAAGTGGCAAATCATGTCTCAATATGGACAATTTCCTTATCAGAGGGTGAACTGAAGGGACAAAGAAAGCTACAGTTCAATCTGAAAAAAAAAAGTGAAGTCATTTAGTGGAATGCCTGAAGTCAGCAACAATAACACAGGATGCCTTCACGTGCTGCATGTGAGAGGGGGCATGTGTGGGAACAGGAACACGCCAAGCACACGTCTAGGCTTAATTAGAGGAGAAATGGAAATGGCAGAGTGCAATGTTGTGAAGTTGATGAGAGGACAAAGGGAAAGTAGCTGGATTTCAAATACAGCTACAGTCCATCTGCTATATCTGTTTCAAACATCTGGGCTTCCAATTAGTTATTGAACTCAAGTGTCAGAGTTATTTGGGAATACAGCAAACAGTTTTAGAACAGGAACACGCTAACTGCTTTGTAAAGTACTCTCAGGATTGAACTCTTGCTCAAATTTTGAAGAGACTGAGCAAAAACTGCAATGAAATTATTATTGTGTATTTAACAGTGTGCAGGCCATGAAGAGGTTAGCATGCTAAGAACAAATACTGTAAACAACGTGCTAATTAATGTAACAGATAATAAATGATTAGGAACTTGTGTTTTGCATATTTTTGGAGATTTCTTTTATTTCTTGTATCTGACTTTCTCCTACCCGCCCCCCTCCTCCTCCCCGTTGTATCTACATGCTTACTGGAGACTAAATGAAGCTAGACACATTTGTAAAAGGACACATTTCTTTTGAAGATGACATAAGCATATGCAGAGATCCACTAAGCCTTCAGGACAGTTTACTCTCTAGGCTGTCACTATTTCCCTTTATCTCTCAATATGGAACTTAGATGTCTCTTTTTCCTTTTCTTCCCTTTCCTTTTCTTTTCCTTTCTTCCTATTGCTATTTTTGCACCTAGTTCACATGCTTTATTCTATAAATTCATGGCGCCTTTGTCAGGCTCCAAGGAAAATCAAGCTGGTTAGGAGGGATGACAATAGAACAATGAAAGGTACATCATCATGCCAGGCTATTTCTACTTGTTCTCACATCATTTCTATGTTCCTCTGGTTATTGCAGTCTCAAAAAATGCACTGATCACTGTGTGTGTTAGGTGATACTGCCAACCCAGAGAAGCTCCTACCCCAGATAGTCTGTTATGCATGTGATATAAATGAGATATGTGCTCTCCACGTATCGGCTGTTTGTCCTCAGAGAGCTGGCAAACAGATGAGTGCAAGCCCTTATCACTCCCATCCACAGTGTCCACCAATATCAACAACAAGGAAGCACAAATACCACCTGTTCTTTGTAACTGATCTTAATTGGCACACACTTAAAACATTTTGAATTTAAAATATACTTCATGTGAAGCTTTTGGTTATCATATTTTCGGAAAGAAGGTTTTTCATGTCCACGTCAGAAATCAGAAACTGAAACACAACATATTATAGGCTGAAATGGAGAGGGCAGAGACTGTACCAACTTTATTTCTCAAAAACTCAGAATTCAATCTTGAGTTTTACACTTCAGTAAATAATTTAAAGATCAAGGTAATAACAGTGCTGTAGTTGGAATTTCTGATTTAGTTGATGCAAAAGAATTCAGTAATTCAAATTTGGGAACTAAAGAACAACACAGTTTTGATTTTTCTTACTTTTTGTTCTTGTATTAAAGAAATACTAATACAAAGAAAACAGATTTAATGTAGTTCATAGACTCATTTCTAAGAATATAGTGACATTCACGTCTTCTCTCCCTCCCTCTTCCTACATTTTCGGACTTTGAATTCATGGCTCAAAAAATAAGTGTTTAAATGGCACTAAGTTAATTTTTCCTGCATAATTAGAAATGGTGCTTAGACTACCAAAGACAATTTCTAATTGAAATAAAAGCAACACTTGTGTGGACTCTGGTACTGGGCTCTCAGTAAACAAACACATGTTTTTTCCTAAAGCTTGAATTGTTACTGTCCTTATCCCTCGAAATCTAATGAAAATCTCAGGGAAGCTAACTGAGCAGAAAATGAGCCACAAAAATTATTCGTGCCCACTCAGTCCCAGAGACTACAATGACAGTCAACTGAAATGGATTTGCATAGTCTCAAGAAAAAAAAAATAAGTCATTCACAGAAAAAAATAATTACTCATGTGAACATTACAATTAGATTTTAAATCTCTAGAAATTTTGATGACACCTTCAAATCATTCAATGACTTAAAGATTATGTCTGTAACAATTGCACAAGATGTGAAAGTCTGGGAAATATAACTTCATTTAACTCTACTGCATACATTTGTCATGAAAGAGTATAAAATCTAAAAAAAAAAGATTAAATCTGCTTTCATTGGTTATATAAAATTTCTATTAATATTATATTGTCATCAAAATTTCAGTTTCTCCTAGCCCAGTCTGTGGTACCCAAGAGAGCATGAAAAGCATTGTTTGTAAGGACAGCCAGCCACTTTGTCTGCATTAGGATTAGCACATGACAATGTATCATCTACACAAAGCTTTCAAGTTGTGAACTATGTTCTCACGTTAGTAATATGACAAGAAATGCTGGATAACAAAGTTGTTTCGACCAAAGAAACAAACAAGTCGTAGGCTAAATGTAGTCTATTAGGAACTTATAATTTGAAGTAGCAGCCTTTTCTGAATACCAGCCAGTGTAACTGCTGCTCTAGCACTTGTACTTTCAGTTGTATTTAAAATTCATTATCTGCTGTTCTAAACAGGAAAACACTCTGCCTTCTGAATGAACTGACTTGCCTACAAACTTTATTCATTATTATGGTTTCTATTTGAATACATTTCAGTTGTTAATATTCCTTTGGACATAATCTGCAGATAATTATTTCTTATTATTACCTTTTAGAATTACAAAAGCTTGAGGAAATGACTCTAGAAAACCAGTTTTTACAAAGTCACTTGATATTCACAAATACTGTTTCCTAATCTTTGGTATTACAGTGACCACTGAATTCTACCTACATTCATGTAATCCCTAGTCAGCAGCTTTGAGAGGAAAAACAAATGCTTCCTGTAAACTCTAGAGATCTTTGCTAGAGTGGACCTGATTTAACTTCCTTGATACAGTCTCTCCTTTCCATCACAACTCAAAAAGATGATAGACAAAATATTGCTTTATTTATGGGGGGAAAAAGTGATGACCTGTTACTCTATGCCTTCAGGCTTTGGCGGCTTCCAGTGAACCCAGTCCAAGGAAAGAGGATGCAGGAGGCACACAGCTTCAGGTCTCCTTCACAGGAGGAAGTCCTGGACTGAGTCCCCCTACTCCTCACATAGGAAGAACTGCCATGGTGCATGCTCAATTTCACCTTCTGCAAAACCCTTTAGAAATAGCAGCTCAATTTTAAGGTGTCACCATCCTAATTTTACAGAATATATTGATGTTCTGTAAGGTGAGAGACTTCTCCAAGGATACACATATGGGAGGAGCCAGACATAAGCCTAAAAATCATGTGTCCAGCTTAAAAACCCAACCTGAGCTCCCTTCTTCGTTTTGCAGTTTAGTTAATGAGACTTGATGTGATTTTAGATGCACATCATGAAATCAGACAGATCACTATCCATGCTGGCTTTCAAAGCTTTGCAAGTCAGTATTAATGTTGTAAATCTAATTTTCTGAAGCTCTTCAAGTCTAAGACCTTACTGAAAAGCTATTTTAATATATATACTCAGCATTACAAGATAAATTTATACTGGTTGTTTTTCTGTTCCCTGCTTCTATCCCATCCCAGGCTGTGCTGTCTCCCACATATATAGCTAATTATTGTTCTGGTTTACAGGTCTTACCATTGGAGACGCGTATGTAGGAGTTGCTTTCAAGGACACAGAAGTAGGACAGGTAGATACAGACATTTCATGGTAGAACCCTGTCAAGGAAGAGTCTGGAGAAGGCAGCTGTCCTTGGTTATTATTAGAGCTTGCAGAGAAATTCTCAATGGTTAGAGACCATTATAATTCTGTGGGCTGCAAGGTGGCACTGAGAACTGAGGCAGGATGAAAAGAAGTGGAGGGATAAGGGATTTTAAAATCCTTTTCACCAAGGTCTAGCAAGAAGTGACTCTTCTATTGTGTGAATTTCTTCTGTTTGAGGAAGGCCAGAAACAGCCTAAAGCATAGATCAGACTCACTGAAAAGTGAGAAACTATTTCTTTCCAAGTCTGGTTTCTGATCACAAGCACTTAATCATCAAATGATAAACTGGCATTTACACCCAGTGTTAGGGAGCAGCAATGAGTAAGACCACAGAGTCTATGTACAGAAGAGCTGGTATTTGAACCTAGATTATCTGTATGAGCTCTGTGTTTTTGTTATTTTAATTTGTAATGTGAGAGGATAAGAGATTACGATAGTTATACCTCATGGGTTTTTGTGAAAAGCAAATGAGATTTCTGTATAGAAATATTAGTTGCTTCAGTAATTAGTGTATGACACAATGATGTGTGCAAGCATGCATATATACACATGTGTGTATACACACATGCACACACACACAGTTAAACTTGAGACAGGAATTCAGGCTTTCCTCTGAACCCCGTCCCCTGTAATTCAGACTCCTCTCCTTTCCTGAGAAACGGTCCTCCAGTCATGATCTCCATATTAAGGGGGCACATGCCCCATGCTACCCATGGTGGGGCTCCACCTGTGCTCTAACTCTAATCTACCTTACCATCCCTTGAGAATGCTCAAATCTTTCCTATGCCACAGAGCCTCTCCTGTCAGCGAGCAATGGGCCTCCGTTACTCAGACAAGCTAAACTACCATTACAACACATTTCACCCAGTTCTGACATTTGGACCTTTTATTACCTGGTTTCCTTTTAGGTATCTAAATTGATTCCAAGCCAGTCTACAGCCTCTTTCAAGACAGAAAGGGACCAGTCAACATTTCTCTGAATTCCAAGCATCCGATTCTCTGAATTCCAACATAAGCCCTGTCCCTGAGATGGGCCCTTCCTTCCTAGTGCCTGTGCTGTAATATGCCTGCAAACAATGATAAGGAAGCCAGATCACTCTTTCCTTGCATCTACTTTAAACACATTATCTTATTTTTGTACAATCTTAAATTATATATTCATCATTTCTGCCTTCTTAGTGAGCGAATAAAGTTAGAAAAAAAGCAAGAGACCCCAGTTGACCCAACTAGTGATGTATGTGTTTTTGAAATGAAATCATCAATTAGGCTGTGAGTCTGAGAGTCAAGCAAGATATGACTCATTACATGGGTCCTGATCCTTCTTCCATGCACAATATTTGAGTAGATTTGAGGAAGTCATTCCACAACAATCCCATCAATGGTCTAGAATGAATGAATGAATGAATGAATACTGCCATCTCTCTTGTAGGAGTGATCTCGGAGCTAGTGTGGTGGCATAACACGCTAATCCTCCACTTACTAGCACCAGCACCCATGTCCTGGCTTCTCCACTTCCAATCCAGCTCTCTACCTATGGGAAATATACAATAACTAAGGTCTCAGGGTAATACATTTTATGAAATACTTTATGTTGTTTCAGAATTGGTCTTACTATTCTTTATAAAAATATATAAAAACCAAATTATGACTGAGCCAAAAATATAAGTAATTACTTTCATCCATAGTCGGAAGATACCACTTTGGGAAGCTGTAAATGTTGAAGATTACAAACTAGATCTCAGCTAAAAGTGAATTTCTTCAAGAAAGGCTCCCAGTGGCATATTTTGACCTTCAGATTTAACACAATTATGAGAGACGAGCAGTGATGGAAAGCATAAAAAGTTCCCTTGTGCAAAGCTTTTATGCATGCTTTCCATAAGCCAAGCCAAGGCCTACTAGCTGAAAATGAAAATAATTAAGGTTATCAATAGCTAAAAGCACAAATAGAATGTTTAACGTGTGTAGAGGTTAATAAGAAAGACAAGACTTACACACAGTATCATACAGAGTGTTTCATAAATCTCAGTCAACAGACTGGCACACAGATTCAGCGATGCGACCATGTATATGCACACACACAATCTGGATAGACATAAGGCAGGTACACACAAAGACAAAATGAGATACTGATATATACACAGATATACAAATGAACACAGATATACAACTATCCAGCAAACATCTACTCCTTCCAACATAAACACTTAGGGCGCGCACACACACACACACACACACACATACACACACACTGTAGACCCAGCAGATAGAAAGACTCACACACAGATTAATCTACACAATAAAAATATACTCGACAGCTCATAGAGTTACACATATACACATATACATAATGCATTCACAAAGAGCCATCAGTGTGGTCTGGAAGCTTCCATTCAGGGCTCATCAAGAACCACATTGGTATTAACAAGGAAGATGAAGGTTTTCTGTGATTAACATCAAAGTTGAAAATGGGGACTTGGAAGAACCTTTAACTTGAACACTATACACATTCCAGCAAATGATTTGAGTTTTTTGAACCTCCTCTTGGGCAGCAAAAGGCAAATTATAAAAATTCTATACCAAAGAATGGTTAAGATTGAGCATGGTTAATAAATGTGAAAAAAAATTTGCCAAGAACATTGATATTTAGTGATAATGATTGTGGTGATGGTGATTTACCAAGATTTTAAAACTGTAACCTGCAGAAAAATCTTCTTTGGAAAACAAAGTATGAAAACATCTACCACATCCACTGTTGTGAAGTGGTATGCAAATTAAAAATTCTGAGTCATCAGGAGCTTAAATTTAATATAAAGTATAAGCATAAAACCATCTATTGCTGGTATCAACTTAAAGCAGACAATAGCATATTAAGAGTTTCCCAAGTACCTGGGTCACCAGGTAAATGAAATATTCTATTTATCCATATATGCTGATTAGTTATCTTACACACACAGTATATACTGCTTTTATCAGCATTAGCAAGGATTAAAAATATAAAGCAGTACTAAGACTGATTCTAGCACCTTGAGATCATAAACATCTTGTGATCTCATGTGCACTAAGCTTCTGGAAAAAAAAATTGCAGGACTATGTGCTAGGGAGAAAGGGGCTTGGTCATTAATATCTTGAGATTAGATTTGGGCAATCACTTGCCCCATGTGCTTCAGAGTCCTCATCAATGAAATTACAGACTGTAGCATTTCTGTAAAGGCTCTCAAAGTTATTACTTAATTATTCTTACAGTGTGATGGACTGAAGAAGCACTGTATAATGATTTTCTGTTAGGCAAAAGCTAAACAGATGAATTTTTAGCATCCTTTTGTAAAAATGATAAAGTTTGTAGCTTCTAATCTCTAAGAGGAAAACATCTGTCTTCATTGGACTACAGAAAATTCAGCTAACTTATGCTTCTGAAAAGAACAGAAAATAATTGATAAAGAGATTTTTCAAGAGGCTTTCACCCCTACTCCATCCCCACTCCTGGGAAGTCCAGAGAGCAGAGATTCCTAACCACCAGACAAGGGTTCCCATGACAAATCTGCAGTATCAACTGAACCCCAGCATCTTGGGATGGGAAGTCAGAATCTGCAGAAAGTGTACATAGATTGAAGCAGGGTACCTTCCCACTATCTTGGGGGCTGTCCACAAGGACTCAACTGCCCAGTGGCTCCGACAGTAACGCTCTTTTTGTTTTCATGTGGTAGATTAGGTTTCTCTAGAAGTCTAAAAGTGAGTATTTAGACAGATTGTTAGATGTAAAAGTTAGTGTTGCCTCAAGAACCTTTCTGAAAACTTACCCAGATAACTTAGAGTCTACTCAGTGTTCAGAATATTGTCTAAAGTTGAATGTAATTTTAAAGTGTTCAGGTTTTATTAGGCTTTTAAAAACATTTTCCTTATTTCATAGTAACAGTCTTATCCATAAAATTTTCCTCACAATCAAATGATTTCAAACCTAATATTTTTGCAATGATAATTAGAACTATACATATTTTATGTGATTTTTAAAAATAAAAGATAAATTCCTCACAATACTTTTTTTTAAATTTTTCTGCAACTCGGATATTTAAACATTATTTAGTGCATTCTAAGGACCATCTGGGTGAAACTGATCTAATTTGGAGATTGAGAATTCTTAAGGAATACTTTATTGATTTCTCTATGGAATAGAATATGGCATTAAGTATCTTAACACTAAATTTGTAATATATCTTTTCTTTACAATTTGGTTGCCCTTTTTTTGGAAATGCCCCTTCATGACAAGACAGATGTTAAGCTCAGGAATGAGAGGAATGCAAAATAATCTAAGATCCATATAACTACCAAATGGAGTTCTTGCAACATAAATTGTCTTGGAAATCCTACAAAACAGAAGGGTCACTTTTCTTGAAAGGCATGGTCCTAGGCTTTCAGCATCTTGATCACTAGTCCAATTCATGAAGAGGATTGGTGTTAGTGATCATGGATGAGGACCAAAGCTGAGCGAGCTCAGACAGCTGGGGAGTTCTGCAAGCAGCATCTAAGTCTAGTCCCCTCGAAGTCTAAAACTCCTCATCCTCTCACACCTCTCTAATGGTCTCTTCTATTGTTTATTTAAAGTGCTATCATGATAGTTGCCTTCTTCGGATTAAATATTTCCAGCCACAGGCACCTCCATTGACTCCCAACTCTCTGCAAAGATGAAAATATTAAACAATGACTGTGAACCTGCTGTGCTATCAACTACATATCGCATACTAAATGAGACCCCTCATATGGGATTACTTCACTGAATTATCACATGAAAACTTTGTGCATAGAAACTCTATGTTATTATATCATTTTTTGGATGTAGTCATTTGGGACAGACAAAATCTAAAGTTTTTGTATCCATAATCTCAATCATGTAAATGTGAAAGCTAGGATGGAAGTGGGGAAAATGGCAGAAAAAATGGAGAGAGGATTGAATACATCTTATTAAAGGCCTAATATGTGCATGAGATATTTTTATGAGGAACTTTAATATTACATCAGTTAGTTCTCAAATCATGACATTTTTATAGATCAAGAAACCAGAGCTTTATGGTACTAACTAAAGAAATGCGGAAGCAGGGTTGAACTCTGGGTATCTTCCTACTTCACACGCCCAATACTGTTGTCCATACTCAAAAGAACTTAACAAAGATAGACTGAAATTTGGGCTCCCAAAGCAAGTACGTCCATGGCATCAATTATAGATGAACATGAAGTCAGTCACTCTAACTTAATGAAGGCAAAAAAATTGAGGTTAAAATGGACTTATATGCTAAGTGAAAGGATCTGCTAGGAAACAGGCCTACAACATTACCAGCATTCTAGAACTGACTATTGTAAGAACACTCTTACGGATGTCCCAAGTTTGTTTGAAGGACTATGAAAGAAGATCCATGTTTCTCTTGAGCAGTTATTTTATTTACATAATGGAAATGCTCTGAATCATGGAATACATGTTTTTTGCCTGATAAGACACTCACAAGTCTGTGGCCTCCCATTAGTAAATACACAAACATATGTGCTCATCCTGCCGCAGCTTTACCTCATCTACTTTATTTTTCTCTTAATTTTTTCCCACTATCTCTTCTCTATTTAATTCTTATGTTGTTTGGCTCTATCACTGCCAACCAAATCCACAAACTATTTTTGCATCAAGGCAAGGCATAAATGCAAATAATATAACTTGAGTAACTTCTTTGATACTTAATACAAATACAACAAAACCACTAGTTATTTCTAACTATTGCAATGCTTGGTTGGTGAAGAATGCTGCTTAAGCTTTAACGAATATAACTAAACCATGTTATGCACACATATATATTACTTTATCTAGATTATCATAAATTCAAAATCTCTCCTTCCGGCAATCTCAATGACACTCCACTCACTACACTATAGCAAAAATATTTCCACAATTCTGAAACATAATTCGTCCACTTCATTCCTATTGTTTCTTTTGTATATGATGGAGCATTTCTGTAATGACATGGTAATGACAAAATTCAAACACCAGACCAGCTAGAGAAACTGCCCGCTACTTCGTGAGACATTAGATTTGTTAAAATATAAAGCAAAGGCCTTTTTTCTGTTTTTTCTTTCTGCTTTTGAAAACAAAGTTAATATTCAAAACTGTTATATCAGTATTTAATGCACTTATTTTAAAATGAACATTTTAAAATATTATAGTTTTGGTAACAAAACAATAAGTACTAATTTCCATCTTCAAATCTATTAAAACATTTTGGGGTCTTTAATAATTTTTAGAATATAAAAGGGCCCTGGAACAAAAAAAAAGTTGAGAACAGCTGGTCTAGAAGGATTAAAATATTAGATCTAGAAGAGATTAGATCTAGAAGGATTAAAGATTTGAAAGTGTTTGCCATAGTGAAAGGTTAAGCCTATAAAATCCTTGTAATTAGTAAATCTGTCCTATACATGGTCAAATCAACAACTCTTCCAAAAAAAAATGAGTGCAAAATCATTAATAGGATGTGCTGAAGCTTAATTCTACTGTGAGCTATATTAACTGTGTGTGGCCTTTTGACTTGAAACACCTATAAACAAAATTAAAGCTTTATATGGGCATTCAAACCCTCATCCCTCTCCCAGAGGAAGTATCTTGAACTTTATAAACCTATATAAATTCTCACCATCCTTTCCATTTACAGTGCAGAGAAGGAAAGAGCCAAACAAGTTTGTTGTTTTTTATGAATTAAGCCTTAACTAGTAGCTAGGCAACCAATCAAGTAGCCCTGACAACAGAAAGGAAAAGAACGCAATGATTGCATGAAGCCAGGGACCTACACAGAACACAGTATAGCTGCCCAATGTTATTGGTCCAAATGAGAATCCAATGCTAATAAAACTCACATTGCTTTTTTAAAGGACCATATCATATCCAAACTGTTTGTCCCTTCATAAAAATGCCCTCACACGTACACATCATTATTCATTTCAAAAAACTACATATGAAGACCCTAAGAGTTTATCTAAATAAATTTCTTCAGCTCATGATTTTAGAAGCCCCTACATTAAAATTGAGTTTTTAACTCATATGTGCATATTACTTTAGGTGTTAAGTAAAATTGCCCTGTCAACTTCTCAGAGATATGGGGAACCCATGAGATAATGGAGTGAGGTAGTGTTGAAGTAAAGTGATCTGGAACTGTTCATGGTTTCCTCATCCGTGGAAACAGGTATATGTCTTATACAACTACCTCCATGAATCTGGAAAATTTCAAGATAAATTACATATGTAATAATATTTTTGAACCCAGAAGTACTACAAAATATTTCTTGTTACAACATGAAAAATACTACAGAAATGCTTAAAAAAAACCCAGAAAAACTGATGACTATTGTTTTAAAAATGAGGAGGCTTACAATCAGAATTTGTGCCCATACTATTAAATCTCTAATATGCTCCACACGCTCCACAGAACAGGTTGTTATTGCCTTGGGAATAGAATGACAATGCAACTAACTACATTGGTTGAATACTCACAAAAATGACAATCTTGATTAATTAGTCATATATTCACCTTTGAAAACCACAAAACCTCACTAGTCTGTGAGCTATACAAGGAGCTCATTCATTCCAAGCACATTTTGCAAAATAATTTGCTCCCAACCCCCTTTCACTTATTGTTGTATGGCTATATTGATCTTCTGTCTAAACTTATCCTGTCATGCAACAATGAATATCTGAATCAATTGTATAAATAACAAGGAGCTATGGTAATTGACAACATGAAGCAAAAAATGTCCAGTAGGTTTTTCTTTCCCAATAAGAGGGGGCAGTGTTACATCAGGGTAATGCTGATGTGTTATTCTTATAATTTTGCAAACTATAGATGAGAAGCAAGAATCTATACTTACACAACATGAACAATAACTTTTTGAATAAATAGAAACAAGTTTACAGTATGCCTCACCAATTGGATTATTATTGCCGTATTTACTTAACTGAAAACTACCATTTTGCTCTGAAAAACGTACTCATACATAGTTATCATGCAGCGGATCAAGTATTTTTAAAATCATAGATTGAAATTCTGCTTTTGCTATTATACTAAAGAGTTTATAAAAATTAGTAGGAAAAAAGCTCCCTAGCACATTACCATAATCAAATCTGAATATTTATCATGTTGGGCACAATCAGATCCTAGTGAGTGACTAGCATGCACAAGTTACTCCAAGAATATAATGTAAAAATGCTTTTTTTTTTTAACTTGGTAGGAAGCTGACTGATTTATTAGTGTTTACTTTGCCTTAAAATATTGCAGCGCTAAAGAACAAAAAGTTGACCCGTTCACCACTGGAGAGTATCAAAGAAAGAAATGAACAGATTTGACAAGCTGCCTAAGTTCCTAAAGTGGGAAAGGAATTGATAGTAACTGATAAAACCCTGCACAGGACATATGACCTGCATGTGCTGTGCTTTTCACCAAAAAATAAAACCTTTGCAGGAAATGAAAATTATTCCCCATTTTATAGATATGGTCATGGAGACTCCTAGAGTATAAGTTAATTAAGTAACACAGTCAGAAAATAGCACAGACAGACCTGAGACTCAACTCAACATTTATACTCTCTCTATAGGTGACCTATAATTCTATTAGATCTAAATAAGTCATTTGTTTCTTCATTTATAACAGCATTATCCAATGTCTTATTTTCTTACTATTTGCGTTCCATGGCTAAGCAATGGAAATCATGGCAGGGAAGGATTTAATATTTAGCAGGTGTCAAGTAAATACAAAGCAAAAGACTCAGTGCTTTTCTGCTTCATTTTATTGCCATCGTTTATTTATTCCTTATCTTACTGAATCAAATGTTTGAGATGACCAGGGGAAAAAAGTATTGTATGAACCTGGAACTTCCCTGTAAGTGGAAATATCATTAATTTGGAATTAGAAAAGCTGAAATTTGATCCCTGCCTACCAATTATCCACCATCATGTGGCTAAGTACTTTCCTGTTCTAAGTCTCAGTGTTCTCATCTATTCATTGAAAAGACTGTATCAGATCAAATCTAATGTCCCTGCCTGTTCTTCCACCTCTCAGTTTTAATACCATCAATGTAGACATTGTGGGGTGTGTGTGTGTGCGTGTGTGTGGTGTCTGTAAGATTCACACTAACACCTGATGAGGTCAAGCATTTTTAAAAGATTCTCAAAGGATGAGGGCAGTTGCAGCTCATGCCATATGCACACAAATGTGTCATTATTTGTAAGTACTCATGGTCCATAGGTAATCAATATACTGGTTCACATAATATTCCTAAAAGAAAGTGTCCGAACTGAGTCAGCATTCAAACATTAAGAAGGTCATAAAAGTTACAGAACCCACTGTAACACTAGTCCATTCATCAGAAAGGCCCGTCTCTACCTTGCCTCTCTACCAGCTAACTGCCCTCAACTTAGCTTAATGGGACATTTAGAAACAGCCTAATTAAAATTGTGTTGTGCAGTGTCATGACTGAAATACCCTGAATTGTAGAGATGTCAAAAGAGCAAAATTTGGAGAGTAATTAGCCTATATTATTATGTAAGTGCGCTGGTATTCAGAATCCACGTGCAGAGGTTACGTTGAAATGATGGAGCTTCCAACGAGCTGATATAGCCTATTGTTTCTACAATCTATATGTTCAGCACACTCTAAAATCCCCCAACACAGTCAAGCAGAACATTTCCATGGGTGCTCTTCTGGCTGATCACGCACACGACATTTAGTCTTTAAACTGCCAAAATAAAGACGTATTTAATAAAGTGGAACAAACATGATAAACATATAGATGACCATATATGTGATCCTATAGATGGCATAAAAACAGAAGCATCCTTGTGCCAGTGCACTCAATGTCTTCCCATATTTATGATACGTATGAATTGTGTCTAACATACATGCTATATTACTAAATGTAACATCCTATAGCAGACACTGTGATGCCTACCACAGATCCTCCTTAAGATTGGAAAAGTTTCTCCCTCATCTCCTGGGAATGCTATTGATGGGCAGCCCTTAGCTGCCGGCCATCCTCAGCACTGTTTCAACTGAACAGAATCTCACCCAAAGTCATGGTTCTTTCTGGAATAGCCATCACACAGGTGTGAAAGCTCACCCTCTTACCCTGAACCAATCGGGACATTTCTGAATGGCTATGACAGCCTCAAAGCTCCTTAACTTCGTTGCCCAAGAACTTACTTGAGATTGCATCACACCATGAACTCTTCTGCTGACAGTCCTGCTTTTGCTATCTCTCTTCTTGTGGTGACAATCCAATGTGCAGTCCCTAATAAATATGCATGCTCATCACCATTCATGATCTGCTTCTCAAATATGTGCCATGCTCCTTTATAAAGAGTAGGAGTCCAATTAGGGCAATTAGACTAGTGGTAAAGAAGTATACTTTGAGGCCTGGCATGGTAGCCTAGTGACTAAAGTTCTCACCTTGCACGCGCCAGGATCCCACATGACTGTCAATTCTAATTCCAGCAGCCCTGCTTTCCATTCAGCTCTCTGCCTGTGGCCTGGGAAAGCAGTCGAGAACAGCCCAAAGCCTTCAGCCCCTGCACCTGTGTGGGAGACCTGGAAGAAGCTTCTGGCTCCTGGCTTCAGATTGGCTCTGGCCATTGCAGCCACTTGGGGAGTGAATCAGCACACAGGAGATCTTCCTCTCTGCCTCTCCTCTCTGTATACCTGCCTTTCCAAAAAAAAAAAAAAAAAAAGTCCACTCTCATATCAGAGTGCTTAAGTTCAATTCTTGATTTAAAAATTCTTGCTCCTAATTTCAGTTACCTGATAATGCAGACCTCGGGAGACAATGGTGATGCTTCTAGCAATTGGGTCCCTACCACCTATGTGGGAGGGACTGAGTCCATGGCTCATGGTTCCATTCTTGCCAGGTCCAGTGATTGTGGCATTTGGAAGAGAGTCCTCTCTGTCTCCATGTCTCTAGATCTCTTTCTCTCTCTCTAAAATAAATAATTTTGAAAAAAATATCCAACCAAGAAAGTGAAAAGTATATTTAATGAATTAATAAAGTTTAATGATGACAACACTGTGAAAATTATCTAAAAATGGCATTATGGTTTACAAAAAAATCACAACTATAATTTGTGGATCTTTAGCAGTAGCCTAGTGGCTAAATTACTCAACTTGCATATACTGGGATCCCAATACGGATGCTGGTTTATATCTACTTCCCTTTCAGCTCCCAGCCTGTGGCCTTGGAAAGTAGCAGAGGATGGCCCAAAGCCTTGGGACCCTGCACCCAAGTGTGGGGTCCAGAAGAAGCTCCTGTCTTCTGGCTCCTAGCTTTGGATTGGCTCAGCTCCAGCCATGGTGGTCACTTGGGGAGTGAGTCAGTGGATGGAAGATCAATCTCTTTGCCTCTGCTTCTCTCCATAAATCTGACTTTCTCAATAAAAATAAATAAATCTTTTGAGAAAAGAAAATATAATTTTGAAGACAGTTAAAATTACATCATTAGTCTGTTTCACAATCTTATTGCACATTATACACTTATCCATTTTAAATCAGAAATGTGATCCTCAGAATAAAAAGTAGTACACCATGGGCCCACATAAAATTAAGATGAATATTTTGGTTAAAGAGCCAAAGCTACCATCACAAAGTTCCTTATCACTATTTCTTCTTCCCATTGCTAACTAACCTAAGCACAAGGACAAAGATTAAATCTAGTCAGTCAAAAGCCTGTGGAATCACAAAATACATGTGTAAAAATAGTGACCTTACTTAGGATTGAGATCATGTAAAGGAAGGCTCATGAACACAGCATCTCTAAGTATAACAGACCTCCCCAGTGCACAAAACTAAGAACCCTGTAAAGTTATCTCCTGAGGGACCAGCCTTGTGGTAAAGCAAGTTATGCCACAGTCTGACAGCAGCACCCCATACAGGAACTGTTCATGCCCCAGCTGCTGTACTTCTGATCCCGTTCCTTGCTAATGACTTGGAAAAACAACTGAGCATGCCCAGGTGTTCAGGACCTTGCCACCAATATTGAAGACCTGAAAGAAGCTCCTGCTCCTGGCTTCAGCCTGGCCCAGTCCTTGCCACTGCTGACAATGGGGAATAAACTAATTAGTCTCTTTCCCTCTGCAAGTGTGTGTGTGTGTGTGTGTGTGTGCGTGTGCGCGCACACATGCACATATGTATCTCTCCCTTTCTATAACTGTCTTTCAAATGAAAAAATCATTTAAAAATGATTATTATATATATAAAATGATATATATAAATGAATATATATATATATGAATATATATATGAATATATATAAAAATATATATAAAATGATATATATAAAATGATATTATATACGGGGATACCAGTGCATGCAAGTCGAGGAATGGAGCCACTAGGCTATCGTTCTACCCAGTTTTCATTCTTAACCTCCACTTTTATTTTGTTTTGTCAACCCAAGCAAAATGAAATTCAAACATTTCAAACCTTGGGCTTCTCCCTCTCAAATGGAGTAAGGAAAATAAAGCAGAAATATTTAAAATTAATATGTAGAACTTACATATAATAGAGATTAAGTCTGAACTTTAACTCCAAATGATGACGTAAAATCAGCAATATAGGTGCTAAAGACCATATTGTATGTTTTTTTTTTCAAAATTCTTATGCTAAAGCCTTAATCCCCAGTGTGACAGAAAGTAGAATTGAGCATTTAGAAAGTAATTGGTTTAGATAAGGCCATCATGAGAACTTTTACGCTCCTACACAAAGATGAAGAAACCAGACTTCTCTTTCTCCTCTAAGTGAAAACATAGGGATAAAGTTCTATATTTTCAACATGAGTCAACCAAAAGAATGAGTAAATCAAAGAAAGGGCACGCACCAAAAAATCACCATGCCGGCACCCAGATCTTAGACTTTCAGGTTCCAGAACTTTAACAAATTAATTTTTGTTGTTTAAGTCGGCCAATTAATGGCATTCCTTATAGCGTCCTCATTATCCAAAAAAGTGAATAGTTCTGTCCAAATCAAATGATGTACTCTGAAGTTACTTCAGGGCTCCAAGGATAAGCAAGTCTTCAAGCTTCATCCAGAAAAGGCTGGAGACACACAACCACACTCAGAGGAAGTAAGAGAACCTGGCTACCACAGGGCAAAGAGACACCCCTTCTTCCTCTACATGTAACACAACTCTATAAAAAAAGTTATGAACAACAGCAACAAGAGATATGCCATGATTTCCCATTATCAGTAGTTTTACTTCCTGTGCTTTGTTATCTGAGGTCCAGCAAAGCCGAAAAATATTAAATAGAAAGTTTCAGAAATAAGTCATTTCTAAGTTGTATACCATTTTGAGTAGTGTGATAAACTCCCACACAATCCTGACATCCTGCCTTACACATGAATCATTTCTTTGTCCAACACATCCACATTGTATGTGTTACCCATCCATGAGTCACTTAGTAGCCATCTTGGTTATCGGATGAACTGCTGAGATATCATGTTGTTTGTGTTCAAGTAACCCCAACACAGTAAGCTAATACCATCCATGTCTCAGTATCATACTTCATTTCATATTATGAGTGTGTGATGGAGAAAGAGAAAGAGAGAGACAGAGTAAGAGAAAGAAAAAGAGAGACATCACATGCACATAATTTTTAGGATTATGTATTCTAATTGCCATATTTTACTATTGCTGTTGTTAATCTCTTACTGTTCCTAAATCACAAGTTAAACTTTATCATAGAGTTGTATGCATGGAATAAAACTGTTTTGTGCTATCTTTGGTTTCAGTCATCATCTGGAGGTTCCGGAACATACTGCCCAGAAAGGTATTATATTTCATCTACACATTCAAGGATCACTCGTAGTTTAGTTTAAAGGCATAGAAAACACAAAGCGCCTACTCTGTGCTAGGAACTGAGCTGGCTGTATTCACACATATTTTCATTGCAATCTAAATTGTTATACTCACTTCACAGATGAAGAAATTGAGGTTCAGCTAAGTTAATCAACCCCCCAAATATCACACAATGGATAAGTGACTACTGCTAAGAATATATATTTTTAAACTCATTAATGATTTCTCATTTATGTCAAAGAAATTTCTGAATCTCTAATGATTGTTACTACTCAACAAAAATTTGTGAATAATTAATGGCAGTTGATGGGGGTGAATAGGGTGATGAGCTCTTTCACTACACTTTTATGTATTATTAGAACTAGCAGCAACCATATATTACTTTCATTTGAAGACTAATAAATAAAAGTAACAAAAAATCTGAATTTTAAAAAAAGATTCTCAATGATATACTTCTCAAACTAACTTTAGGATTATCCCTTGGTAAAGTTGTGAACTATGAGATGGTCACTATCTGAATCCTATCTCTCATTTTTAATATAATGTCCCATTCAGAGTCTCTACACATCACAAGATAGGATCTTATAAAGTTATTCATATTAAGATTAAGCTTATTATTTTGTGGTGTTTTCACTGGGCAAAGACTGTATTCTGGGTCTTAAAAAGATAACTGTTTATTTCTAATATCAGTATGGTAAAATAGGCTTTGGGATAAAACTTTTCTTTTCCTGTGGTCCTGAAACCACACTCTGTACATAACCATTTACTCAGGCAACTCTTAGGGGAGGGCTCTGCCTTGGGAACAGCTGCCAAAGTTCTAAACTGGGATGAAACACTTGGTGGGGAGAGGAGCATTTAATTATGGAGCAGAAACTGACTGGCATGTGCATGACTAAGCCTGAATATATAAAAGTTTATGGCTTAACAGGCACCAAAAGACCCACCACCATTTTATATATGTATATATAATGGTAAAAATCAGTAACTCAGTGAAGTACAATTTGAGGGTAAAATCAAATTCTTTACTAAGCTAGGTCTGGGAACTCAGCATTCTTTCAGAGCTAAGCTTCCTGATCTGTTTGAGAGCTTTGATCATATGCATACTTGGAGACTACCATCATGCTGTCATTCTCATCCACCCTGCCCCAGCTCCTTACCCTCCAGCTGTTGCTTATCATGGCCAAAGTCCATTGGAGAATAATCATGAATTAGACAAGAAGTTTATTTGGTATGAACAAGTGGCTATGTGTCCCCTAATGAGCTGTATCGTATCTCCCCAAAGGGGTATGTTCAAGGCTTAATCTTTGGTTCCTGTTAATGTGACCTTATTTGTAGAGTCCTTGTAGAGGTAGTAAAGATATAACAAGGTCACACAATATTAAGTTGGGCCCTAAATGCAAAGACTGATATCCTTATAAGGAAAGGGAGATTTGGGGACATAAAGACAAACACATAGAAAGAAGGCAGCTAATAAGAAAAAAGCAGAATTACAACAGCATAGTTCTAAGCCAGGGAATCACAAGGATTTCCAGCAACCATCCAAAGCTACAAAAAGGCCAGGGAGAATTCTCTAGTGCGTTCTGAGGGTGCATGACCATATCAACAGCTTGGCTTGGGATTGGCCTCCAGCACTTTCAGACAGTATCTGTTGTTTTAATCAACACAGTTTGTAGTTGTCCAGCACAGCAGCCCATATTCTCAGACTACCTCATCATCATATCTTTTGAAAAAGGAAACTCAGAAAACAAATGCAGAACATACCAGCACCCTGATTATAGTTATATGTGTAGAGGCTTGAGTAACAACACACATGACCACTTGCCTCCCCCATGACCTTGTACACAGTATTTTAAAATTCCTTCTAGAAATATAAGAAACAACAAGTTTATTCGGTGTCTCTGCATCTATGTACTGAAACAAAGAGGAAGGTCTTGGCTGTGACTTCATATGTTCTATTCTTAGACTTCACTGAACCAGTGTACAAAGAGAAATGTATTTTTAAGTTTTGCTCTAGAATATTACCTCAGACATTGTCCATCATGGCATACATTTGCCCCTATATAATTCCCATGTTTGAAAAAGATTCTCAAAACAACTCTTTCAGTACTGGGAAAGTATTTTTATTTCTCTTTTTTTTTTTTTTAAATAGCATGCTTCACTCCACCAGATAATTAGAATTTTTCACCCAATCTACTACAATAACTTTTCAACTCTCCCCCTAGTTCCATTCTTAACCTTCCCTGGCCCACTCTTCCTCAGTAGGCAGACTGATTCTTTTATATGTAAATCAAGTGGAGTTAATGCCCTGGACAAAACCATTTGGGGAATTTCCATCAGTCAGAACAAAATGAAAAGCACTTTCAGGGTCCATCCAGGCTATCTAACATGCTCTGCCCTGAGTTACCACTTTTATTTCATCCCCTCCAACTTTGCCTTTTCTATTGCCACACCTGTCACCCCAGCCAACTTCTTGATGGTCCTACAGTCTGGGCATCTACACTTGCAATGCACTTCCTGCTCTTCAAAGAGCTTGCACCATTATTTAGTTCAAGGCTTAACTTGATTTCACTTCCTTTGAGAATCCTTCTCATTTCTTCCAACATCACAACCTCAAAACTGTCCATTCCCTTAACTGGATTCGATTTTTATTATGTTGTATACTCACTTCCTGATGTTATATTATATACTTAATTATCTATTTCTTCATTGCCTGTGTCACCTTATTAGGATGTCAGGTCTATGAAAGGAGCAGAGATTTTTGTCAGTTTCACACACTGCTGTATCTCTAGTTCCTACAACAGTCTATCATGAAACAGGCATTCAGCACCAATTTCCTGAATCAAAAAAGTAAACAAATGCATTTTGCAAATATGTTGCTTGGTTTTCTGCCCTGGTTTATTAGAAACCTGAGTATTAAGTTTAATGGTGATTTTTAGTCTCATAATAGCCTTCATTGTGAGCATATATGTTTTATCTTTTTAAAATACTCTGATAGTCTCATCATATTACAAACATTTATTGTAAGAGTCCTCCACATATTTCAGAATGTGAAAGACAGGCATACTAATAAACCAAGTGGATACCTGGGTGGCAACCTGCGCTGAATGGGAAAGGGTGTACTTGTTATTGAGTCATAATGTTGAAATATGATACATGACAAATTTTAGTCAAAAAAAAAAAGATAGTTCTCCAGGGTGAAGCCTTGAACTTTAGCTGCAAGTTGATACTTGTACACCTGGAAAGAGCGAGAGAGTAAGCCAGGCCATCTCTCTCTTCTAGCAGATCCAGTGAAGGAGGGAAACAAGTTTTACCTTTTCACTCCTGCAGTTGTTCAGCCCCGTATTATTCATGGAGGACAGTTTCCCATCAACACCATGTGGCTGTTGTTGCTGTTGCTCGCGCTGGATCTGTTCTCGCATCTTCCGAGCTTCCTGAATGGCTTTCATCACTGTGTCCTGATCCCCAAACAGGGCAGGGGAGTTGAGACTGGACAGAATATCTGCATACACAGGATGTATTATTAGAAGTTTGTGAGTTAGACCCCTAAGTACCACTCCTATCCGCAGCCCTGTAGAACATTGCATTCTGGGAACAAGGCAGTGACACATTTGTTACTGAGAAATAGCATGATATTACTCATAGTGCAAAGGAAATCAAGACAAAGCAATTTGGGCTGGGTATTTTGTTAGGCACTGGAGGACATTCCAGCATTCAATCCTATCTGAGTTCTTTCTACTGACATCATCCACAGACCAATTCTGCTACATGCCCATTGTGTCTGCTGGATCAAGATACTTGTGTTTACATCTACAGTGTGTGTGCAATCTAGCCCTTTTAGTGGGCACTGGCAGTAGGAAGGGGCATGAGGGGAGAGGGGAGGTAGAAATGTCTGTCTGGGTTGCTCAAGTATAGCTGGTGTGCTAATGTAGAAAAGCTGTTTCTGGACTAGTAGAAAACAAATCTGTGAGACTACAAACGTAATTTGGTGCCATCTGTATCTGTGTTCACACATCTACTGCAGGAGAGAGGGGGCGGGAAGCACACACCAGACTCTCCAGTCCCCAATTGCTGGCTGCTTAATGAAGCATTCTTCCCATCACGTTGCCTCAGTTGTTTACCAAGAGAATGACAACTCCTTCCCCACCCCCAACTTGCACACCCACTGCTCTCAGCCCCATATCATGACAGGAAAGCTCTCTGTGTGGGGATGGCTTTCACATAAATACAAAGCTCCAAATAAAGTGAGAATAAATATTTACTTTCCCAACATCCCATGGGACACAGACCAAAAAAATGAAAAGTGAAACAAATTTTTCTTGATAACCAGCATTTACTGTAGATAAAATTAATTATGTAGACAAGAAGAACACAATCACTTGATGACTGATTTCAACTGCTCTGGTCAACTAACGTTGGCATGGTCCACTTGTGTGAGGCCTGGTACGAGCATTTCACTGCATGTGTGTATGTACACACGTGCATACTGCACACAGAAGAAACAGAGGAAACCACACTACGATCAAGCTCACTTCGTGTGTTGCATATGCAATACATATACATATGTGTTCATGTTTAGGCAAAAACACCCCAAGCGCTTATCAATGGAATGGAAAGTGTTTTTCTAAGTTAGTCACTCATTTAAAAATACACACACACATATATTTATGTATATACATATTTATACATATATTTATGTGTATATATATATATATTTATATATACATACATAAAATCACATTTTCTGCTCTGGATTTACACTGATAAAAAGACTATTTTGATCCAATATCATCTGAATGAAGCTGTTAATCAAGCACAGGTGCTATTGCTTAAGCTTATGCTCTACAACATATGCACAGCTGAGGTTTAAACTCAGTACGAGAAGGCACACCGTAGTCATCACTGTATGATGATCAGTACAGCAGACAAATGCTTCTCAAGTAAAATTCAGAAGTGCATTCTAGGAGTACCATTTCAAGATCAAGTCTAGTATTTATCTTTGATATCCTTCTCTCTTTTTTAACAGCTTCCCAAAAGTCTAGCCATAGAATATTCTTCAAGTTCATATGCCATTAATGCTTGAGTTTGCTCTTCTGTGTGTATATTATACTACTGGGTTGGGATGGAAATCCTGGGTCTCCTGTATGGGGCAATCTGACTTGAAATAAGAAAAGGCTACTGAGTAGCTGCTATCTGTGCCACAAATATTACATTTCATCATCAGCAAGTTCACTTGGACTCAGTACTGCTCGGTAAATATTCCAGCTGTCATTTACTACAAGAACATTGGGTTATGTGTGGGAAGAGCTGGACTCCAGTCCTGGTTCTACTGGGGAACAGCTGCAGGACTGTGGACAAGCCAATCTGCCTCTAAGAACCACAATTTACTCTACCTGTTTAAAGAAGGTGATCATAAAAAGCTTCTGAACCCATTTGGTTACGGTGAGAAGTTAAATGATACAAAGCAGGCAAGAATTGGCTTTTAACCTGTAACAATAATCCATACTTGCAATTATTTCATCTGTTGTAATAAGTATTGCAGGCTGTAGGATTCAATGCTGCAAAGAATGTAATCGAGTGAAGAGACTTAAGGTCTAGTGTCTAGTCCCCTTGAAGCTTTCGGTCTTAATTCAGATATTAAGAGACTTCAAGTTAGTGACACAATGCTATCAAAGCAGCTCCTGATAGTTGCTTTCACATTTATTGTTTTACTATAAATATGCAAATATGTTAGTATTTGCTCCTTCTAATTGCTTAAAATGCCTTCCAGGTACTGTATACTGTGCTATGTGCTTTCTCTGAGTTTTTCTCCTGCAATCTTTATTCTCTTCAAACTAGGTAACATTCCCTTGTGGAGACTGGAAATGGAATTTTAAGGAATTAAGTAATCTTCCCAAAGTTACATATCTGAGTCCAAACTGTCTCCTTTCAAATCCATATTTTCTCTTCTATGCTGTACTTTTTTACGCAAGGGTATGAATATCCTTAGACATCCTTGGCAAGCTGTAGAGGAGTACATGTCTTCCTAGATACCAACTGTATCTGACACATGTCATTAAAGTGTGCCATTCATATTTGTTCTGATGTTAAACAAATACAGGAAAATGTATTGAAATTACCTATATTTTAAAAAGAAAATACAGAATTTCACAGAAAATTTAGACTTTGAAGGCAGGCAGGTTCTCAGCCTGTGGGCACTTATAGAACAAACATCCTCTAGGTCTATGAGTTGTGGGCTCTCAAGCATCTACTCCAGTAGGATTTTCACTGTGCTCTCCAAAAATGTCTAGTCAACCAAATACTAAACTGTACAATGCTTCAGTGGAAAAGTTGAGTATTGTCTTGTGCAGCGGGTAACTCTGGTAACAAAGGATCACACATTACTCAACAAGTGAACTTTCTTTCAACTAGTCCCTTCCTGGTGCTGACTTTCCCATTTACCTAAAGAGGATCCTCTTCCCAAGCTTCCTCCAATGGGGCTGGGGATGCTGCTTTTGTTTGGCAGATTGACGGGGCTGGTTTTGCTGGCTGGGAAGAGGCTCTGGGTGGGAGACGTTGGGGACTTCACAGGCTCAGCTGTCTTGGGTCGGGATGAGAGGTTCAGCGGCTGCGCTGCAGCTTCATCCTGCCAGAGTTTAACATAAGCAATTATTAAAAAAAAAAAAAGACAAATGAAGCACATTATCACTTCGTAAGCCACAGTTATTTTACACCTCAGAGACAATGCCACATTCTACTACAATAATAACAAAAGAAGCTAATTATCTACCTCCTTGAAGATTCAATGGAAGGAAACCTCATTAATTTCCCTGTGTTATGCTTCTATTTACATTAACTGTGTAGTTGGATCATTTTTTTGCCAAATTAAAATCTGAATTAGCTCACATTACAGCTTAATTTCCTAATGTGTTTTCGGGGATCTAAATTAACCTAGGGCATTTACAAAGAATTATTTAAAATTTCAGCAGCTCTGTAGTGCTTTTGTGTTATTCGCTCTGAAAAGTTCCTGTAACTATAAATAGTGCCTGTGGCTAATTTTTTAATATATATTTTAAATCAAATAATAGAAAGTACTTTAAAAATGGAAACATAGAAATCCTTCCCATCTCCAGGGCTGCTGCCCAGGGAGCTGCACACCGCAGCCTGGAGTCTATGTGGTTTTTTGGATGTGGGTACTCTTTATGGTCTATATTCTGGTCCTTATTCATGTTTAAAATTAATTCTTAAAAGAGCAAGCATGCATTATAATTATGTTTTACATACCATGCTATAAGCAATTTATTTTCATGTTTAAAATGCAACTCATTGTATTCTCTGCTACATGTATTTACAGAAAGCCTATTTTAAGATGCATGTCCTTCAACACAGATCACAGTACTCAAATGTCTAACTTGAAACTCCAGTTGGGCTAAGATCTGAAAGCTGAACTCCTTGACTCTATTTTGCTTCATTTATCCTGTCAAAGAATATCAACAGCAACACTTCTGTTCTTCTGGAAATGTAGCTGAAATTTGAACACATTCATCTAGATGTTTTAAGATTTGCATTATTGTGTTCTGAAATAAAATTGGCAGCAAATGGTAGCTCCCATTTACTTCTGAGGAGGAAGAGAGAACTTGCATTTCATATCACTGTCTAAAGCATACAACAATTGAGAGACAGGACAGATTCTCTCCGGTAAACATACCGGGTTACTGTGCCCAATTTATTCATTGGAAAAAGAGAGCCAAATATTAGAACTTCTCTAAGGTCTCTTTCAGTAGTAATGTCACCGAATAAGGAAGAACATAAAGATGCCAGAAAATATTATTAGGGAGGAAGAATTATAAAGTAGAAAAAAAACATGCACAGAGAGGCAGTGATGTGCCAACTACCTTCTTTACATATTTTCACATAGACATCTATTAGCTTATTTAACCATCAATAACACTATGAGGCTGGGTAGTGTTAGGTTAAGCTTATAAATAGGGAAATGAAAAAGCAATAAAAGTTACTTGTCAGAGGCGTTATATAGAGGAATAGAATTTGAGTTTTCATTTACTGGATTCCAAATCTCAGGCCCCTTTTCTGCTAATCTATCAGAAAACAAATCAACTGTTTGCTCATTCAGAGAGGCTCTATGTTTTTATCTTTCACTTTTTTGTCTTGCTAGGAAATAGGTCACCAGTCATGTCTATGTTGCAATGTACTTTTATCTATATTTAGTTTAGGACACGTTCTCAGAAAACAGGAGTATATCCATTACAAATGTCAAAATTATCCAATGTACCTTAACTTGCAATTAACCTGCTTTGTTGTTTCTTCACTCATATCTAAATAATAGTGATTTATATGTTAGGTGTTCAACTAGTTTACTTCATACTTTCTACATCTGAGGTTCATTGAGCTTATAAAATCCATGAACTCAGTAGTTTTATAAAATCTGGAAAGCTTTCTGAAGGACAAAGTTCTCCTCCTCCTTCTGGGCCTCCAGTTGCACGTGCTAGTGCATTGGATTCTGTCTGGGAAAACCTATTTCTACAGGCTTCATTTTTTAGAGTTTTATTGTTATATTTTCAAGTTCACTAAGCTTTTCCTTTTTAAAAAAGAATATAAGCTTGCATTTATTTGAAAGGTAGAATTATAGTGAGACAGAGGGATAGACAGATAGTAAAAGAGCTTCTATCCACTGGTTCATTTCCCAATTGGATACAAAAGCCATTGCTGGGCCAGGCTGAACTCATGAGCCTGGAATCCCATCTAGGTTTCCCACATGTATAGTTAGTGTCGAAGCAGTTGGTGCATCTTCTGCTGCTTTCCAAGGCATGTTAGCAGGAAGCTGGACGGGAAACAAAGCACTGGAACTTAAATCAGCACTTAGGTGGGACGCTGGCATCACAGCCGGTGGCTTAACCCACTGTGCCACACCAGATCCTCATTCATCTTTTCTAATGCAACATCTAGGCTCTTGTTACTACTATCCAGTGCATTTCTTTCCTCACAAACACTATAATTTTTATCTCCAGGTATTCAGTTTAGGTTTTGTATGTCTTGCCTTACTATACTCATGTTTTCATTTAGCTTCTTGAACATACAGAGCTCAGAAGTGGATGCCCTTTTTTCTTTTAAATACGCTCTAATTTATTACTGATTTGGATAATTAAATAACTGGTGCTTCTGCCAACACTGCCACTGAGCATGAACATCACCTACCAACTCCCAGGCAGGCAGTTCCCTTCCTGACTGACATAGACACACACCTGTGTGCTAAGCAAACTGGAGGAGAGCTAAGGCTCCCAAACAAGCTGTTCTCATACAGAGGTATAAATATTATCTCAGATGATATATGCCTCTGGTCGAACTTCCAGAGCATTGAAATAATGCCTTTTATCAGTTTGTCAAGTATTGTAAGTGCTACCTCTTCACCTGGCTCTAGGTGGGAATCACTGAAAACGAATGTTATTTTTTTAACTGACTTATCTATTAATTCCATCATCTGTGTTTCCTGACATTTGCATCTATGATTGATTGTTTTCCTCATTGTTCATGTGTATTTGTTTTTTAATATGATGTTTATTTATTTGTTGCTGCCTTGCATGCCTAGTGATTATCACATGGGTGCTACATATGGTGAGCTTACATTGACGGGTACTAAAGTTCAAATAGTTATCTAAATAGTTGTGGACTTTATTCTGCGAAGTAGATCAATTTAATATGCTTTAGGTTTACTTTTCTGTTTAGACAGGTATGTTCAGAATAGCCAGTGATGCAGGGATACTCTGACTGCAGCAGGAGGGAATATCTTTCTGTGCACTCTGTTTTTACTATTCCACACTTCAGACGCTCTTTCCACTCCAGCAAATGGGAATGTGAACCATTCCTGTTCCATTGTTCACTTGGCAACTGCTTTTCCTGCAGCATTCAGGCGGTCATGGGGAATTTCCTCACACACACGTGCTCATCAGTAGTCAGGTTAACCTTGCACACATCCTTGGTGTGCTGCCTTTGTTTCTCTGCACAGTTCACATCTCTGGTACCACACACGTTCTAAGTCATCCTCCGTAAGCTCTGTCTCCTGGCTCAGGGAGTCTGCTTAGCTCCTCACACAACTGTTTGGATTCAGCTCCTGTTGTCCCTGGTTTCTCTGTCTGAAAACTACCATTTCATTAAAGCAAAACAAAACAAAACAAAACTCTCCTGAGCTTTCATTGTTTAAGCGGGGAGAGTACTGCTGATCCCTGAGTCTCCACCATGTTTTGCAATGGAAATACTCTAGACATTTAGTTAGATCTGTTTGGGCATACAACTAAGATATTTCATTTGCAGCCACTAAAACTGCCACATAGTTTGTTTTTTATTATTATCATCATGAACGTTACTACCATCATCACCACAACTGACATTGATGTGATTCTCACCTTTTGAGTACAGCATGTATTAATATCATTTAAGAGTCACTCATAATGTTAACTCCCGTTTTATTGAGGAGAAAACTAAGGTTGAAGGAAATGAGTAGTAACTTTCCCAACTTTCAAGAGTGTAAAAGCAGCAGAACTGGGTATCTGGACAGAAATAATCTGATTTCTAATAGTGACAGTTGTAGTAGATAAGAAGTCTAGGGCAAAGAAGATGCATATTTTTATTACTTTCAGAAAATTCTAGATAGCTTCATGTTTGAATTTAAAATAAGTGCTTGTGTTATATACTAAGTGAAAGAAATTGACAACAGAAACATGAAAAATTTTGGTAACCATAATTCTTTCACTAAGCAAACTCATAAGATCATTTTCAGAATTTCTTCAATAATAGATAGGAGCTATTTTTAAATTTAAAACATTTGCCGTATGTCTTGGTTTATATATTTTTCCCACATATACAATAAGCAATCCAAGTATAAGAAATGTTTCCTTTGTTATTAATATAACATACAGTCAAGTCAAATTATATGGAGAACTCCCTAAGAATTTGCATGTGGTCAATGAGTAATAAAATTCAGTTGGCCCACAAAGAAGGAATGGTAAAAGCAGATATAAACTAGAATTTAACCAAGGAATATTTTACTCATCCTGTTAAAGCTTGGTTTGGTACAGTTCCAGTTGGCCAACCTACTTACAAAATGACTTTTCATGTTCGGATGTTCAATATTCAATATCTCAAGTCACTGATGTTTGATGTGTTCATATTCTAACAACTATGATTAAACAAAGTGCCTTGGTTTGGAATGAAGTGTTCTGACTCTTATTCATGAACATAAACTCAGAGAAGACAAAATAATAGGTTTCCATAAATAATGCTGCTTTTTGAAATCAGGCTGCCTATTGTCATTTCTCAGTGTTCCTACCAACAAAATATAAGAGTTCATCTGTTTCCTTGGGTAATATAAACGAATGAGTGGCATTAAATGAATTCCTTTGTGTGGAGAAGAGGCAGAATTATCTTAATGATGATCACTTTTTCAATCTTTGATATTTGGAGGTCTTTCTTAAAGACCTTTCTGAAATCTCAAAGGTCATATCTGCAAATTTTAGAAAATAAAGCAACCTCAGTGACTGTGTGGCATCTGAGCATTTGTGTAGCCAACACTGAGTTTGGCTGGCTTCAGCCATCTTGCATATGAAGATCTAATAACTGCAACACTTACCTAAATGTAATATTTTGGTTGCATCAGAACTGACTATGACTCAGTATATCCTTACATACAGACAACTCAATCATTTTCTTCTTTGAACTGTCTGAATTTTCTAATTCAATAGAGAAGGCAAACACAATCAGTACCACATACAGGTACCAGCTGCAGCACCAGATTGGAACTGCTCATCGATTTCCTTCTGTAGCCAGGTAATGTGCCTTTTGGTTATTTGGTTTCAAGAAACTGGAAATCCGTGAAGAAAGGCATTGGTTAAGGCTCCAGATATTAAGGATAAATGAGCTTTGGACTAGCACAACTGCAGGGCATCAAGCTAGAATCAAGCAATGACACCACCCATTTCTTGGAGCCCACATTTGCAACCAGTTTGGAGAGATCTTCATCAGCAAACCATAAAAGGCCCTGCATTTGATTCCTTTTTGTCCTCATTTTTAAAATGTGAGGCTTCACGGTCCTCCTTCTCTGGTGCTAAAGGCTGTCTGCCCACCTGTTTAGATAACACGAAGAGAAGTGTCACAAGAATATGACAAAAGTTAGAAATAAAACTGTGGCTATTCATGCCAAAGAGCATTGAAAAATAAAAGCCAAAAACCAAAGAGGAAAAGACTCTTGAGAAGCGCATTCTTAGATTTAGGTAAAGATCTCACAATATGGCACTATTGTTATGAAAAGGGAACACCTGTTTCTCAATGCTCTGTCATGAAATTTACCACAAAGAGGAGCATTTTGGTGTTCCTCCATGTTGCTGTGCTTCCTGCTGTTTATTTCTAACATACCCTGCTTCGCTACCTTTCTTGCGAAGCTTTTTTTCCAAACTGTTTCCACAATTCTGCAAAGCAAGTACCTTAACTTGAGTTACAGGGCTGGTCCCTCTCTTTTCATTTTTTATCCCAGTAGGTGACACTGCCCCTGCTGTGTTTGGTGGCTGTGGAGTTGACGGCATCTTTGCTCCAGGTGACACCTGCATGCTGGCCAGCTGAGCTGCATAGAGCTGCTGCAAAACAGGGAAGACAAACATTGATCTCTTTTAAATGCAGCTGAAATGGAGTTTAAAAAAATTACCATATTGTTAGCTAACTATTTCTCTGACGGTCTTACAAATTCTCTACTTGAAAAAAGTATATAAGAAAACAACAAATAATATAACAGAAAAAAAGGTGGGGGGAGGGCAACACAGGTACTGGATCCATGGTTGTCTACCTGGTCCCCCTAGCAACATTATGGCCCTGGACAAAGAACTTGATCTCTCTAGAATTCGATTTCTTCAACTATATTCAAAGCAATTTAACTATGTTGTTACTGCTTGATTCCCAATGCAAACCAGGTGAAAAAGAGCTGCATTCACACCCCAGAACAGATCATAAGCTTTTCTGAGGTTCTGCCCTATCCCAGGTTTATTTTCATTGTATTCCCATATACTGTGTGAACTATCTGAAGTATTTTCTATAGTTCTGGGGAAACCAATGATCTTTTAATTGTCGCTGTTCAGCTGAAAGAGGTTCCTTCTTCCATAGGCATGACAAGCAGAAAATTCCAATATTAATCTCAAGATGCACTGATTTAGCTGAATTTGAACCAGATCTTGAAATTCACATGGGCCAATCCATTTTTATATGAGTTTAATGTTTATCAAAGTAATTCTTATAGGCTTACACATTTAATAGTACTTTAAAAGACTTAAAAACAAACGAGCAACAACAAAATTAGCACAGCCAATGGCATGACTGAAATGTACAAGGCACAGTCTCTAACACAAGGCATATTGACCTTTGTTTTCTCTTCCCAGTCCTTCGTAGTTTATCACTCTGCTCTGCGGGGACATCCCCTTCTACCCATTTAAATGCTTTGACTGGTGTTTATTTCATTACTTGTATAATGCTTATTTTGCTATATCCTAACCTATCAAGAAAGATTAGCTTTTTTTTTTTAACAATACTAACCCCATATGTGTTCTTACACATCCCTACTTAATCTCCTAATGTTAATATCACAAATTTTAAAATAGTTTACATTTTTTTTTACTTTATCAAGACACTATTTACAGTGGAAGCGCATAGTAACATTCATTTAACTTTCTCAATTTTAAAAATTTTGTTGGGTTTAATATTTGCCTCATTCTTGGGTTTCCTAACATTTACATAACTCCTAGAAACTCATAGGGCTGGCATCATGGCTCAGTTGGCTAATCTTCTGCTACAAGCCTCCACTACCACTACATTCCATGAATGTACTGGTTCATGTCCCAGCTGCTCCACCTCCCATCCAATTTCTTGCTTATGGCCTGCAAAAGCACTGGTGCAAAGCCCAAAGCCTTGCAACCCTGAACCTGTGTGGGAGACCCAGAGGATGTTCTTGGCTTCAGATCAGTTCAGCTCCAGCCGTTGAGGCCATTTGGGGAGTGAACTAGTATATCGAAGATCATTTTGTCTCTCTGTAGAGTTGCCTTTCAAGTAAAGATAAATAGATCTTTGTTAAAAATAAACTAATCCCCAAACTCTTCAAGAGATCAGCAAAACTCGACCCAATATGGCTGGAAAGATCAAGTCATCTGTGGATTCTATTTTTTTCCTTGGAGTCATTCTTCTTGGAATTCCATTTATTCTTGCTCCAATCTGACCTGCTTTATTCTTTAGGCCTACTGCAATTCAATGATAGCTGGAATTCCTCTTGCGTCTCCTTGTAGTGGATTCTGCATTTCATGCAAATGCTTTCCTGTTAGTTAACTAGCAGTCTCCTTTTGGTAGAGTACATTGTCCAGGAGCTACCTGAGAAAGATGCTGGTGAACTTTTTTATTTTTTAAAAATGATCGTTTCAGGAAAAACACTTCTATTATATTGCACATACTGGAGTATAGAAGTCCAAGTGTGAAGTAATTTTTCCTTTGAGTTCCAAAGATCCTGGGTTCACTCGTGTTGCTAAAAAAGAATGGCATCATTCTAATCTCTTTGCTTTGTATGCAATCTATTTTCTCCTCAAAAATTATTAAATTCTCCCTTTTATAACAAGTGCTTCTGAAATTCCACTATAACTTTCTTTTGTTGAATTTCAGTTATTATCTGAACATTTACCCAGCTCTTTCAATCTATAAATGCATGTCTTATTTTTTTTTAAAGATTTATTTTTATTATGTTTTTATTGGAAAGGCAGATATACAGAGAGGAGAGACAGAGAAGATCTTCCGTCCGATGATTCACTCCCCAAGTGAGCGCAATGGCCGATGCTGTGCCGATCCAAAGCCAGGAGCCTCTTCCAGGTCTCCCACGCGGGTGCAGGGTCCCAAAGCTTTGGGCTGTCCTCGACTGCCTTCCCAGGCCACAAGCAGGGAGCTGGAAGGGAAGTGGGGCTGCCGGGATAGAACCGGCGCCCATATGGGATCCCAGGTGTGCAAGGCGAGGACCTTAACCACTTGTGCCACCGCGCCGGGCCCAATGCATGTCTTATAATTCTAGGAAACTATTGGATATTTTTAATAATTTACTCCCTTCTGTTTTCTTCCTTAAACTTAAGTAAATATTGTAAATATTGGACTTCCTTATTAACTCTCTATCTTCCTCATTTTTTCTTGTTATCACTTTTTGAAATTTGACATACTCTCTGTTCTTTTTCAACTTCATTTATCAGCATTTCCATGCATTTTACAAATTTCTGCTATTACTGTTGTTAAGATGCTGCTCTTTTGATCTCTGATAGCTTTTTCTGGCACTGTCCTGTTGTCTACTCATCCTAATGATGTTAACTATGACTTTGGGAATTATTTTTGTTTTCTGTTGTGTGAGTTGTTGTGTCTTCTCCCAAGCTCTTTAATGCTACCAGCTTTTCTCAAGTCTCTGGTGTTCACTCATTGTTGGTTCATATCTAAGTCTGACATACTTAAAAGTTGAGTATGGTGATAAGTTTATAGACTGATGGGTTCCAGCATTAAATCAGCTTTTTCATGGGTGAACCAAAATGTCAGGATCAAATGTCATTTCTCCTACACTAGACCATTTTCTTGAAACTCTCCAAATTTCACCTTATTTCAGATACAGTCTTATGTGCCATCATTAAATGAGCAAAGCAGGAGAGACAGTTGGGAGATCTTATTCTTTGATTTATCTATGTAATTCCTCTATTTTCCAAATGTCATTGTTCATTCTCAACTATGTCTGCAACACAAAAATCTCAAGTTCAATTCACCATGAGGATAAACCTCCCATGCTTTGCCTAGTTATGTATTTGGTGATTACTGCAGAGCATGAAGTTAGATAAGAATTACACCGATTTTTAACTTTTGTTTACTTCTACCTCTTATCGTTGCCTTCAATGATACATGATGGCTTCAATTTATAAGTATTTCAAAGGTTCAGTTCCCATGTGGGCTTGATTCTTTTGTGGCTTTATAATCTTAAAGCTTGGGTATCAGCATTCCCTTCCTGCTAAGAAAGTTGTAATTCATCTGTTCACATTTGCACACTTCAAAATAAATTTGGTTTTGCTTTCTATTTCTACTTGAAGGTTTACACCTGACATTTCTAAATGGTCAATTAATTAGGATTTGAATAAAATTAACAATAAATAAACAAATGTGTAAATGTGCCATGGCTAACCAGAAGTCATAAAACTCTAATCTTAACACTATTTAGTGCTAGAAAGTTTCATTCAATTACTTTCTTTTCCTCTTATACTCAAGATTAAGCCATTACCTGGATAATCACATTTTTGTAATAATACATAAAAAACTTCCGAGTTCATCAATCACAGCGAAAAAAGAGTTCAAACTCTGCCATATTAGTAGGGGAGAGAAAACAGGTGGTTTGTATGTAATTTTGAGCATTACTATCATTCAGATGGACAAATAAAAAAAATTACAGTAATCAAAAACAGACCTTTCAGCACATGTAATTAAATGAAAGCTTAATAAAGAATAATTTGCAAGAACCAGATGTGCTTATGTCATGATTGTTGCTTTCTTTGGAACAATTTTTCTAATATAACAAGCCTCTAAAGAAATTAAAGTTTCATAATTCTGTATGCAATGACTCAGTGGCAAGAAAAATTCACAAGCAAGAGTCAATCAAACTGCTAGAATTTAGGCCAAAAAAAAAAAAAAAAAGAAAAGAAATGAGAGAGAGACAGTCTTTTTCATTCCATTTTTATTCTGTTGTATGTTTTTCCTTTGAAATTCACCCAGGTGTCTACAAAATGGGACAGCTTCCATAAATTTTCCGCTTGAGTCAGACTAGTGAAAAAAGTTCTACACTGAAAGTGAAGGAGATGATGGGAAATTTAAAAAGTGTTGGCTATCTAGCAGCTGGTATCTAGTCAATGTAGCCTACTAGTGAGTACTACTGTGTCATAAAATCTTACAGAGGCACAAGTCCCCAGACACGGAACATGCTTCCATTCTATTTCAAATCATTCAAAAGATCAAAAGACTCCATTCTACCCAACCTTGAGTTCTTCAGGGAACTCAACTAATGAAAAAATGCATGGCAACAATTCTTTGGTAATAATAAAACTTTTTAAAAGTATTGACTCAAGTCAGTGATCCTTCAGACTGATTGAATAATAGTCACTTTGCATAGACACAGTAGTGTTAATTCCTTTCCTAAATCCCAACTATTTTAATCCCATTTCCAGTAGACTCTATCTTTAGAGATATAAGATCCTAAAGATTCAGATTCCTCAGAGCTGGTTCTTGTGATGTGTGGATTAATGATGTATCAACCACAAGAACAAGGGCACCATTCCACAAAACATAGAGCTGAGTAGACTATTCAGTAGGGTATCAGTTAACATAAAAAGAATCTTGACATAATATCAGAAAATGAGATGGGATCCACTGAAAAGCTAAAAGGCACTCATTTTATTTTAATTACAAGCAACATTATCATCATATTGAATATTTTATATTTTACTTGGGTGATAAAAACATCATTGCTTGAATACATATAAATTCACAGAACAATTCAAACCTCATTGTCTAATCTAACTGCAATCGAATTAAATGTGCTCTACATGTAAGTTTTGTGCTAGGAGTTAAAGAGGATATAGTCTTGCACCAAGTATACAGTCCTGTAAGAGATTTAAATGACAGCTCCTTAACACTTGATTTGTACCTTCTTGAGGTACTTACCACTTTTCAAATATTAGGTGGTTTAATTTTAAATATGTATCTTAATATGCTTGGTATACCGTAAGCTTACTGAAGAAAAGATCAATGTAATTATTTTTTGAATACCTAGCTCTAACAATGGTGTCTTGCAAAGAACAGATACCAAGTCAATACTTTCCTAATGAATTAAATATATTGCAATCATTTCATGTTAGGAAGGATAGATGCAAATGAGGAAAAAGAAGTGGTACATGCTTATTTTTGTTATCTATACAATGGCCAATTTTATGATGTTGAATTTAACATCATAAAATCAAATCCACCCCATGTAAATTAAATTACGTATGGACTGGAATTGTGGTGCACTGGGTAAACCTGCTGCCTGCAATGCCAGCATCCACCTGAACATAGGTTCAAGTTCTAGCTGCTCTGCTTCTAATCCACTCCTGTTAAAACACCTGGGAAAGCAGCAGAGGATGGCCTAACTGCTTGGTCCCTGCATCCATGGGATACAGGAGAATATTCTGCCTCCTGGCTTCAAACTGGCCCATCTGGTGAGGCTGTAGCAGACAGAAGACTTTCTCTTTCTCTCTCTCTCTCTATCTTTCCTGACTCTCTTTATAAGTCTGCCTTTCAAATAAATAAAATAAATATTTTTTAAAAATCAAATCACTTCACAAGAATGATTGTTTCGAAGTAATTTGTTGAAATGTTGACCAGAGAGTTGTTCAGTAACGACTGTCTTCACTCCTTTGTCTTGAAATTTCTAACACAAATTACAGTTTTTGAGCAGTAAGCAAGGACTAGTATTTATATTTCCACTCACTCTAGCTACTTACAAATTTTAAAGTTTACCTAATGCTACTGCATTTGTGAAAGAATATAAAATGCTGGTTAGTGTAACAAGTACTTTCAGTTAGGAAATCGCTTTGTAGACTAAAAGTTTAGGAAGGAGAAAGGCTAAACTTTAATGAGTTTGCAAAAGCAGCATTTTACATAATTCACAGATCATAGCTCATAGTCACAATGGTAGTAATAAAAATTATCATTCCTACCCAGCTCTGTTTTAAATAAATCAACAATACAGTAAAGCTTATAATAGACTTAGCCAAAGTCCAATAAATGTTTAAATTTTGATGAAGACTGGTTTGTAAATACAGATCTTTTTCTATTTCAATAGTGAAAAGGGCTCAATGATTGTTTAGGATATTGAACTATTTCTTTATTCAAGATTTATAAAGGCCATGCAGTGCATGCATTTAAAAATGAACCTAACTGAATTTTTTCATGATTATAAAATCACTCATATTTACTTAGTATTTTAAATAAGGTAGTTTGCATTAAAATTTTGATAAGCCAAACAATAAAATAATTGCCACACAGAGCTAAAGAAGCCTCCTATTTGCATTGAAAACTGATTTGAAGCAGGCAGAAGTACTAGAGCTAAAAACTTTCTAGTTATAATTTTAATATTTGTCAAAATATTACTTAAAGAAAAAGAAAAACTTGATATATGATGAAGCAACTTTCTTTCCTTTTTTTTAAAGATTCACTTATCTTTTTATCAGAGGTAGATTTACAGAGAGAAGGACAGAGAAAAACATCCCCCATCTTCCCAAGTGTCTACAATGGCTGGAGGGGAGCAGATCTGAAGCCAGGGGCCAGGAGCTTGCTCTATTTCTCCCATGTGGGTGCAGGGTTTAAAGGCTTTGAGCTGTCCTCTACTGTTTTCACAGGGAGCTGGATGGTAACCGGAGTAGCTGGAACAGGAAGTGGTGCCCATACGGGATCCCAGCACGTGCAAGGTGAGGATTTAGCCACTGGGGCAATTTTGCTAGGTCCAACTTTCTTTACTTTTCAATCACATTTCCAGCACTGAGTAACTTGTTCAATGACAAATATGTGTTAAATATTTACTAGCTGAATATTATGCTAAATATTGAGTAACTCAGAAGTGATCCTCCCTGTCTTATTACAGCTAATAAGAGAAATTTACATTAGACTGATGCTATGACATAACCATCAAATTATGGGTAGGACACATGCTGAGAAAGAAAATATTTCCTTTAATAGAGGCATTGAACATACTCAGGAGATCAGAATAGCTTCTCTAAGGAAATGACATTATGTAAGAATTATCCAGAAGTGAAAATTGATTTTAAAAAAAAACTTGAAAGAAGAAACAGCAAGTATTACGACTCTGAGGTGGAAAACAAGGCAGATTTTTTGAGTAATTTTTAAAAAGATGAATGCAGCAAGATTGTGAGAGTGTAAGGAGATGGGGTAGAGAGGCGCAGGCATCTGCTATGACACAGTACCATGAGTAATTAATAAACTACAGGGATATTTGCCTCAAGGTTCCGGAGGCTTGAGTATTCAGGATCATCAGGTCACACTGTCGAGGAACTTGTTCCTCCATAGGGCTGGCTTCTCATGGTAGAAGGGCCGAGGGATCTTCTCAGGCTGCTCCTGTGAGCTGGCTGTATTTGTCATGGCTCCATGCCCCTCAGCTCAGAAAAGCCCACCCTCTACTGCTATTTGCCTTGGCAGTGAGGATTTCAACACTTGACTTTTGGGTAGACGCAAACAATATGACTGTAGCAAGGTCATATTCATATTTTAAAAACTTATTCTGAGAGGTTTTTAGGAAGAACAATTAACTAAAGCAGGAAACAAAACTTTTCCCTGCTTTTTTACTAATTTATTTCTAATAAACTTTAAATGAATGGGCTTAAGACAGATCTGCAAAGACTTCACAAATCCATGCATATATACTCCTAGCAGTATTTCTAAGAGTTCAATGTCCTGAGATTAACCTTAAATACAAGCATTTTTTTTTTCATTTAGCCCCTAGT
This sequence comes from Ochotona curzoniae, assembly GCF_017591425.1. Taxonomy (NCBI): domain Eukaryota; kingdom Metazoa; phylum Chordata; class Mammalia; order Lagomorpha; family Ochotonidae; genus Ochotona; species Ochotona curzoniae. Next base: position 63,784 of record NW_024466975.1, read on the forward strand.
GACACTTTAATAACCAAGTCTGCTTAGATGCACTATCAAGTGGCAGGTCCCACCAATCAAGTTCAGCACTTCTGTGAATTTCTTGAGTGTCTGTCAGTACACACACTGATTGACAATAAGACCTAAGAAATGTTTTGTAGCTGAGATTCCTGTTACATGATTACATTTTGGAAGAGAAGCATGCTTTGTCCCCACATACCCATTTTGATGTCAGTTATGATGGATATTGTCACAGAATATACACATTTACCACAACGTGAAATATGTTTACTTATACCAGCTTTCTACAATAAAACCATGTAAGAGATCTGCTGAAGAATGCCACCGAGATAAGTCATAAGGTCTTTCATCTTAATCATATGATCTTCACAATAGCACATAACTAATCATTCAATCATCACCCCTCTTCATTCATGTCTTAATTCAACAAATATATACTGAACATTCAGTCACCCAATATGCTAGACATTTTACATTTATTTCTTAAATTGTCCAAATAATTATATAAGATAGTGATGATTAGTTCACTCTCATCCAATATTCTTTCTGCTTGTAAAACTAAATTATTTAAAATAAGCCATCTAGTGAGTCTCTGAGAAAACTATTTCCTGTTCCAAGCGACTAAACAAAGATTATTGTCCAATAATAATTGACATTGTGACGCTCTACAGTCTGCTATTCTGAAATAGCAAAGTGAAGTTTCAGATTTACACAGGAAAGGGTATTACAAAATCCTCAAGTGAAGTAGAGTTCAGGGCAGCTCTTATCACTCTGAAGGTGGTAAGGCTCGTAATTTTTTTCTAGACAACTGACTTTTGCAACTAATCTTCAAATCATGGCTGATGAGATGGAAAGGACTATCCAGAGTTTTGGAAAACAACGTGAGAATTTGATGAAATGGAAATTGAAACGGACATTAAATTGCCATTTCTATGGTCCAATGTATGGAAAACAACAGAAGAAATCAGGCATCACTTTACATACCAAATTCTTCTTGGAATAGAATTGCTTGTGTTTTATCAGTTCAATGATAAAAGGTAACTTAAGGCAATTTGCCTCATCTGGGCCAGAGGTGGGGGAAAAATCCCCCCTGAAACACAACATCAATTGGAGAACGAAGAAAGAAAGAATAAGAGAAGATACTGTTCTTTAAAATGAGCTTCAAAAGCTGATCCTGAAATGTCTCTTATCTTTATATTCACCTCCCATTGGATGTGGTTCCACCTAATAGCTGGGAACCCTAAGAAGAGCCCATTTATCACAGTTGACATGTTGTTTTCTTGTATAACACACACAAGGTAAACAGAGGAAATCAGAGGAAACAGTGAACTAGGCAGTGAGGTGTTCATTATCGATGCTACCTAGCTCTAGGCCCCAAACAAAGTTCAGTTTTCTAGGGATATCCTGGACTCTGCTCCCCTCTCAAAACAATGATGATGACTGTTGATCTGCCTACCAAGCAAGTTGTGCTAGAAAGCCAGACACGTTCAGCTGTGAGAAGACAAAAACACAGGGCTAATTATACAACCTGATTAGCGCTAGTCCAGTACAGAGAAGAAAATACGTCAATAACAAGTCGTTCTGGAGTAAAGGAAGGGTGGGAAAGGAGCTTAAAAATAATTATTTGAGAGAGTTTACAAATACTTTAACTTCTCATAAACCTTCTACGTCAATAAAGCAATCCAGGAAATATAGCTGTGGTTTTCTGGAAGGATAGAACTGAAGTTCCTATCTGCAGCACAGAATGTAATTGTTTGGCTGCACCTTAAACACTTAAGGACAAAGAAAAATCGTGTGTTGGTCTAAGAGGTAAGAGAAGGAATACTATGTCTACTCTGACACTTTGAGTTTATTTCTTTGTCTCTCCCGCATACTTTTCTACTATACTACTTTTTCCCTTTCCTATCAACTCTGTCAAAATTCCACTCATCTTTCGAGTCTCAGCCCAAAAATAACTTCCTGTTGATGCCTTATCTGGTCACTGCTTTTCTCATGTTCCTACCATATCTCATCTTCTCACTCTGTACACTATGGAATTTCCTATTTACTTCATGCCTTTCCCACCAAATTCTGTGCTCCTTTTGGGATAAACCAAATTTTATTTATCTTTATGCCTCTACCCTAACATAATCTGTGGCATTTAAAGGAATTTCTATTGATACTGGCCATTAAATCTCCTATATCTCCATTATCATTTCTACCCGAACACTTTTGTTAGTATATCTTTACTTCTTCAAAAGGAACTCCAACAATGTAAGTCATCTTTCTTTATTTCAGTCCGTTTGAAGCTATAAGCATGCGAGTTCCCCATGTAATGATGCACTGGTTTTCTTGCAAAAAGCAAACAAGATAATGCAATGTGAGTTAAAGAATTGTGAATATTATCTAATTTTTTTTTTTTTTGCCTTACAAATAAAAAAGAACTCAACTCCAGAGAAGGAAAGTACTTTGTGTAAAATTAGCAGTAAAAGACAATTTTCCTGAAGAAATGATTAAGAGGTGGTAAGAAATAGAGAATGTGGGCCCGGCACAGTGGTCTAGTGGTTAAAGTCCTCATCTTGCGCATGCCAGGATCTCATCTGAGCACCAGTTTGTGTCCCAACTGCTCCACTTCCCATACAGCTCCCTGCCTGAGTCCTGGGAAAGTAGTCGAAGATGGTCCAAAGCCTTGGGACCCTGTACCTGCATGGGAGACCCGGAAGAGGTTCTGGTCTCCTGGGTTCAGATTCGAACAGCTCCAGTAGTTGCGGCCAATTGGGAAGCAAATCAATGCACAGAAGATCTTCCTCTCTTTCTCTCGTCCTCTCTGTATATCTGACTTTCAAATTAAAATAAATAAAAAGGAAGAATCCGAGAATGTGGACTCCCTGCTTTCTCTCTCTCCATTGTTTGTACATACTCAGTTTTTCTTGTATTCTGCTCTGCTATAGAGCTGTCTGCAAGACTTGGTATGTTCTGTGAGAGTTACTATTGCCAAATATGTGAAGGTGATATTTTTCAACCATTATTCTTGGTTTAAAATAATATTCTTGGTTTACCTGAAAAGTGTCTGAAAAGCAATCCCTAGTCACCTACAGACAAGTAATTTCATATAGTTTTCTTTTAATATTTTTTAAGATATAGAAAAAGGCAACCAAGCAATTAGCTCAGTTATACAGTTGATAAAATGTTTCCAAATTTTTTTAAATCTAAGTTTATACAAATATGGGCCAGCATTTTGGCATACTGGGTAATGAGATCCAGCATCCCATATGGGTGCTGGTTTGCATCCTGGCTGCTGTACTTTGGATCCAGCCTAGGCAGAAAGTGGAAAAAGTACCTAGTATTTGGGTGATTGCCCACTTACAAACAAGACCTGGGTGAGCCTTCTGGCTCCTGGTTTCAGCCTGGCACAGTGCAGATCATTGCAGCCATCTGGGGAGTAGAAGGGTAAATCTGTTTTGGGGTAGGAATTTATGGAGAGTGGAAGGGAAATCCCAGAGCCTATGGAACTCTATCATAAAATAATAAAATAAATTTAATTAAAAAAACAAATACGAATAAGCAATCCCAATCATTTTAACAAGAAACATGCAACCTCTACTTTTCCCAAGGAACTTATTTTTCAGGGCACTAGATAAAATATGTAAATATAGAATACTTAAAGAAAGTTTAGTTATTAAAAATTAGTAATCTAGTTTTTGAAGCAAGATATTAAAAAACATGATAATAATGGCAGTTGGAAATTGGTATTATGGGAAGACTATTTTCTTCCTGTTTCCATGACATGGGTGGACAATGTTGAAGAAATCAGTTTTTCGAATGTGCTCCACATCGGATACAGCTTGCATTTGTAATGCTCCTTGAACTCTCTAGGCTCAAAGTCATAGATTATCAAGTAAAAATTAAACAATTGCATTTGACACCATAAAATCTGATTATGGGGCCCGGCGCAGTGGCGCAGTGGTTAAGGTCCTCGCCTTGCACGCCCAGGATCCCATATGGGCACCGGTTCTAACCCCAGCAGCACCACTTCCCTTCCAGCTCCCTGCCTGTGATCCGGGAAAGCAGTCGAGGACAGCCCAAGGCTTTGGGACCCTGCACCAGAAGAGGCTCCTGGCTTCGGATTGGCATAGCATTGGCCATTGCGCTCACTTGGGGAGTGAATCATCGGATGGAAGATCTTCCTCTCTGTCTCTCCTCTCTGTATATCCGCCTTTCCAATGAAAAAATAAAACTTAAAAAAAAATCTGAATATGGTCACAGAAGTTGGATTCACATTATTTCTCCCAAACTAAAAGTTATAAGGAACTTCTTTTTTTTCCAGAGATTTATTAGTCAATTTGAGAATTCTACCACTGAACCTCCAATGCTTACCTATTTTTCAAGCTAAAAGGTAGAGTTATAGAGAGGGGTGGGGAGAGACAGAGAGGTATCCTCCATCCACTGAATCAGCCCCCAAACAGTCTCAATGGCTGAGGCTGGATCAGGAGAAAGCCAGGAGCCTGGGTCTTCTTCTGGATATCCCAGTGTGGTCCGGGGCCCAAGCCTTTGTGGAACCTTATTCACCTTTCTCCAGACCATTAGCAGGGAACTGGATAGCAAGTAGAATATCTGGGACTTGAACCACTGCCCATAATGTATCTTTGAGTCTCAGGCAGTGACTTTATCTGCTTTGCCACAGTGCCTGCCTACAAGGAACTTTTCAATTGGTGCATATTTGTCTATAAATATGTGTATATTAGTACATATGAACTTTACTTTTCATAAATACTTCTATGTTAATTTGCCAATACTTGAAATCAATTTCTTTGTAACCAAAATAAACTCATCATTCTTCCATTCAGTCATTCAAAAAGTATTTGCTGAATGGTTACCATGGACCACGTATAGTTTAGATTTTGGAAATACACAAAATGAGCAGCAACTCTGGAGAGAGCACTATGGTTAGACAGGCACACCCATGAACATGCAGCTCTGTGTCTGATATGTGCCATAAAATGCAATGCAACTATGCACATTGAGTGAGGGATACACAGCTCAAATACAAGGTTAGGAAAATTCAAGAGGAGGGGTATCTTAAAAGAGATTCAAATGAAAGGAACAAGTAAGCCAAGTTCTTTTCTGGGGACAGTAGTCAAACAGAGACAAAACATAAGTTAAGGTCCTATGGCAAGAATGTGCATATGATAGAAAAATTCTTCAGAAATAACAAGAAAGTCATTGCAGCTGAAGCGGAGTGTGCTGGGCAAAGGAGAAGAAATCTAGTGTCAGAAATATAGTTAGCAGGCCTTATAAACCTTATATACTTGGAAATGGATTTTGGATCCCTGTCTGAGTTTCTAGGAAATACCAATAAAACAACATGGTAGAGCTGGAAATCCCTCTTCAGTGGCCACATGAGAATCTGGAAGTATGCCAGGGCTGCTTTGCCTTAGCCCACAATGACTGCCAAGGAACCAGATGCTATTGGTAGGAAAATATTCCACAACTTCCCAGCTTGTATGCCCTTCAGTTTTCATCTCTAATGAGTTTTCAAAATAATAAAAATGAAGAAAGCTATGGGTAATATATTGGAGATGCTTTATATCTATATATTATAAATTAACAATTTAAATAAACACATACATTAGGGTAAACAGAATTGCATGAAGAAATTTTTTTACTTCTATCATTGAGCAAAATAAATGTTACCAGTTTTGAAATGCACTTGCACATAACATGAAACTGCTTTTACTATTTCTAAACTGAACTTTGTTTTAATTGCTCACCACATTTTGGAAGGCTGAACCCAAGAATTACACTAGTGAACAAAATCTATAGCTATGATGAAATTTATAGCTTTATTAAACATAAATTTGTTATAACACTAAAGGAAAATATGAATTTATTATAAATACTGAAGCAGATAGGGAAGTATTTGAATTCATTTTTTAGGGAGTCAGGTAAATTAGACAAGCAATGCAAAATATCTTATTTCCCTAATATTTTCATCTTTTTTTAAAGAAAAACAGATGCTTTACTCTGTTTCAGAGCCTACTCTGACTGTCACTTTCTAAACTGCAAATTATTAATATTGCCAATTGGAAAATCTTGGTACATGGTGAAGTATGTAAATATGCCATCTGTATCCTACATGGCATTACTGGTTTACTCTCTAATTAGCAGAAAGAAATGATATCTTACGCATGATAGCCATAGTAAGAACACATTTAAGTAGTGTGCAATAAGCACAGAGCATGCTTTGTTGTTACAGATGCTATGGATACATATTTGCACAATCCACCTTGAAAAATTTCTATTACAGATGAAACAGATAATGTTAACCATAAGGGGCTGAAGAAGAAATTTAGAAAAATGTAGTTTGTAGTCTAACAGTTGTTATAAGAGACCAGATAGCAGTGATTACATGTTTGCGGTATTTTGTTGAAATCGCTGTTTACTAACTATGTGATATTGAGCAAGCTATTTAATCTGCTTGGGTCTTAAATTTCCACCATCTGTAAAAGAAGATAATAATAGAACCTACTTCCAAGGTTGTTGTGTGGAGCAGATGAGATAATGCATGTTCCCGTGCAGTACTCAGAACAGAGGCATCCTATGAAGATCCACTACTTAGCAGTCTCATCCTATTTGTATCGGTGCATCCTCTTTGAAGAAGTCATTGCAAAGATCATATTCAGGGAAATAATTATCTATTGGCACATTACTTAATTCAGCAAACATTAACAGGGACTCAGATGTGAGGAAGATAGGCTGTCCTTCAGTTCAGCCAAGATATGTGTCTTACTGGGGGACAGGAACAAGAGAATGAGGAAAAACATTCTATGGCAAATAACATAATGAAAGCCACTAGAAATTACTACTGGAACATGTCACTGGGAACAGTTAATTTGACTGAAGAAAGTTAGGTAGGTTGGGTCCACAGGAAAGTCCCCCAAAAGATCCTTGGTTAATGAAAAGATACAAAAGTTATCATGAGCAGAACAGAACCCGGTCACTACAAAGGTTTGGAGGGTCATAGTTTATGTTTTGTGTTTAACAATACATTGAATTAGTGCCCAAATGCTGTACGTCATAGAACTAACCTTTTCACGCTAACGGTTAATATGGCTTTGAGAAAATCATAAGATATAAAACAAAATGTCTCACATCTCAAAAAAAAAAAAAAAGAAAACAAAAAGAAAGACGGTGGGGGGCGGGGGGGAACCACTCTTGGTTATTCATTTAGGAGACAGAAACTTTGTTTTGTTCTTGTTTTCATTATCCTTTGTAGGATAGAGAAAATTCTGTAAGCATTCAGAATCCTACATTGGGGAGGAATTTTCTAAAACATAGTATCTCCAAGCCTACCACAACAACCCTCCTTTACATGACACAAAATCACAGCTTTAGTTTGTTAAGAGGGCATAATTCTGAGTGGACCATGGAATATTTATGTCTGTATGCAGCTCCTTGAAGGATTAATCTTATGTTTTTTGTGCCTGTGTGGGTCAGAGGTTCAAATCAGCACTTCTTTCTGTCACTCCTTATATGTTTTACTATAATTTACAGCTCAGCAAGATGAATCACAGAACAAAAGTGTCTACTTTATTTCTGCAACTAATTCTACCTAATCAAAGATTTGCAGCCCAACACCCAGCATGGAACTTTAAATGGGAAATATGAGGAGAACAAAGCATTTTGTCAAATAACACATCTCATGATGTAAGCACATATGTCTCTTAAAGAAAATTTTATCGATTCCATGTTATTGGCATACAAAAGGACCATTCTTGTCCCAGACCTGGTGCGACTGTGGAGTCATCGCCATTGGAAACAAGAGCCTGATTAGGTTCCCACACAGATATGAATAGACTTTCCTTTTTTAGTAAAATAGCTGCTTTTATTCCCTTTTAAAACAGACTGGTAATTGTCACTCTAAAAAGCACTGAATTGTTCTAGGGCAACATTTGTTCTTGCTCTTTTTCCTCATCTTTTTAGGACTGGCCAATAACCATGCCATCCCTTCTGGTTGGTCCTCTTCTGGAAAGTCTGAGTTAATCCACAGCTGTGTGAATGTGAAAAAGGTACACAGCAGGCTGGGTCTGTTGGGTCTCTTGTCTGCTAATGAAGTGCACAGTCTGCAGGACAGATGTTAAGAGGATCTGTTAAATAAGTCAGTGGCAGAGATCCTGACCTCTGCCAAGGAACATTTTATTATCCCAGAAAGGGACATAATTACAAGGCATTAACAATTAGAAGAATCATAGCTTTTCTTTATAGAGTTTTTTTTTTTTACTTCTTGTTTCATCATTTGTTTAAAAAATAGTATCAAGTCCCATTCACTGAGAAGCAATGTGCTAAATCTGATTGGGTTTAGTACAAACTGCAGATTATAGGATTTCCCAAAATCCCTAGGAAATGGCTGGACGTTGGCTTTGCTTCAATCTTAAACTGTTTTGTTTTCAGCGTGTATCATTACACTATTTGTACAGTCTCGCTTGCCACAGAGTGCTATTGTACTAAATGGACCATCAGTCTTACCAAACATAGCCACCTAACTATTAAATATGTAGTAATGGGAAATGTAAACTAGAGATCAAGTTAATGGAGGAATATCACACCATAAAATTGTTCACTACACCTTATACTACTTCACCATTCATTTATGGTGTGAATAAAATCACATCTACCACATGCATTACAAATTCCCTAGTGTGGTATAAAAGATTTTCTGCGATCTGACCCTTTGCTTACCTTTCTAAGGTCACCCTTTTTTGCTTAAGTAATACTCATTCTGGGTCAACTATTTCTAAATGTGTCCTGTCATCTACTGCAGTTACATCAACAGACAGACTGTTCTCATTGTCTTTTTATTCTCTGTCTCCCTGTCAGTCTGAACCCTTCCCCAGTAGCCAGAGGATCATATACTCTTATTTCAAGACTCAGTTGTAATATCCTCTCATCCATGAAGATGACTAGTACTTTCCAAGGTAGAGGGAAACACCTGACCATGGGAATACATCTCACAAACACACAGCTTTTTAGATTGTGGGAACTTTGAGGGCAGTGACCAAGTTTTATTGATCTTAGTAGGATCAAAGTAGAAAATACTGCATATTACATAATACACAATTAATGAACATTAGAGAATCAGTGTATATACATAAACTAATGTAATAACCCTCCATGTTATCATATTGTCTACTATCATATTGTCTACTAGACCTATTGTTATCAATAGGTCTACTCAATAGTGGCCAGCCCTGGAACAGAGTCTTCCAGTCTTTACCTTATACACCTTGCTTTCAGTTTTGATTATAAACTTCAGTGGATTGGGACATTCAATTGCCAAAATAAATAAATAAATAATCTCTTATTAAATCTGCCTCTCTCTCATCCTCATGTAAAACTAGGTGGAAGCATGAGACACCAGGCTCTTGGCTGTGTTTCCATATAGTTCTACTCAGCCAAACTTTATATATAAGAAGTCATTAAGTTTAGTTCTTCACACTGTTGCTTCACAATTCTACATACCAAAATTCTAGCCAATTACTAGCTGTGTAGTTTTTGTCATTTAAATTACATCTCTGAGTCTCAGTCTCCTCAACTGTGCAATCGAAAAAATCCATATAGCACCTGGCAGAGCTGCTATATGGACACACTTTTTACAACAGATTTGTTACATAGTCCTTATAATTTAATGAAAATGGCTAAAAGGAAAATTAATTTAGTTAAGGTCATAGAATGAGGAGTAGAGCCAGGACTTGATCTTCAAGACCTCAAAAGATATTTCTAGCTCTGGAGGCTTGTGGAATTTCATAGCCTCATGCTCTATTTGTAAAAGCTATTCTTTCAATGTCACAGCATGTATGTCTTAGTCAGTGGGAAGCCCAGTTAACAGCACTCTAAGTGCTGAGTTGACATCTCTTCTTGCTGAATATTGTACTGGGTCTTTAAAATTTATTTATTTTTGTTGAAAAGTCAGATATATAGAGAGTATGAGAGACAGAAAGAAATATCCTCCATCTGCCAATTCACTCCCCAAGTGGTCACAATGGCTAGAGCTGAGCCAATTTGGACCCAGGAGCCAAGAGCCTCTTCCAGGTCTCCCACATGGGTGCAACGTCCCAAGGCTTTGGGCCATCCTTGTCTGCTTTACCAAGCCACAAGCAGGGAGCTAGGTAGGAAGTGGAGCTGCCCATATATGGGATCCTGGCACATGCAAGGCGAGGCCTTTAGTCACTAGGGTACCATGTTGGGCCTTATACTATACTAATACTTATACTAATACTTATAATTATACTTACACTATACTATACTATGCATTATTCTTTCTAAAATGAGAACTCATCCAGCACTGACATTATGATGACAGGATTTCAAAGTGCCTGTACATACCCAGATGGGTAAATCAATAAATTAGTATTTTTAGATACATATATGTCAAATAATCATTCTATGCTACCTTTTTCTTATGTCTTCAAAGTATTGCTCATTTAATGTATTTTCTCTTCTTTTACTGCATGAACTCAGAATGTTGCTCAGCTTTCTTACTGAATGGAGTAATGAAAGTAATAGATCTTACTGAATGGAAATGAAAATGTAATGTAATGAAAATGTAATGAAAGTACGTAGAACAAGTTATGAAAATATTTAGTGATGAGTGACTATAAGGAGAAAACAACTATATCAGTAAGGAAAGAAGTGAAATTTATTGTGTATGTGCCATGCAGTAGACAATGTGCAAAGCCAGTTGGTTTATATTATCTCATTTAATTCCCATAAAAACCTTATGGAAAGTATCATTATCCTCAAGCCACAGATGAAGAAACCAAAGTTGAGGGAAAACTAGCTCCTAGGTGGTCAGCTCTTTTAACTACAGAGTTCTAGCAGAAACAAGAAATCACCAAGTCATTTATTATTGCACAAACACAAAACAAGGCAGCTGCTAAACAAAAGGTAGTAGGCTGCTTCAAAAAATGACCATAACACAGGACTGATGATAGAGTCCTCATCCTGTTCATAGCGAGTTATGTCTGCAGGTGATGGCAGTCTTTCACACTCAGGAAACGGAGACAGATGTGCTAGTACAACCAGGAGCGTATCGTTGGACTTAGGTGAACTATAGATGACTACTATCTTCTGCAACTAAGAAATACCTCATGTTACAACATTTGATAAATGGACAGAGAAGTGCAGCATTTCCAGGCAAATCAGTCACATCCAGGCTGTTATCATTTCAATAAGGCTTCTCTCATTCTCATGCACTTGCACTTCTGCTCCACTGCACTATGGAAGCGGCAATGACATAACTACACAATTTGCAGAGAGTGTCCCTTGGGATTTGGGGCAGGCATGTCTCAGACCCGAGAAAGATGTCCTGAGCACTGCAGAGAGGAGAATATATTTTTTCTGTGTGAGCTGAGGAACTCCCGAGTTCTGGAGAGCAGCCCCAGTGTGCGCACACTGCATGGGCACATGCTCCATTCCACCCAGGGATACGGAGTGTTGCTCCTTTTTATAAAATTTGCTTTCATTTATTTCCCTGTCTTTTTAAGCAGGCTGAGAGAAATCCATTGAGAATGTGATGCTAAACTACTTTTCCTACAGAGTTTTTAAACTGGGCCTCTGAGAAGGAGTTTGATACAATTCAATGACTGAAGTAATACCTTTGTCCATTTGAGCATTAAATGGCCCGTTGAAATACAGCTTAGTTAGAGGGAATTTCAGAAAATAGTACTTTCTATTTTTTTATTTCTCTCCCAGCTGACTAGAGCAGAGCTTGGAAAATGCAGCTCAATCACTTTCCACAGCCTCTCAGGTCAACCTCTCACCAGTGTTAATTAAATATAACCCCTTAGAATATGTGAGGTTAAGTGAGAGCAGCATAGCACTCTTCTCCAGCATATTACTGAGAACACAAACGCCATAATCTGTTTGTAAGAAGACTTCTTTGAGCACAGAGGTCTCACTAATGAAAAATTACAACAGGCATAAGAACATAATGTGACAACTGTTCTTCGCAAAACACATTTTAAACTACCCATTTCCCTATCCATTGTGTTTAAGTAACACATATCATAAAGGAAATTGCTGTAACAGATGGTTTCATGTCTGCTTAGCAGACAGATCACTTTTGAGGACAATAAGGTGAAACAGTAAAATCAGTATAATCCAATCAGTCTATTCCCTAAAAATCTTCCTTTCCTACCAATGATAATGTTAGATTTTAAAATGTGTACATATATATATATATATACCACATGTTCTGTCTTCATTTACACAATATGACCAAACTCTAAAAACCAAATGAGTGTTTCCATACTAGTCATTTTTTTTTTAATTACAAGTTTCTTTTAGTAACCAGAGCTCTGTGTGTGCATGTGTTTCTGAAAAGTTTCACACAACAAGGGCTATTTGTAAATTGAATCATTTAAAATAAAGCTCTTTAATACTCTGTAATTATTCTTGTCTCTCTGAACATGACTTTCCTGTAAATGCTCCTTGCTGCCTCTCCTATTGTCCCAAGATTCCTGAGAAGAAGGCAGCCAAGCGATAATTCAACATTATTGATGCTTCAGTGCACTAATCTCTTAAAGAGCCGCAAAGACTCAGTACTCTCTGCCCTGCGACTCCCGCAGCCCCGGGGCCTGAGGCACGCATCCTGCTCCAGCAACGTCCAGATGTCAGGAGGAATGCCCAGCTCCTGATGCAGCAGGCATTCCGTTCCAGTATGGCCAAACATCTGCTTCCTCTGCTGGCATGCAACCTGCTGAACACGCTCAGCGGGCAGCACAGGCTAGGATGGGCAAGGACGTAGCTCCCTAGCTATGGCAGGAGACATATCAAAACTTCAAAATCATAAGACGGCCACAGAAACCCTCAAAAGTAGAGGATTCTGGCATTGTGCAAAAAGCATCCTCAGCATTTCCTCACAGGAAAGCTTCAGAATAAAACCGGACGCTTCTTGTTGTGGTAGTTCTTGCTTTGAAATCTCTTCTGCACAGTTAGCTTGAAATCTGAAAACTATATGAACTCTTTGGGATACTGTGAATATTGTGTTGAGTTTGAAATTTTTCCCTTTTGGAGTCAATTAAGATGCTTTTAATTCACTTAAATATTATAAAAATAGAGGTGTAGCTTATGTAAGAAAGCTTCTAATTGACCAGTGCTTCCTCCATACCAGTCAGCAGATTTTAATGCAAAGAATCTTGGTTTATAAGTAAAATTTAAACTATAATTAAGCCATCCACTGTAGTCTCATTTTCTTATTACATGAATAATGTGGTTCATGACAGATTTACGTGAGCTTCACTTTCTTCTTGAATATGGGGACACTACAAAAAGACACTTAATACAAGGGTGAAATAAAAATTTCAATTAAAAATAGAAAAAATCTATAAAGTAGGTATTATATGAATATATGTGTACATATACAAATCCATTCCTATACTCGTGTATACACAGAATGTTATTATTTGTATCTTTTTGGGGGTTTGCTTTAGAAATAAATTCAGTCTTCCTTTGTAATATCCAATCTGTGCATCAAGTATAGATTCATTACCAAGAGTGATTCCATTCGTCCTACGGGATCTCAGGAAATGGCATCCTACAGAAACCAATGAGCGGCTCCCAAGTCCTCCCCAACTTTCACAAGTACAAGCACTATTAAGAAAGTTGTGATTCCTCTAGGCAGAGGTGAGCACGCAGAATTAAAGTTTCAGTTTTCAAGCTGATTGTGAAGCAAAAACTGAGGATAAACAATTGAATAGGTCTCAGTTTTTAAAAATTGGACGGCCAGATTCAGACAGACAAGTACATATGTAAGCTGGATGTTTCTATTCAGATGAAGATGAGTTGACATCTGAGTTCTCTACTAAATGCTCCTATTTTTTCTCTCCTTGGTTAGAAGGTAAGCCATGAGAGCAGGGGCTTTACTCAAGATCTTTTATGATATTTTCTCCCATCATCTAAGACAGCAACCTTAGCATTACTGACACTTTGGAGTGGATAAATTTTATTGGAAGTAGCTGAACTGGGCATTATAGGGTGTTCCTCAATACCTATTTGGTCTCCACCAAGAAATGCAAGTGGAGACTCACTTTCCCACCATTCGAAACAGTGGAAAATATCTGCAGATATTATCAACCAAGCCCTTGTGGAGCAGGAAAGACATGCCCCTAGTTGAGGACCACCAATTAGAATGGCGCATGGTAGGGCTACTGAGTTAGCTCCATTTGCTAATCCTCTGCAAGTGCCAGGATCCCATATGGGTACCAGTTTGTGTCCAAGCTGTCCCACTTCCAATTCAGGTCTCTGTTTATGACCTAGGAAAGCAGCAGAGGACGGCCCAAAGCCTTGGGACCCTGCACCTGTGTGGAAGACCTGGAAGAAGCGCCCAGCTCCTGGATTCAGACTGGTTCAGTTCCTGCTATTGCAGCCATTTGGGGAGCCAACCAGCAGTTACGAAACCTTTCTCTCAGCCTCTCATTCTCTCTGTAAATATGCCTTTACATGGAAAACAAATCTTAAAAAAAGGACAATACCTGGCATATAATGAGCACTCTCTGAGCTATTTAGATTTGCTTGTGAATTTTTTTTCTAGAGCAATTTAAGGTTCAAAACCAAACTAGAATGTAATATTATCTTTTACTTCTATTTCCCATAAACTCATGAACTATTCCTGTATAGTCTCTCTATTATCAACATAGTCTACCATCACATCCTACGCTGATATAATCACCTAAACGCCCTAATTTAATTTTATAATTTTTTCTTGGTTTTGCTCATTCTATGGATTCTGGCAAGTGTATAATGATATGCCACTATAACATCTTTGCTGCCCTAGAGATTCTCCATGTGCCACATATTCACCTCCTTTTCCATTCCAACCTGGGACAATCCTTGGTATTTCTTACTATCTCTAAAGCTTTTCTTCTTCCAGAATGAGATACGGTTCGAATCAAGCAGTACATAGCATTTTTCAAATTTTTTAAGCGTGATTTAAAGACACACTTTGATCAACCCTAATGATATGATAAGCATTGTGATATTTCAATAGCCACATTCAAAGCTAACAATTGTGGTTTCTAGTAAGGATTTTAAAAAACTCCTTCACCTTTTATTTAACTTAAATGAGTAGGTAACCTAGAATCAAAATTAGATCATTCAAAATGGAATTTTTAGATGACCAACAGCTCTGTTTCAAAATCCCTCCAAATGAAAACTATGTGTTTATATTCTATAACATTTAATAGTGGAACAAATACATGTAATTTTAGGTATTAATTTTTTAAGATTTATTCATTTTTATTAGAAAGGCAGATTTACAGAATGAAGGAGAGACAGAAAAAGATTTTCTGTCCGCTGGTTCACTCCCCAAGTGACCGCAACACCCAGAGCTGAGCTGATCTGAAGCCAGGAGCCTGGATCTTCATCCAGGTCACCCACATGGGAGCAGGGGTCCCAAGGCTTTGGGCTGTCCTCAACTGCTTTCCCAGGCCACAAGTAGGGAGCTGGATGGGAAGCGGGGCCACCAGGATTAGAATCAGCGTCCATATGGGATCCCGGCACATGCAAGCTGCTACACTATTGCACTGAGCCATTAAGTATTAATTTTCTTCACTTCACCTGAGTCATAGTGCTCAAAGTCAATAGCTCCAGAGAAATCATGACAGAGTAACAATGATCATGGTCTGGATCATTTTAGATATTATAACGCCACAGGTTACTTCTAGGTATAAAAGATGTTATTAGAAGAGAGACACCACAGCAATGGGTGAGCTCTTGAGGAAGCTCACTACAAATTAAACATTTGATACAATCTTATTTCACCAAATGAGGGCTTGGGAAGTTTATTTGGCTCTGTTTTGCTTCCATGATTACTCTCTTAAACTAAAATATAGATACTTCACTACACTTAACTAAATCTGAAGTAAAAGATTGTTAATATAAAGGAACACATGTTTCTAAAACTAAGGGGGAAAGAAAGTGAATTCCTGTCAGTCTAATTCAAGCTGACTTGATGGTTGCCATCAATTATGCATTATGATGAAGGACTGAAATTAGGGAGCACACAATGGCATTTTAATGCACATAGCACCCAGTACTGAGTATGCAGTAGATGTTAAGTGCTTGTTTAATCACATGTGATAGTGCAAAAAAATCCTTCCTTAATACTATGTATGTTTGGAAGATAATAACAGAACCCAGTTATACTCATAGCTCTTTTCATAATCCTTACAATTCAAAATAGTTTTTAAAAAGAGATGATTGCAAATCAGTACTTAAACCAATACAAAATTTCTCTGAATTTCCAACTTCTATGTGTTTCCATAAGCATCTAGACCTATACATATGAACTCTTCTATAGTAAACAGAAAGGACTAAAAGAGCAGAAACAACTAAGTGCTAGCTCTTGTCACTGGAAAGCCAAGCCCTCATCTGAGACTCGCCTGGGATGGAAAACACACACCATAACTTCTCAATTTTTTAAATTAAGTATAATTTAAAACTTATTTTGTGGGCCTGGTGCAATAGTGTAGTGGCTAAAGTTCTCACCTTGCATGTGCCAGGATCCCATATGGATGCTAGTTCTAATCCCAGCAGCCTTGCTTCCCATCCAACTCCCTGCTTCAGGCCTGGGAAAGCAGTCAAGGATGGCTCAAAGCCTTGGGACTCCTGCACCCATGTGGGAGACCTGGATGAAGTTCCAGGCTCCTGGCTTCAGATCAGCTCAGCTCAGCTCCAGCCATAGTGGCTGTTAGGGGAGTGAATCATCAGACGGATCTTTGTCTCTGTCTCTCATCCTCTCTGTATGTCTGACTTTTCAATAAAAATGAATAAATCGTTTTTTAAAAAACTTATTTTTCCCTGTTGAATCTGAACCATTATCTTATGGGTAAAAATGCTTAATCACATCTTATTTCTGATGTCAGTTTCCTTAATGCTTATTAATTTGACATATAGTTGGAAACACTAGCAAAGCATTTTCTAAAACTTACAATGTTTCACGTTCAAACTTTCAACACTTATATTTTATTAATCACTTCACTGAATTCCCAGGTTCTTCATTACAACATATGTTTATACAGATACACACTAAAACTGAAAATAATACTTTACCTGTCACTGTTCTAGAAACCGTTACTGACTACAAGCAGTCTATTTAAGCCTGAATATACTATTGTGCCATTAGCCATGGGGGATTGCTTCCAGATTTCTCCTCAACACCATGGATAACAAAATTCTATGAATATTTAAGTTATTTTTATGAAATTATCTGATACGTCCATATAGCCTATCTTCATACTCTTCCATGCTTTAAGTAATCTCTAAAGTACCTATAATGCTTAATATAATGCAAATGCTGTACAAATAGTGGTTATACTATATTCTTTAGGGAACAATAACAAGAAAATTGTGTGTACGTTCAGGGTAGGTGCAATTTTTAAAACATAGCTTCTCTCTGTCTTGTTTGAATCCAGAGATGCCGAGTCTGTGCATACTGGAGATCTGCTGCACTCACACACCCAGGGACTCCCTGCTGAGTTGACTAATTAGTGGGGCTGGAACTAAATAGCTGTAGGTGAAAATCTCACAATAGGAGAAACAGAAGACTGCACAGGTCCTCACTCCAGAGTCCTATGTTCCTACACAGCCTGCTCAATGAGTATAGCTGAATACCTCACTGATCAAACAACCTTTAAAACCTATTTATTTATTTAAGGAAGAGAGAAACAGCAACAGAAAAACAGAAAAAGAAATCTGCCTTTTTGTTTGCTCTCCAAATGACTGCAATAGTCAGGGTGGGATCAGGAAGCAGCCAGACCCTGGAGTCCAGTGCTCAGTCCTGGTCTTCCATGTGGGTCACGAAGGCCCAAGGTATTGGGCTATCCTACCCCACGTGCATTAGCAGGGAACTGGACTAGAAGTGGTACAGCTGGAACTCAAAACTGTACACTGCTATGGGATGCTGGTATTACAGGTGGTAACTAAGTTGGCTGTGCCACAATGGGAGGCTCTAATTAAGTAACTTTTAACACACTGAATTGCAAGGCTTGTGTGAGAAAAGACAACTTGCTTAGCTTTCAAGCCCTATGCTGAAACTAAATGAGAATCAGATTCCCTAAAGAGCATCCAGTTTACCCAATGTTTTAATGTGTGGGTGGGTGTAATCTGCTGTTTCACTTTCCGCAACGACAAGGCATGCTTGTAAACAGTAGGAACTATCTTTATATTTGCATTCTCTCTGTTCATTATTTCTTGAGGTTCATCAGGATTCATTTAGAAACTGCAAAAATTTTTGTTTTGCTCTGGAATGAAAATTCATTTATACAGAATGCATTCTACAGACTGAGCACTAGATCAAACTTAAAAAGTCTTCAAAATTGTTTGGGTCTCAGATAATCATCAAAGAACATTTATTCACTTCTTATTTTTTTTCTCTACAAATACTATAGCAAGAAACGCTGAGAATTCCATAATAATGAAATGAGTTCAGTTGTTAGTCTCAGCTACTCTGCTTCCAATCCAGCTCCCAGATTTGTGCCTGTGAGGTGGTAGGTGAGGGCTCTGGGACTTGAGTCCCTACCACTCACAGAGAAGACCCAGAGGATGCTCCAGTCTTGCTCAGCCTTTGGAACGTGAACCAACAGATCTCTCTAATTTCTCTCCTTCTCCCTCTCTTAGTCTCCTTTTTTAAAAAAAATGAAATAATTAAACCTTAAAAGTGATGGAACAAGCTTAAATTTGGTGAGTGAAACTCTACTAGAGTAGAACTGATCCACAGAAGCACTCTAATCAAAAAAATTAGAGTAAATTTTACTGCCATTATGGTGCTGCAAACTTTTCAACCTATTCTGATGATGTTTAAGTTGCATTTGCTGAAATTAAATACATGGTTTATTGTCCTATTTACTATTCACAATTCTGAGAATATGTTACTGTGTTCTTTTTACAATGAAAAAAAAAAACCTGAAGAGTTATTTGGAGAACAGTTCAAGACATCATAGCAAGTAATAGTGAAAACCCTAACTTAAGGTTCTAATTCCCTAAGTGGAGCTCATTCCATTAGTCCACAGCTCATGTAATCCCGGCTATAATGGTCCTCTCAAGTTCTACCACACTCCTAAAAGTCATGAAAAGAGTCAAAGGGGATAAGTGAAGCCTGATTAAGAAAAAACAAGCATTTTCCCTCAACGCACATCCCCATAGTTGGCATTCTTAAAGCCCGCTTTGAATCAGTGCTTTCCTCTTTCACCATCGGGTAGCCAGTAATAGGTCACTCTAATCAACTCTTTATTCAGTTTTCTTCTGTATTAGAAACCACAGCCTCCTAATGCCCTCCAGCAAAGCTAATTCACACTCCTATTTCCCTGTAGCACTGAGAAATGTTTACAATTGCAAATAAGACAAGAGTCGGAGCCAGTGCAACATCTAAATACAGTATCATAAGGGTTCAGGCTGGAAGTGAAATACAAATAGAGCATTCCAGATACCTATGGTTACTTCTTCACTTTCCATTTGTTGCACAGAAAATTGACAATATCATTTAAACAAAACATGTGCATATGTTCACTTTTGCAAAAACTTCAATTGTTCTCCTTTATCATTGCAAATTGGGCAAGACTTTTATAGTTTCATTTAAGAGTGACTTATTGTTGATAGGTTTTTCTTAGTACTTTCAGGCTCTAATTATATTCCTTTTCTAAAATCTCCTCTAAACCACACAGAAAGCCCATGAAATGAAAGTGAAAAAACATTTGTATTGATATTTTAATTTTCATGGACAATTCTTTCATTTAGAATATTATCCATGTTATCCTACCAAGAACCACTCTTAAAATATGTTCCAACTAAAGCTTGGTAGGCTTTGAATGCACGATAAAAATCATTCTCTGAAGCTAATGAAGACAGAAGCTCTGCCTGTAACAATATTAAGTTTGTTTTCTCTGGTGATTCAGAGAAGTGAGCAATCTGTCAGTAATACATTGAGTGAAATTACTTGTCTTGTAGGAATAACTGCTGACAGTCACTTTATCTTAGACTGACCCAACATTTCCCTGTTGCTGACAAACAAATTACTACGTCTAACTTCGAAAAAGTAACTAGCCTACTTTAATTTTGATTGGTCATTCAAAATCCCTTATACATGTATTCATTTGCATTCCTTATTACACATATATATGTATATAATATATATAACATATATCATATATGTTAAAGGTAACAGAGTATTTTGGGGACAGGCTTAAGCTAAGAAGTAATGGGGTGGGGGGAGATAATGAAAGAAAAACCTACCATTGGAGCTAAGAAAAAGCACAGTTCAGCCTCTTTTCAAGACTGTTATGTGGAAGAAACTGGTAACTGTGACTATCCAACATTAAGACTGGCACTGCTGCCAGGGACTGACTGGGTGAGTGAACACATTACCCAGACAGTATTGTAGGAATTAATTTTCTTCAATAAAGTGCTTTTTAAGCCTCATATATTTCACAATCTAAACATATGTCACTGTTTCATAAACAAAATAAATGGATTAAAATAATACATTGCCAATATGCTGACATGTGGAGATATTTTAATTAGAAATTCTTAAGCTGTGTGATACTTAACTGCTATATTTGCTAAAGAGAAGCATGCATCATTTAGTAAGAAGGCACGAGACAGGTGTATCATTTTGCATATGGTATCAGATTGTGTTTAATAGAAGCTGCAACTTTGAAACGACATTACTTCCAATTAAAAACAAAACTAAACTAAAATAAAGGCCATCATATTGAATAGTTACCACATAAAATGAATCAATACATGAAACCTTTTTTCATTTTATGTAGAAGGCATTCAGAGCATAGTTTCTGGGATAATATTTCTACAGAAATAATCTAACATCATAGCTATTTAAACGCTATATTTCCATGACTGCCTCATTATCCTAGTTTCCTTTCCTTAACATTCTTTTTCACTTACTTAAGGACCAATGCTAACAAAGCTAAGGAAAGCAAATGGCAACTAGTTCTGAAATTTATAAGGGTGAGAGAATTGGAAAAGGTAGTAATATAATATATTGTTTACTATAGCAAGCGCTTTCTGTTCTCTAAAGGTCAAAAGCATTGTAAGCTCAGAGTTACAGTTTCTGATTGTTCCCAGGGTTAAATACATTATCAAAATTAATGGTTCAAGTCCCTCAACCTTCAGATATATGAGTATTCATGTCTCCATCTGCTGAACTGTTCAACTAAAAATAGCATTCTTTGGCCTTCTCTCTCCTAATATTGTGCCCCCGAGGCACTGAAAGCCATGCCTCAGATCAGCACAGTAGTATTTTTCAAATGGTCTTTGCTGCATCTTCCTTATTTTAAAGAAAACAAAAACTGGGTTCTGGATTATATTAATGCAAGGAGGGTCTTTGCATTGCAAATACTTTTTCTCTACTTATTATTAAACTTCAGGCTTCTATGGTACAAAAATGGCATTAAGATTTACCCAGGGTGATTTATATTAGAAATAGCAATCTTTGAAGAATCAATGAACTCTAACATTAGGTAGAGAGGACCAATACAACAGAAGTGAAAGGAAAGGAAAACAGGGATACGTGTATTATGGGATTTACCTCCTAGGAATGTTTGTTCAGACACAGAACTTGTTGAAACTACTGGTAATACTTTCTCAACATCAATAGTTTATCATAATCATGCTTGTGACATTCTTCCTTACACTCGAGGGGGTAAAACTTGGCTAGAAAGGAAAGCAAATATAAGGCAAGATATTATTTACATTTCTCTCTATCTTTGTTCAAGATTTAAAATGTTATTGTTTAGTAGCTTGGATGTGGCTGTTCATGGATATTCTAACAACAGGGACACTCACACCAGAAAAAATTAAGAAACCTGCTTTTTAAACAACGCTAGCTTAGTCTAACCAGTATACTATGTAAGAAAACAGATCGAAGGCTTCCCAACACGCAGGAAAGAAGGTGGGAAAATGGAAGCAAAAAACAGTAAACACAAATTTGGAAATTCCAGTTAGCCGCATTTAAGCTGTAAAGATTGGTAGGTTCTTGCTTTTACACATTCTCTATCTAGTTAATTAAAGAGACAGGACAATGGCATATCCGTGTTCCTAGATCAGCACTGTTACAGAACTCTGCAACCCTGGTGTTCACATGCATGTCCCTGTGGCTTCCAGAAACTCAAATTTGACACACCAAGAGTCGTTAATGTTGTGTGGTGGCTAGAAAAAAACAAACCCCGTTTAAAAAAAAGAAAAAATTTGAGCAGAAACTTTGCTAAAGGTAACCTGATGGGATATAATGAAAAAAAATTCAAAGTGGAGGAAATCTTGAGGCTGAGCTAAGGCTACGTGCATTCACATTATTCTAAGGACTCGCAAACTCCTCAAGCTATCTTGAATAAGCTCGCTGTCACCATACAGAATACCTAACTCCAGCAGTCAAAACAAAGTAATATGAAGGAAGTCACATTTGATTGTGTAGAAGACAGCAGATACTCCGTCAGAATGTGTCTGGTCATGCATGAATGGAAATCCACTGTCCGCCTTTTATATCAAAGTTAAGGAAAGAGGAAGGCAGCCTTTCCTTGCTTGCTTTCCCTGCTCGCTCAAGGTAGCCCGTAATCCTGTTCTGTTCCTTCTGCTGAGAACAAAGCATTTCCTGTCATTCTCCAGCAAGGAAGATTCAAAGCAGAGAGACGATAATGTCAAAGGAACCTTCTATTGATTACACAGTGCTTGAACTATACAGATCAGGAGAGTCAATAGGCTATCAATGCATAGACTTCTACAATGTAACTATTTGTTTTGTGAGTTGAGTTTCCCCAAATCAAAGTGTGCTTCAGTCTGAAGTGACTTCTTTCTGGTTTTTATTTGTTTTTTAATCAACATATTGCTGACAACCCTCCAATATCTGAATCTCGGAGAGTGATCTAATGACACAGAGAGGTATTAAGTTTGAGATTGGAGAGATTTGAGATTGGACTGGTTTCCATGGCTGAAAAGGACTTGCTTCTCATGATCCACATAAGATCCACGTAAGCAATCTCCTCCCTCAAACTCCATAAATGGATAAAGAGGAAGAGGACACTATATAAGTTTATGATATAATAAGCAACCAGCCACATTCAAATACTCTGAGACAACTAAGTCAGGAACATCTGAATCAAGTAGAATTGAAATTAATAGCATTGCTTAAATAACTCCTTGAACCTCAGCTGATTTATCTATGCAAGAAGTATATTTTATTAAACATATAAGGTTAAAGTTGTTTAAAATTTCAAAATATTTTTTAAATACTGAACATTGTTATGTGTAAGAAAAGGTGAAAGTGAGAGAAAAAATATCTTTCAATACCATCAAATGTAAAATTTTGCCTAAATATATGTATAAACATATAGTAATAACCCAATTCAAAGACACATATTTAGATTTGCCCTTTTCTCTGAAAGAAAAGCAGCAAAAGAAGAACCTCCTTAGGAATGAAAACAAAAAAGAAAGATTTCAGTGTTTAGACTGTGCCGCTTGGAAGAAAAAAAAAGCCTAGACTTTGACTGAGCAATCCAGTCCCCCACCCAATGAAGCACCAGTGGAAGCGTTCATACCTCAATTTGTTTGTGGTTGTAAGAGTGGCCACCACCATGTTCAAAGGTGTCCAAATTCCTGCCAAAACGGTCACTTAGGCCCTTTAGCCTTGGGTTAATTTGTGGGTGGGAGACATGACCCTTCTGTTTAGTAGCATATTCAGAAAAAAAAAAAAAAGACAAAACATACTGTCAGAACTCATGGAAACCGAACACATATTTGTAAATCCAGGGTATTGACCACATCAAAGAATGGAAAGTAGAAGGCTTAAGACCCAGCCTCTCTGTTTTACAGAAACTTTCTTTTAGGATCAAATAGTGGTGTTGCCTTCTTTGCATCCAAGTCAAGAACACAGTCTACAGCACAACTGTAGAAGGAGCAAGCTAGCTCCTATGAAAGGAGAAGTCTACTAGGCGCACCAAAAAGGACAAGGTTTTTTGTTTGTTTGTTCTGGTTTTTTTTTGCTTTTGCAGCTTTAGTAAGTATTCCAATGTTAGCAGAAAGTGAAAGTTTGCAAGAGGGACAGGGCTATCTCTGCTCACAAGCAATGTTTCTAGCTCTGCAGGGAAGCCTGGAATGGGTGACACTTTCATGTCTTCATGGCTTTCTGGATGAAGTTATAGCAAAAACATCCATATACTGCGAAAAAACCCCTCTTTATTGTCCCAGTGGAAAAAGTCCAAAGTAGTGTTTTCTCACGTATGGTCATTGTGCTTTCTTGTTACCTTCAAGTTATATTGAGAATAGCAGCAAAGAAACAAAAATACATCACCAGTTGCTATTCCACTGATGATTTAAGAAAACTCTAAAATAATTAGAGCTTAAGAATAAAAATTCTCTTTAATCAACAGTCCACTGTATTGAAATTCGTTATTACAGCACACATACTAAATATTCAAACAGCAAAGGTTTGACTTATTTTGATTACCTTAGCTGCTTGATTTTGCTCATTGAATATCCAATTATATTTTAAAAACCACTTTTTTTCTTAAAACATTAATTTAAGACTATAAATATAACCTAGTTCTATCCCAAACTCCTTACTTTACTGTAAAGGAGATAAAATACAAACATTTTCTTCACTCAGCTTTCAAAAAACTTTCTCTCTCAGTTTAGTTTAATAAATAAACAACACAAATTCGGAACCATATCAGATTTTGACCCCAGAAAGGAGGAAGATATTTGGTGATAATGTGTTATCATTTTATCAAATAATTACCAAATAATTTATAAGCAACAATCTCTGTGAGCTACAAGAAGGAAAATATTCAACATCATTTTTTGTTTTCTTACTTAAATATGAAAGCCATCTGGAAATACTGGAGACATGATTGAAAGCCTGATAAGAAAAACGTGAATATATCCAAAAAGAAAGAGTCATAAAATGTGTAAGACTATTAACGCACTTAAGAGAGAATACATACTCCTAAGTTTTATTGTCAATTTTCCTGTAAAAATGCTGAAACTGGCAAGTTTCTCTTCTATTTGCAGCAGGGTGAGTACACAAGGTGTTAATCCTTTTGGGCTATGCTTAAAACATTATTTAACATCCAGGCCATTATTTAGCATACAGCTGGTTAGCAGTTTTTTTTTTACTAAAGTACTGGCTCCTCTCCCACATTTTTTCCTTCTGGCACTTACCTGGAGCTGTAAAGGGCTGAGTCCAGAAGCAGCAGCAGCTGCCATTGTTGATGGAATGAACTGTACAGGGTAGTTATCACCTGTCGGAAAGAACAATGCATGCAGGTTTAGACAATGCACAGGCAATCACAGCAGACAAGTACAAACATGGTCCTTGGATCGCCCGAGCTTTACAACATTGCTCTAAGCCCAAACATCTGCAGAGACAAAAGACTTAGTTGGGCACAGACTTGCAGTGCTGCCTTGGAACTTTTGTTAACAGATAGCTGGTAGGCAAACTGGCAAAACATGAATGCTTAAAAAATTAAATGCGCAATTCAAGCATGTTCACTCCATTACAAATCTTGTAATACATCATTTTTTAAGAGTAAAAAAAATATCTTAAAGCCAGGCTGACACTCAGCACACAGTGAAAGCACTGAGGTTTTCATATTAGAACAACTGAAAGTTTTGGCTTGGGAGGCAAAGCCAATTATGAGAGGCCCAAAAAGGCGATGAGCTATTAACTGACACTAACCTAAAATTTTATTTTTCTAAAAAAAATAAATAAAAGGAGTTGGAGATAACAACTTGTGCAATCTGACAGGGATGAAACAACATCTCATCTTACCTCACAACATGTATAGACACCACTTTTTTTTTCTTTTCTGAATGACTATCTGGTACTGAACTGGTAGGGCTGAGTACACAGTCATGTACTATTGGTACAAATCTGTCGATAACTTTATTACACAGACACCCAGTTTACATGGGATGTCTGAACTAAAATTCAGCTGAGCCCAATCACGGGACAGCACAGATTAGTGCTACATCTTAATGAATTTTTAAAACTCCAATTCAATATAAGGAATGGGAACAATTCCTATGATTTATGAACATGGGATGAGCACAAACTTGAAGAACCAAGAAGATGATGAGGAACATATCAAGTAACAGAAAGAAAAATTAATATCTGTAGCTAAATTGTACAATACCAGTGATTTAATACAATATCACTTTGGCTTTAGCTACTTATTTAAAGTCGGCGTTATGTACTATCTCTAGGCTATATTTTAATAGGCTGTTCTTCCACACATTTCTGACATTTATACTAATCATGCTGTTTAGCATGAACTTTCCACACTGAAAGCTGAATATAATAATGAAGAGACAGTGTATAAAGGATCACAGGATGACTAATAATGGTAGTCAACCAGAAAGCAAGAAAACCTCTTTATTTGCAAGGTCACTAGAACCTGGAACCTTCCAGGTGCCCCCGGTTGCTTGGAGCTCATCCTGTTTGCCTCATGAAGTGCAACTCAGCTGGTCCCGTGTAAATGTTAAGTTGCTTTCACTTTTAACAAATTGTTAGCTTCTAATCTACACAGTCTCTTTGCATCATATCCATAATACCTCATCAGACCATTGAGCACAGTGTGTGCTTGTACACAGTCCAGTAACAATTGGCTTCTGATTGCATATGGAGTGCTGCTACAATGCTTTCACTAACACTATATTGTGCTGGTCTCCTATGGAGTAATGTTCAAAATATCTGATCTTGCTTTTTCCCTTCCATGAGGTTGATTTTGGTTTCCGGTACTGTATGAGGTTTTTCTTTCTTTCTTTTTTTTTTTTTTAAAGATAACTAGGCCAAATTATTTTTATAGCAAATGACTGTCACTTTATGCTTAAATAATTCTACTGATCTTCTTGATATTTAGGCTAAATTATGTGAAGAAAAGAATAACCTAATCTAAGTCCAATGGCATTTCTTCGGTTCATATCAGATCTTTAAAAAAAAGCACGAAATGATGCTGAATTAATGATGCTTCAAAAACAGGGGGGAAAAATCACCATTTCAACCATCAACATAGACTGCCTCCCAGAATATTTTAGAGCTGTTCTTTCTTTAAATATCATGCATTATTCATATGAACTCTAAACCACAACACCCCCTCCCTGTAAGTTTAATACCAGTTGCTTTATTTGTACTAAAACATTTTTCATGTCAAACATATTTTTAAAAATCAAACTCTAAAAGAATTCCCTGGGGCACTCCTTTTTTCATAGCTGTCATGCTTCTATGCTATGAAATAGCTGACTTTTTTTTTTCATAGTTTTTGGCTTGCCAGTTAATTTATTACTATCTCTACCACACCCTGCAGTACTCTCCAGCTCACCTGCTAGCTACAAACAGCTCTCCTTCCACTGCTGACAAAACATATTTTAAAAATGTTTTTAACCTTTTTGCTGGCTTGCTTCTACATATCTGAGTGAAATCTTTAGAAAGCTATTTCTTCAGAACATATTATATTGATACTAAGAGTAAAAATGAACATATTACAGTAACAAAAGTTTATCACAGATGATACTTAGAAGAGAGAGGGACAAAAAGGCAGGGACAAGAGGAGGTTTAAAAGCAAAAGAGAAACCCGTAGGAACTACAAAAGAGTTAAGAGAATGAACTTTAATCCATTTTTAAAAAATAACAAAGTCACACATTTCTCTCCTACTCCTATCTTGTTTTTTGATTTTTTTTTTCTATTTAAGAGTCTATCAAGAAAACGTTCTCAGTGTGCCTGACTTGGCAAGAAATCAATCAACAAGTTGCAGCAATGTTTTGCGTTTTTTTTTAATTTGTCTCTGAATATGAAGTGCTTGCATGAGGACCCATTCTTTTTAAATTTAGACAAAGGATAAGTGAAGCCTGTTGGAACAGGAAAACTTTAGGCATCATTGTGATCTCACCCTTGCTACCTCCAATCTAAGAAGGCAACCTCCAAACACTAACTGGGGAAAGAATACCCGTTTGGCAAATTGAGTTTTCCAGCCTTCTAGATAATTATAACTGGCTGGATTTATCTAAATTGTTATACAATGTATCAAAACAGGATCTTAAAACTATGGAAAATTTTCTTAATATTAGTTTCACATGTCAGAACAACCGCCTCTGGAAATCAAAGCTGTCCCACAACAAGAGTCCTTAGCAAGAGAAAGTCAATTATTTCATTTATCACAAATGTAATGAACACATCACAATTGTATATATTTATGGGAGGGGGCAATGTGGTTTTCAAACACATATAAAATAATGATCCAATCAGGGTGATTTGCACTTTTAAAATCATTTATAAATTCCTGGTGTTGATAACATTCAAAATCCTCTCTCCTAGCTATTTTGTTAATGAATATTTTCTTAATCACAGTCTCCTTACTGTGATATTGAACTTATTCATCCTGTTTGTATTTTGAGACCCTTAATCCATTTTCTCAGAGAGAACACATTCTTAAATGAAGGCGAAACTTAAGATAATCTAGTCACAATAGAAGAGAAGCAGGTAGTAGGGATTTACGATTCATTAGATTCAGCCTAACTCCAGTAGGAATATTTCAAATATGTATAACTCTGACACAAATTCCTATTTTTTTTAAAGAGCCAATAATATGGTAAGAACTTCCCATTTGCTTTCATTCTTAAGAAAGATAAGTTACTGCAATTGTTGAGTATAAAAAAATATGTTCAGATATTAATACTTTGGAGAAATTACTTAGAGAAGTTGGGAGGAGTAGGGGAAGAAAAAAGAACAAAGATTTGACTTGAGGATTCTTTACGAAGATCCTCAAGGAGAGAATCTATGTTATACCTCATTTCCCACTCTTCAATGCATATACTAAATATTCATTTTTACAAATTATTCTGTGTTGGCTTCACAGAATAATAAGTTACCAGGTAACCTACAGACCAGGGCGAGTTATCATGTTTGCTACACTTCAGAAATACCTGAATCACCGATAACAAAGAAAAGTTGGAAACAATATGTTACATAGATCTCCCTGAGATACACACAGTCAATGTAAGAAAACATTTGAAGACATTCTCTCTATTCTGTGAAGGAATGCCAGAAGTCTTCTCTTGTATTTGTCCAACATCACAGCATAGCAAGTGTTAGTGGGTAATAGTTGAATTCTATTTAGAATTCTAAAGAATTACAAAATATTTAAAACTTTAAATTATTCTTAAGGATAAACACAAGAAAATTAGTAAAGATTGGGATATGCACTGCTGAAACCACTGTGCTCTCATTTTTTCCTAGCAATGTTTCCTAGACTCATCAAAGAACAGATAAATGATGATTTCTGATCGCAAATTTGTTTTAAGATCACCTGCACTGTTTTACATACCTTCGAAAATTCTGGCAATCAAATATAATTAATTTCTTCACTTATTTCGAAATCACATCCAGACATTTCAAACTTGAAAACCAAATAATTTTTCACAACAGCAATTAAATAAGATAATGTGAATGACATGGTACTAAAATATCCCCTTCATAAGAAACCAATCTTTAAAAAACTCTCAATCTTCACTTCTTAGTTATAACTAATAACATAGCTTCCTTACATGAAGGAGTAGTGAAAAAACCTTGACTTTGTCATAAAACTAAACTACTTTATACGAGTTACCATACTTTTTTGCTGGTCCTCAAAGTTTTCTTTTGAAAATTAGGGTACTGATATGAAGGACCCCAGGAATGCTTTGATTCCAAATAGATTGATTTAATTAGTCAAGTATTTTAATAGCATTTATACACCTCTAATTTGCAATACTTTGGAAATATGCCAAGCAAGATATAATTTGGTTAACTCCACAAATATGAATCATATTCTTTACAGCATAGAAAAAATTTATATTTTTCTTAAGATCTCACACACTTAGGTTATGTCCTCAAGAGTAGGGAATGTCACATCAGTTTACATGCTATCTCCACTATTTTATGGATGCAAAGTCTAGAAAAATTAACATTTTGAGGTTTTTCTTTTACAAAATAGAGATAATAGCCACCTACTACTACCTAAATCTCAGAGTTGCTATAAAAATTAAATAAGATTTTATACACAGATACATCTGTAAGGAACCATTTCTTAGCAGATAAGTAGCACTCAATAAAATGCTAACAAACAAAAGAATTAAAAAGCATTAGGTAACCATTGTAACAGATACAAACCAACCAACTAGACAACTTACAAGAAATAGGAGATTTCATAAAATAAAAGAATAACCTAGCTGATTCAGGAAGAAAAAGAACATTTCAACAGGTTTATAGGAAGAGATCAAATCAGTAATCAAAAAGCTCCCAGCAACCAGATGGCTGCACCAACGACTTTTACAAAGTGTTCAAACGGTTAACACTGACTCTTCAAACCTGTCCACAACTGAACAGGGAACACTTCCTACCTTATTCTGGAAGTCAGCATTTTCTAACACAAAACAGATAAAAACATCACGGAAACAGAAAATTATAGGCCAATACCTTTTCTGACTATAGTTGTAAAAAATCTCAACAAAATATTAGCAAATCAAATATAATAGCACATTAAAATATTATTCACCATGACAAAGTAGGATTTGCCTGAGGAATGCAGAGATGGTGCAACATAACAACATGTTTGTACAACATCACAGCACAGCGAGAATTGGTGAGTAATAGGCGAATTCTATTTGGAACCCTAAGAATATTTAAAACTTCAATTTGTTTTAAGAACAAACATAAAAATTTAGCAAAGACTGAGATAATCATTGATGAAATCACGGCACTCTTTTTTTTTCTAGTAATTTCTCTATGACGTGTCAAAGAATAGATCAATGATGAACAGATTTTTGATCCTAGAACTCTAAGATCACCGAAATTGTTCTTAATTTCTTCATTTATTTTATATCTGCATGTAGGCCTTTGAAACCTGAGGTAGAAAAAGGAGTAAGAAAAGACGTGATTATCTCAATCAATGAAGGGCATCTGACAAAAATCCAATAGATTTCTATCATTAAAAACTCTCTTTAAACTAGAAATATATGGAAAATTCCTCAGGATGGCAAAGAAGATTAATGATATAAACCTGATGTTTAAAGACAAAGCTTTCTTCCTAATATTAGGAACAAGAAAATGGTGCTCACTTTAACTGCTGCACTGTACTGGAAATGCCAGTCAGTGTTGTTAGAAAAGGAAACCAGATAAAAGGCCTTGGTAAGGAAGAAGTAAGTCTGCTTTTATTTGAAGATGAGATATATTTATATCATATATATTTTATCTAAACATATAATTTGATAATATATAGAAAATACCAAAGAATCTATCAGAAAGTTACTACAACTAATAAACAAATTCAATCAACAGGCAGTGTGGAAAATAAACAAAACTCAGCTGTGTTTAAACACATTAGAAATGAAGAACCAGAAAGGAAATTAAGAAAAAAGCAATTCTATTTGCAATGGCGTTTAAAGGAACTGGATACTTTGGAATAAATTTATCCAAGGAGCTGAAGGACTTTTAAGATGAAAATTACAAGCCATTGCTGAAAGAATACATAAACTGAAAGAAATGTGACTTCCTGAATAACAACATTTAGTACTCTTAGGATGTCAATACTGCCCAAAGGCATCCACAGATTCAATACAATTCCTATCAAAATCACAACAAACTTTTTTCACAGAAATGTAGCAGCCATTCTCAAGGGGCCATAACAGATAAAACAGTCTTGAAAAAGAAGAAAAAAATTGGAAAATGCACATTCTTCCTACCAATGGACAGTAATTAAAACTGCATGGTATTGGCCAAAAGACAAACATATGGACCAATGAAGCACAAATAGCAGCCTAGAAATAAGCCATTACATATATGGCCAATGATTTTTGACAAGGGCACAAAATTATTTAATGGAAAAAGGGCTATCGTCTCAACAGATGATGCTGAGGAAACTACTACACCCACTAAGATACATCCAGTTTTTATATTTTACATTCCGTTGTACCTTATACCAGATATAAAAATTAATTCGAAAGTTGTAAAAGTATTTGCTAAAACTATTTTAAAAATTGTATTCTAATACAGAGGTAAATTATATTGTATACTAACAGAGGCAAATCTTCATAAGTTCTATTTGACAATGGTTTCATCATGATGATACCAAAGGCACAGGAAACAAAAGAAAAAAATTGAAAAATTACATTACATAAAAATTAAGAACTTTTCTGTACCAAAGAATAACTGAGAGGAAGGCTAAATAACAACCTAAAAGCACCAGAGAAAAGGTTTGTACATCATATAACCATTATGCTATTAATAGTCATCGTTTCGTAAGAACTCACACTCAACAAGTCAGTTCTCAATTGGACAAAGTACTTAAGTAAAGTGTTCTTCAAAGAAGATATAAAAATGTCCAATAGTCACCTGAAAAGATGCTAAACACCATGAATCATTAGGAAAATGCAAATCAAAACTATGATGAGGTGTCACTTCATACCTAGTAGGATGACTACAGTAAAATTTTTCCAATATTGGAAAATAAGTGTTGGTGAATACTGAAAGAAATTGGAACCCTCTTACATTGCTGATAGGAATGTGAAATGACTATCTGCTCTAGAAAATAGTTAGGTGCTTTTTCAAAAGGTCAAACATAGAAATCATAATATGACTCATCAGGCATTCCTACATACATATCCAAAAGAGCTGAAGGCAGAGACTCGACAGATATTTGTAAATCAATATTCACAGAAGTGTTGTTCAGGATAGCCAAACTATACAACAACCAAGTGTCTGTCAACAGAGGAATGGTATCCAAAACGTGAGATATACCAATAAAATAATATTATTCAGTCATTGAAAGGAATTAAAATTTGATATATGTTATTACATGAATGAACCCTGAAAGCATGCTTATGAAACTGTGTCAGATGCAGAGGATAAATAGTGTTATGATTCCTTTTAAAGGAAGTCCCTAAATAATCAAATTCGCCACAAAAGATAACAGAGCTTCCTAGAGGCTAGGGATGTAGTTACAGGGAGAGTTATCAATTACTGTACTGTATATTTCTCCAAAAGAAAATTAAAAGTAGAGGATTTTAAAAATATTTTCAGTTATAAAGAAATGTTAAGAGATAGATATTTTGGCTAATCTAAGATTCTTTGTACACAAAAATTATTTTAAAGTGGTTCAAAATAATTTGTTGCACTACCAGTAGAGGAATTTTATGCTCTGGAGGCCAAACTGGCAGAGTAGACTACTTTTGGACTGCTATCTGGACAAGCAACACTTTGTTTTTTTGGCCCCAAGCTGATGACTTCATCTTGAAATGTACGTAAGGGATACATTACACATTTAGAAGACAGTGGCTTTGTCGCACACGAATGCCTTGAAATGGCGGCATATTTTTTTAATGCTGCTCATAAACGATGAGCATGAGCAAATGCTACCTTGGTCTTAATATATTAAAAGATAAATTTCCTTTTTCACTCCCTATCCACTTTCCTATAACCTGGAATAATTCCGTGGCATTTATGTCTTCAGCTGATTGAATAACTACCTTGATTTGAAGAGAGCAAGTACCACATTCGGGTAATGTTCTGAACTAGTGTTGGGACAATATGAACAAACATGTAAGAGACAATGAGCCATTGCTCCCCTCTAAGTAGTTTAACCTATAGAACTGGGCATATCTGGATCCCAGACAACAGCAGTCACCTAACCCAGCCACACATACCTTGGTGCTAAGTTCTGGCTAATTAAATTCTTTGACATAATTTAGGGGTCACCAGAAAATACCTTTTTGCCAACCTTATTTTGATCACAGATATTCCCACCTTATCTGAGTTTCGCCACGAGAATCAAACTACAGCTCACTGCCACAGGACACTACTCTACCTGCACTCTGCTTAATGCCAGTAACCAAGGGCTGCATAATAGCGGGCCAGTGCCTGTCTTCCTCTTGGTTACATGCTACAAACTCGCTGATTTTTTTTAAGATGTTTTCTTACAAGTGTTCCAGATTCATTGAATATATAGCAATATTTTCTTCCAAAATAATAATAAAAAGCACTATCTTTTCAACACAAGTAGTTGAGGAATATAGTTACAAGATGTCTATGTTCAAGGCACAAAACAAGGCCCACATCTGATGTGGATCTATGAAGCTTTTACTGTAAAAGACATGTCTGGTGTCACCTCGCTTATTTTAAAAGTTCCTAGGACTGATGCAACAGTAGCACCTTGCTTCAATTAAAAAAAACTATATATATATATATATACATATTTGCTTCCTTCAATGTTGCAAGAAGTTGAGATGAAGAAACAGTTCAGAATAAACTACACATATTTAGGGAAGAGGTGAGCTACTGCACTGACTGAACACACTCTCTGACAAAATACTTACACACTCCTGCCCTAAAACAGATGCCAGCTTCATAGGAAATACAACTTTCTTTAAAAATTTTTTTCTAAGGAAAATATATTTTTAACCATTTGAACACCATAATGTTGTTTTTACTCAGGTCTCCAAAACTGGCAACACAAATAGCAGGTTTGATTCACTTGAGTCTGGAGAACTGAAGCACCCCTTAGGTGAACCAAACCCCTTAGCAGCACTATTCCTTAACCCTCTATCTTTTTTTTTTTTAAAACAATGAGAGAATTTCTCTACCAAATGCAAAAAGAGTGAGAAAAATAATCAACAGCAGTAAGCAATTAAAATAAATATTAAAACTCAGGTTTGTTTTTATGCTATTCATAAGCTTCCTTACTCAGAAGTGATTTATATGTTATTATTGCCTTCAGTATATTAAAACGTTTGCCTTTGTCTGCTTGATAAACCACACACACAAAGAAAATGTTGCACTCAGCTTTAGGGGTTAATATAATCAGGTTAATATGTTAAAAAGAACTTGACACAGAAATTATTAATGAGTAGAACAAGGTCACTTCTTCTGAGCTGAGGTCACTTACAAAGAATGCACAACTGAAATTAAGGTTGACTTTTATTTACTTGACTATCTTCTTGCATTGGATTCCTTTGGCAATGTATCTTTAAACATTTAAAGCCCTGTTTACAAGGAGGCTCTGAACGAAGCTTCAAACCATTATGCCCTTAATTGAATTCCCCAGGAGTCCAGCAAACTCAGAGGAATAAAGAAAATTCACAACATTTGCTAAATCATCTCAAAACATATTTCACTGCAAGGTTATACGACCTGTTTTTTGAGGTTCGAAGATGAATAGGAAAATGTTATTGGATGCTTCATTATTGAAACTAAAATCAAAATGAATCTTACCTATTAGTGCTAAGTTAATTGAATCAGACCAATTTTACTCTAGTGAAGACTAGTTTTAACTTTTTTTTTTCTGAAACAAATCTAACTAGCAATCAAGAACAGCAAATATACTGTATGTTGCCACTTTCCTAGAGTATAAAAGCTCTTAGGGGTAAGATTTTAATCAGATAAAATTATTCACAGGCAAGTTACAAGAGAGAACTGACAAAAATTTGCTAGTCCCCAAGGAAAGCAGCCTTTTATCTGTGAACTTGCAACAAATTCAAGTGGAAGAGAAAGTCAGAATTACTAACAACTAATTAATTTGTCACAATAACCCCTGTTCCCAATTCTGATATTACTTTGACATAAACTTTCACAGTTGTTGGTTTTTTTTTATTCACAGTCTTCGTGTATGTTCTTATGCTTGTTGTGACTACTGACAAGAAAAACGTGGATCTGAGCATTTCCAAAAGAACGTGAATTCTCTCTCTACTTACCTGGTTTGTACGTGATTCCAGGGGGAAAGAGGAATCCCTGTTGGGCAGCGGCAGCTGCTGCCAGGGTCCGCTGGTCATGTGGAAAAATTGGGATCATGAGCGGAGGCATGTGACCCTGAACCTGCTAAACAGAAGAGAGTCTATGATCAGACAGAGAGCAGATGTATGCCAACAAAGTATTTGTTTTTCTCTCCTTGTGGTGTGCTGCCACACACAACAACCCACCTCTATTTTCATTCCAACTCGGCAATTTGGGAAAATTCAGGCAAAATTCTACAAAATCCTTTCCTAGATGCTAGTGGTATACCCAAGAGGCAGCTTTATGGTGAATTTGCCCCAGCGCCACTTCCACCAAACCACACTCAGTTCTTTTTCTTTCCTTTCTTCTTTCTTTAAGCAGAGAACTAATTGAGATGAATTTGTGTCTTATACTTTACAACCTAAAGAGGTTTTGCTCCTTCGCCTGTGCTGCTTTCTGATTTTTATTTTCAAAATAATATCTTGTATCCCTGGTCAGAAAATTCTAACTGCATATATGCCCAAAGCGGTGTCTGTCCAATTCAGGTCCCTTATTTCAAAACCTCACTGCATTATGTCAAACATATAGCTCTTCAGATTTAAGGCTACTTCATCTTGGATCCCAATTAAACTAATATTCTTTGCCATACACACCTTGATGTAACATATAAATTGCGTGTCTGGCTAAGAGGTTTTACAGCTTTATGCACTACCATGTAGCTCAGTAATTATGGAGTTGTATTCAGAGAATATTTCATAATAAATCCTACTATATCAAATTTCATTTGACCTCAATAAATGTATCAAAGAGCACAAAAATGCAAACTAGAAAATCTTCACTCTATATCAGTATTTGTTTTCCACATAAAGGAAGTAAGAGCCATGACTGAACCATGCTTGTGGAAATTACATTTTTATTTCCTAGCTCCCTTCTGTACACTCTGCATGCTACCCTGATTCTAACCTAGCACAACAGAAAGGTTTGTCCTGGCTTTCAAGGCACACTTTGTAGATTAAACTACAGGGATTTTTTATTTTAAAGATCAAAACTAAGATGTATCAAAAGATATTACCTTGAAGCTTAAACAGGCTCTTTGGCCTCTGCAATATAAGAGGGCTGTATTGTCTTTTGTTTAAGATCCAACTTTTTAGAGCAATTCTATCAACCTTAAACTCATGCTCTGCTCAAATTCCTAAAGCTTCTGATGACCCTATTTAAATAGCACCTTGTCCTGTCCATGTTCCATCCACAACCAGGGATACAGTACAAAAATGTTTCTCTGTGGGTCTAGGAGGTTTCATTTACCACCAGTTTTTCTCTAGGGGAAGTCCTAAGATGTGGGTTAATAAAGGGCAAGCAAAAACTAAACACTTTACAGTATTTTTCTGAATTCATTTCTCAGGAAAATCAACTTATAATAAAAAGGTCTTTGTGCAATTACTACCTTGCCAGTGGGGCGTGAAAGAAACTAGCTTTGAACAGCTATTTCTTCCATTTCAGCTGAGGTAAGCCTCAGTTTTGAACACAGGGGTACACACTTAGCATGCTTAAATTGGAGTGATCCCCTTGTGCCCAGGCGTTGCCTTTAACCCTGGGGAAAAGCACTGGATTTGCTGTTCAGCTTTGGTTTGTTGTGACCTGATGCAGACTTGTGATGTCAAAGATAAATGCACTGGTTGATGTCAAAAATAAAATACAGTGTATTTTGTGGTGACTACTCTTCAGTGCAAGAGTACATCACAGACTTTAATTTCATTTTCTTTTAATACTATGGTCCTAGATTCTCGCTTGAACATACCATTGAAACCTTACTCTCCGAGGACAGGTGATAAGGAAGTGAGGACTATGCATGTGATATTTATTTGTTCTTACCTGCATTCATGCAACAAACATTTATTAAGTTACTATTATTAGTCAGAGATCTTAATAATTAACTAAAAAAATTAAGAATATTTATTAGCTTTGGAAAGAAAGTTTGACGGTTTTCTTCAAGTATGTGAGGGAATAACATCTGGAAGCAGGATTAGATTAAGATTGGCTGTTTATAAAGAGCAAAACTAGGTTCAAAGGAAGAGATTTTATGGATTTTCAGTTCAAAAAATAATCTCCTAGTAAACAATTCAAACATCAGTTGGCATCTTTTCTGAGAAGCAGTCAAATAAAAGTCCAACCAGCCTCCCCATATATCAGCGATGTTCTCAAGTATATACATAACTAGACACCTGATTAGGTCATCACCAAGAGGGCCTGTCCAACATTGTAACAATACAGTCGTTTAAAGTCAACATTAAGACGGCCGTATGACTATGGCAAGTCCTTTATTCATTCATTTATGAGAACTTAGAGCATGCCTACAGAGGTTTCGTTGGTAAACAAATCTGAACTATAATCTATACACTGCCATTTCCTTGGCTATGTCACCTTTCTGAGTCTATTCATATTTCCTCATGTAAAAACAGAAACTAACTATACTCTCACTTGCTGATTATGAGAATTAAACAGATAGTAAAGGTAAAATGTGTGACATGGAACTTGATGTAACAGTTAACTATTTAATGTTGTAGTGAATAGATCTATGTTCTTTTTTGTGTGTGTAGACCGTAATTCAGCACTAGGAAATTATTCAGACTCATAAAACAAGAAAGAGTGGATCTTACCCATACCTACGCTTTAAGAAAGAAAATAAGAACCAAAAAAGAAAAGAAAAGAAAAAGATTCAGTTCATCAGGCAGAAGCTTGTTACCATGCCTTATAGAGTTATTATCCCATCTAGAACATCTAGACAACTATGAAAAAGAAGAGGTGGAACTACAGAGATTCTGTGAAGATACATACGGGGAGTTATTTAAACATTATTCCTTAAATAAGATTTTCTATTGTAAAGGTAATTTTTATCTTTACAGACTCTGAAGATCCTAAGACAACAACACATGAGGGACAAGATGGTAATTCTTGAATGTTGGTGTCTAAACAAATTGCTATGTGATTGTGAACAGTAATAGCATAACTAGGGATGGCATCTAAGGTCATTTTAATGCTAAAGAGCTGTAGGTATTTACTACCAACATAAGCTGAAGGAATTTCAGAAAGTTCTTTTCTATCTATAAAAGTCTGCAGAATACGATATGCTAGAAACTTTAAGTGCTAAGTACCAGCCAAGCAGCTGCCCTAACAAGTTGAGAGACAAAATAAATAAGGATAAGGATGGAAGACATTACAAAAGCAATAATAACAACAGAACTGCAGAGTTGGGATGGAGCTTACAGCTGATCAAACCTGGTAATCTTCCGAGTTGGGTATTTGACCAGCAGCATCACTAATATCTGCGAACATTTTTAGAAAGTAAATTTCTTGGGCTCTTCCCCGTATCTTTGGATTCAGAAACTTGTGATTGGGTCCAATAATCTAAATGTTAGACTAAAATTGAGTCTGCAGCAGCGACTGGCAAGCTTAATGTGCATCAGAATCAAGCATAGGATTTGTTAGCATACTGATTGCTTGGTCCCACCCTCCGAGTCTCTGAATTAGTAGATCTGAGGAGGGGCCACGGAGTACATTTCTAACAAGCTCCCAAATGCAGCTGGTGCTGCTGGTCTAAGGATCATTCTTCAAGAACCACTAATGTAGTCCAATTCTCACAGTTTACTGACCAGGCAACAGATGGCTAGAGACGCTAAAAGATACAAACCTAAGGTTATATTGCCTATTACAGATCCGGGTCTAAAGTCCAGAGCTGCTGATCACTCTTCCCAGTGGCTTTTTCCATTACATTACATGAACCCCAATGACAGGAAAAAAGAAGTCAATTGTAAACACTGATAGAGCAACGAAAATCTGGAGGTCTCCAGATCAAAATAAATTTGTGTTTCATGCTATACTGTTTGAGGCGATTCTGCAGTATGATGTTATAAATGCTGTTCAAGTCTAAATGAAGTCCAACTTTGATTTTTTTTTTTATCAAGAATGCACTTGAGCTTAGTATCTGCCTTCAATAATTCAAATAATTATAATGGATTCCTTAACCACGATCACTCAGTTCCAAGTAACAAAACAGACCTTATTTTAAGGAAATAATGTTGTGACAATTGAAGGTGTCTTGTATTAACGACAACCTGAAACGTCCAATAGCTAGGGAGAAACTACTGAAGGATGGTGGGAAAAGATCTTCTTTGGGCCCTAATTACAGAAATCATGATAATGACTATAATAGCTAATATTTTCCAGCATATGTCCTGTATGCTGAGCTTTGAAAAGTGATTACAAGTCCTGTCACATTAACTCCTCAAACTTCAACAAGGTACTTACTTGCATTATCCTTACTTAATTAGACAGACAAAGTCATAAAAGATACTTTGTCCATTAAAAGCTGGTAGAGGCAAATTCAAGTCTAAGTAAAAGTAAGTATTCTGTTAGGGCTCAAGTTTGTACTTTTAAGAATCTATTATTTAACCATGAAGTCATTTTTTGTTAAACAGATAATAAGGTGATAAGTGATACATTTCTTCACGGTAATAAATATCTGACTGCTGGGCAGGCACAGTGCCTCAGCAGGCTAACCCTCCACTCTGTGGTGCCGGCATCAGCGATGGACACTGGTTTGTGTCTTGGCTGCTCCTTGTGGCCTGAGAAAGCATCGGAGCAAAGCCCAAGTCTTTGAGCCCCTGCATCCACATGGGATAACTGAAAAAGCTTTTGGCTCTTGACTCTAGATCAGAACAGCTCTGGCAACTGTCGCCATTTGGGAGGCAAGTCAGCAGACAGAAGATATTTCTGCCTCTCCTTCTCTCTATAAATCTGCCTTGCAAATCAAAATAAATAAATCTTTTAAAAACAAAAACAAGAATTTCCATATTTTCATTCCATAGGAATAAACAATAAATGTAATAAATAATCATATATATCCTTAACTTGGTGTCTTCCATAGCAAACAAGGTATTGACGTAGGCACAATTCAACGATACTATTCACATTCCCTTCCACTGTTAAAGAATTTCTATCTTAAAAATTAGAGAGAGTAGGGTCCAGTGTGGTAGCCTAGTGGCTAATTACTCATCTTGCATGCAGTGCTATCCCATATGGGTACCAGTTTGTGTCCTGGCTGTTCCACTTCCCATCTAACTCTCTGCTCATGTCCTGGGAAAGCCTTGGGACCCTGCGGGAGACCTAGAAGAAGCTCCTGGCTCCTGGTTTCAGATCAGCTCAGCTCCAGTTTCAGCTGTGGCCAATTGGGAAGTGAACCAGCAGACATAAGCTCTTTCTCTCCTCTCTGCAAATCTTCCTTTCCAATAAAAATAAATAAATCTTTAAAAAAATTGGTGAGAGTAATGAGGATTCATGAACATTCTCATTACCATCTTCCATAGAGTGCTCACCAGGAAGAGTCAGTACAAATGATGTAAGTGGAACATAGGAATGCAAGCAAGGATTTACCTATCTCTTAGTTTTTCATTTATTGCATTTGTTAGAAGATCTTCAATTGAATATGGGAAACAAACAGAAAGCAAGAGTAAGGCAAGAGGAAAAAGGAGGAATCCGAGCTTGGTAGTCACAGAGGAGCCACATAAACACTCAGAATATGTTCTTCTAGAAGTTATGGATTACAATCATTGCGCTGAGCACCAGTGCTTGGGATAAATAATACTGAGGATTCATGAAAAGTGTACCAGGTCCTGGAAAATGTAATCTTGCTTCTTTTTCCTTCCTATTATTCTGTTTCCCTATTGGATGATGTGCCAGGAAGGACAGTTACACTGAAAGATTTAATCTCTAAAAGTACTCTAACTAAAGAACAAAAAGTAACTCCTTAGTGACCAGCCTCCACATGTCTTCCACAGATATCAAATTTCAAATAGAATGTTTATTTCCCTTGAAAGAATAATTTTCCCTAAGCACAAATTTAGATATTTAATTACCCTATACATAATGAGGCAAAATGAATTTTGTTCACACAAAGAGTAAAACCTGATGTTGCCAAAATGTATTTGTGAATGCGGAAACTGCAATATTTTTATTGTTTTGCAAGTAAGGACCAGCTGCCTGGTACCCAACTTAAGCAAGAATTGAAAAATCAGAACCCCATTGTCAGTGCTGCTGAGTACATCATGAAAGTAACAAACACCTCTCTGAAAGCACAATGTCCATTAATTCTGAACTGCCACCATCTCTGACCAAAGTGTTTCCCCTTTGCTGGGGGTGGGGGAACATTCTTGATCTAATCGGCCGCATGCCCAGAAATTTTAATTGCTCGTGTGTTCCTCACGTCTTTCAGAGAATCAAGACAGCAGCAGATGTGTGTGAAACACTTAGGTTCTGTCTCTTCCAATTCGTAACACAGCATTGTTGCATCAACACTTATCCTCTTTGTTTTCTCTGTGCTAAGTTGTTGATGATGCCATTTTTTTTTTCTTTTTCTTTTTCTATTTGCCATCTGCCCCAGAGCTTCATTAAAGATACATGAATGGGCTAACTGGCCTGATATCTTGTGAGGAACAGGTGCTATTGTTTGTCCCTGAAGACTTGCACTAAAGATACAACTCAGAATGCTTGGGAAGGAGCATCTGCAGCAGTCAGGGAGCAACTTGGCAGAGACCTGGCTGTGTACTAATACGCAAACAGAGAGACACTCGGGGAAGCTCATTGTCTCTTTCATGAAGAGCATTTAACTTCTTTCAAGTCACTAACTATTTATACTGAAAATAATGTGCACATTAATGTTGATTACTGAATTGAGACCCACCATCTGAGGTCTTCTGTTTAAAAAAAACCATTTTTTTATTTCCAGAGAGTCAGTACTCATTAATTTAATTGGAGAAATCTTTAAAATTGCAGAAGGAATGCTTCCAATTATGTACAACATGACATGGTGAGGAGAGACAGGTTCAAAAAAAATACAGGTTCAAGAAAAAAAGCTGAGAGGAAAGAAGGTAAAAGAGAAGGGAGAATGGACAGAATGAAAAGAAAGAGGCAATTTCCCTAATGGTCATATTCTTTATTGCAAAAAAAAAGATTAGTCATTTTCACAGAGCATTATCATGGTATAAGCTATAGAATCTAGAAAAGGAGAAATAAAGGCTGCAAAAGCCTGCAAGAAAAATCCTTCAAGATCAGGGATGCGCCTTCCTACTGTCAAAAAGCACACATTAAACCTCAGTGAATTCTAGAGACTAGGAGGGAGAGGCCCCATTTGATAGGATAAATTCATGCCTCAATGGAAACCCTTCTAGTTTCAAATCATTTTTGTTGCTACCATTGCTAAAACTTGCCAAAAACATAATGAGTGTTCTTCCTAGAAAGTTTATGTAGCAGTGAACATATTGAACTTCTCTTGGTTGACCATAGTATAAAGTGCAAAAAGAAGCACTGAATTACGCATCAAATATCTACCTGGTGATTCAATAATTGCCTCAATTCACTAATCTTTCACTAAGTAAACTGACTATCCTACATCATTTACATTTCCACAAGCCCCATTGCTCTTATAATAAGTTTTAGAATATGGCAGACATCTTGTATTAACTGATCAATGCTTTAAAACCAATCACTTAGAACTTAGCAGTTGATCTTTTGAGCCTCAATTTCCATAGCATGGTGTTGGTAACACAATTGCAAAAGGTTTTAAGCTGTATTTGTTCACAATTCTGGCTGCTATAGTTAATGAGGTACAGCAAATCATGCTTCTAGACAACCTAGATCACTCTAAGAGAAGAGTAATTAAACTGAAATTCTACCAGGAACAAGTCTAGAATACACATTTTTTTAGAAATTTAACAAAGCCTCACCTTCTCGGATGTTTCCCACCATCTGCACTTGGAAGAGAATATTGCTGCTTTTATTTGCTTTTGGCAAAAGTTCTTTCTCCTAATGTTCTCTCTCTCTCCCCCCCTCCCTCTCTGTCCCTCTCTTTCCCTGTCTCTCTTTCTCTCTCTCTCCCCCCCTCCCTCTCTGTCCCTCTCTTTCCCTGTCTCTCCCCCCTCTCTCCCTCTCTGTCCCTCTCTTCCCCTGTCTCTCTTTCTCTTTCTCTCCCCCCTCTCTCCCTCTCTGTCCCTCTCTTTCCCTGTCTCTCTTTCTCTCTCTCCCCCCCTCTGTCCCTCTCTTTCCCTGTCTCTCTTTCTCTTTCTCTCCCCCTACTGCTCTCCCTTCCTCCTCACTCTCTCCATCATTCCCTCGGTTTATCAGGTCCCATGAGGATAATAATATTAAACACTCTGTTATCATTCATGTTGAATTAAACACAACATCTTTGTAACATTCTCACTAAAGAGGCAAGAAAACCCATTAAAAAATAGAGCAAACTAAAGATATTAGTTTAGGAGCATCCTTTTAAACCAAAGCTTTGGTCTTTCATAGTCATATGCTTTAGTAGCGATATGTTAATGAAAAGATAACTTTACATGTAATTTTTTCTGGGTATATTTCTTTTTGTTTTTTCTTATTATTATTCATTTCCAAAATACAATTTTGTAGGTTTGGGAATTCCTCTCTCCTTCTCCCCTTTGTCCCATATTTCAATAGTTAATTTAAAGAAAAAACAGAATCAGTTCCAATAGACTTCTTCTATTTGTTAAACTACTAAATATGCTTGACAAAATAACTGAATTATTTGCAGAAGAAATAGACAAGATACCAGCTTCACAAAGTCACAACCTCCAATACCAAGAGTAAAGATACAAACAAAGCAATTTTGATTGCTATGCTGGTCTTTGTGATAGCTAAGTAAAATCCACTTCACAGACAGCACTTTCCAGCTTTTTCCCTTGGAGTAAGAGCACAATTCTCCCATCACATCAATGGTACATGTTTTAAAAATCTTCTTTGGGTATATATTTAGAGACTCAGGTTAATAGCCATGAAATAACCAATACTAGCCTTTGGGTTAACATTCCTTTCTAGATTCCCAGCATAATATAAATGTATACTCTACTCACATTTTTAAAATGGGGAAACATCTCATTAATCAACCAGAATCATCAGTATCTCCAATTCATCTGTATACACTCTGCTTAATCATTGAATTAAACACACACACACACACACACACACACACACACGTGGTACTCAG
Organism: Ochotona curzoniae; assembly: GCF_017591425.1. Lineage (NCBI taxonomy): Eukaryota > Metazoa > Chordata > Mammalia > Lagomorpha > Ochotonidae > Ochotona > Ochotona curzoniae. The sequence goes on from NW_024466975.1 coordinate 108,619, forward strand.
ATAATCTCGATTCCAATAATCTCTTGTTACCTTATATCATGAAATGAAAAGACCAGTATAAATACAATGACCTCACTGACTCCCTATGAGAAGGGATGCCTGTCTTCAGTCGACTTTTCAGTCATTTCATGAGCTTTATCTCAGTCTGCTACTGTGTACAGCTCCAAACAAAAAGGAAGCTTTATAGATACCTACATCTTATTTTATCAGGTGGTGGTGCCAGGTCTGTTTTAACTGACAGACTTGAACAAACCATCTAGTTTGTCATGATAGTTTGGAATATAATCAACACAGAAATTCCACCAGGTCTCATTGCACAGCCTGCCTATGGTCTATATCCCAGAAAATTTTTCAGAGTGTTTATGAGGATATAAGTCAGATTACTTTCTAAAAAGGATGATAAATGTTAATTAAATGTGGTTAAATTATCTCACTATGTTTTAAGAAACTCTCACCAGGAGGGAAATAGAATATCCTGGCCATAAAGAAATTAATAAAACATGTTATGCAAAAGTAAAATTTATGATTCAGTTGGAATTAGATATCTACTACCTTTTCAATTCATACAAATGCATAATCTTGTCAATTAAATATTATTGTTAAGGTCTAGTAGTATGTTAAAATCACTTTAAAGTGCAACTAAGGAAAATTCATGTGTGTTTATTACTCCTTAAGGATCTATTAGTGGGTATTTTATTCAGATTCGTGCTGTAAAATCTGCATAAACTCAGCATATTGTTATCCCCATGTGTGCATTTGTTTGGTTAAAGCAGAACAGCAAATCTCAATTTTTGCAACTTCTGGAAAAGTCAAGAGAACTAAAACAGTCTTAATTTTAATCAGATACAAACAGTTATCACTACAGAAGTGAAGAGTTGACTATTATGCAAATAGTCACAGTTAGTGGTCACCAGGCCATCACGGAAGACTGAGCCAGTCAATTTAGATATTTCCAAAGACTAGTGAAGATGAATGTTTCTTATTCCATTCTGTCCTATTTCTGGAGAAGTATGAAACATATTAAAGACTAATGATTGTTGTTCTTAAATGAAAACCCCATTAAAATACACAATGATCAAAGTGCTTTGCCAAGATGGAAATTCATTTTTTCAAAATTTGTATAAATGCCATAAGAATATGGTAACATTTGTGAAGAATATGGCATTCCTTTCTTTGCAACAACCAAATCCAGATATAAACCTTTCATAAACTTTTGACCTGTAATGAAGGCAATCTGGCTTTTACCCCTGAAGTACTTTTATACAAGCTTATTCTGTTAGCAGTGATCAGAGTTCAATTATTAAATTCCTCATCCAGAAATGTAGTTTCACATTTTAAAATACAGGTCTTATTAAAATTATATGGAAGCAACTTAAAGGTAAGGACTTGGTTTCTCCCTAAGGCTCAGTAATAGGTCAACACACAGTAGGGTTACAACAAAATATTTAATACTTAAGCATATTAAAAGTTTTATTCTGTAATTTAAAAATAAGATACAACAATTTGGGTGAATTTTTAAATCTTCTAAATAAATTAAAAGTTCTTTCACCATTCACAATTCTTAAATCAAAGAATAGAAATATAAATCTACTCTAAAAATAATCTCATCATAGTTATCTCTTCTTTTAGCTATGCCATGATGTATCTGAAGTTCCTTGATAAGAAAATGCAAAAATTTAAGGCATTTTAAAAATAAATGTACACTTACATCTGTTAAAATTTCTCTATAAGGTAATTTAGTGATATCTTAAAACTTTCATAATTTCATCATGATCAATTATATTCTTGATTGACAGAAATGATAAGATGCTCTCACCAGAGGAGCTGAGAATACAAATTCCCCAAAAATCACTGAAAAATATTTGTTAGATAATAGTTGGTTGATTATGCAATACAGAATGAATGACAGAAAACTATTTAAGCAATATCTCTTATGGAAAATAGAAGCTGTTTTATCTTTTACAAGAAGACCAGAGAAACATGCTGTGGGAACTCTAAACAAAACATAACTATGGTGTCTAAGTAAGTGACTGCTCTGCTCAGCCCTGGCAAGTTGACCCTCCTTGGTTGTTCCTAGGAGGAACACTGATTGTACAAATGACTGCAGGAGAGGGTATAAAGAGATAAAGTTACCTTAAAAAATTAATACTGAGTACTAATAAATAGTGACTATAACCACAAGTCAGGTTGACTTCAGGGATTCAATCTGCATCACTTGATCTAATTTGTTAGACCAAAAGCTAATGTCATGTGCTATAATGTGACTGTGGAGCATAACCTGTCTCACTTCCATCACGCACATTACTCTCTCTTGAGCTCACTCTCTCACTTTCATTCTCTGCTACACTTGCTTCCTCAACTCAATGACTAAGTTGACAAAGAAGATGAAAATCAGGATAAGCTAGCATGCTGATTTTTAAAATGAATGTTCTTTATTTTTAAGTTTCCTTTATCACTGTCTTTGTATTAAATAGATCAGATACAATAACACTGTCCCTATTAAAGAAGATAAGGTACAAGCCCACAGATAAGGCTGTCATACAGTCTCTTCTCATGTCTTGATGTCTGCCTCAAGTCTCTGCCCCAACTCCTTTTTATTATCATCTTTCTCCTTCTGCTTTGTGGTACCTTTTGTCTCTGATTGAATCATTTTCCTTACTGTATGGAATGTTTTCCTTTCTCTTCTTTGCCTTCCCAAACCTGATGAATCCTCAATGTTCAGAACAAACTCAACCCATTTGTGAAATTAATTTCTTTTCCCGTGTCAAAATGTGCATTGCACATGTTGTGTTGAATTATTTAGTGGTTTTCCCATGTAAATGCATTCATTCATTCATTAAACCTATGAACACATGTTTATGTTAATATGTGACACTATTCTAGCCACTGCAAGCATAATCATATATGATATCCCTATCATAAATTTTGAAGATAAATGGCACACAAAACAGTCACAGAACATGTATATCATAAGAAAAAAAAACCTAGGAATGGACTTCAAAAAATTTTTGCACCAAAAATAGACATCTTTTCCACTTTCCATTAGCTTTTTGAGGCATCTTGTTATGTGTGTGTGCAGATATACATAGGAAGAAAAACATACAAATAAATATATGTTGGTTAATTCTATGTAATGAAGAAAGTAAAGTCAAATAAGAGATTATGGGAACTGGAGGGGGAGAAAGAGGCAGTGAGTAGGGAATGAAGGATTATTTTAAATAAGCATGGTCAAGCACACCTTCTCTAAGGAGATAAGACAGCACACTATTGAATAACTGGAAGACCTCAAGAAAATAAATGGTTGGATATGTAGGCCTAGGAAGGCAAAGCAGAATGAGCAGAGTGGCAGAGCATAGCTATAGATAGATCATTTAGTGCCTGATACAGCACAGTATTGAGCATGGATTGTATTCTGATTGTGACAGGAAATCACTGGAGCATATCAAGAATAGTGGCATGAAACCCAATTTAAGTTTGTAAAGATCATCTTGGTTCCTATGAAGAAAACTCGCCATAACGAGGGAAGAATGAAAGCAGAGGATCCAGCTTAAAAACTACAATCATCCGAAAGTTGAGATAATGTTTCCACCTTACATCTCCTCTGTGCTCAAGCAGAAGGAAAACAACATGGTGACAGACTCATAGCATGCTGCTAGGACAGTGCCCCCAAATATGAGAGGCAAAGAGTAAACATGTGTCTGATTGAACCTGAATATATACAATGTGATTCAAATAATAGATAAAACACCTCTTGCATTTTCTTTTGCTATAGTTAAGATGAATGTCATATTTGCTAAATAAAATTGGAATTTACAACACAAAATTGATGCTGCAGTAATTCACCTGTCCTGAAATCCCTGTTGTTACAAAGAACAAAAGGCCTACAGCTTTGGTTAAGTCTGATGAACAATAACTTGATGCAATCATTATATTAGATAGATAGATAGATAGATAGGTAGGTAGATAGATAGGATTGTATTGGATCATTAGTGATTAAAAATAGCCACAAAGCAATTTAGAACCAAAAAGAAGTAGAAAGATATTGGTACACCCAGATCAAGAGAAAAAATAGAACCAGAATTCAAGATGAAAAATGAATATTGAATATTCTACATTTGATCTTTCTATAAGAAATTCTAAAATTTCCTATCTTCTACTCCAATGCTTTAATTTTCACATATAAGCTTATCAAAAATACAATATTAACTTGCCCTTGATAACAGTTTTTAACAGTAAATAAATAAAGACAAACATAGTGTATCTTAGGTCTTAAGGAGAGCACAATAGAAACCCCTGACCAACATTAGTATCAGCAAGAAAACAAATGTAGCAGCAGACAAGTTTGTTTAAGTCACAAGATGATAACAAAGCAAAAGAAATAAAAAAATAAGCAGGAAGAATATAAAAACATGAAAGGAAAACTAAAGTGAAGGAAGGAGAAAGGGAGGGAAGGCACAAGTGAGAATACTGTGGTTATTTGTAAACTAGCATTTGTCTCGTGTGTCTTCAATTACTGCCCACTTTGTCCATCCTACTCCAGCAAATGTATGCTCTAAAGTCTCATGTACTACTTACCTCACATATATCTTTGTAATGATCAAATTTATATGTAAAAAGAAATTTGGAATCAAAACTTTTATGAAAAGGTTAACTATAAAAAGCTTAAATTAATACACACATGCTCATTTTCAAACTTAATAACTCATGTATTTCTATAAATAAAAATTATAGGTTGTTAACCAGGATAACATAAATACAAGCACCAGGCTCACGATATCCTACCACCAGTTATTCTTTTCTTAGAGGATTAAACATATAGATATTTTCTCCAAACCAAGTCTGTAGATGAAAAAATTAAAGAGAAAAAGAATTCTGCTCTCCTTATCCTACATAAAGCAGGGAGGATGAGAAAGTGAGGAGGAGGAAGAGGAGGGAGAAGAGAGCAGGAAGGGTAGAAGAAAGGAAGAAAAGAAGGAGAGGAAAAAGCAAAGTGAAGTTATTTAACTCCTTTCTCCATTATTTTTAACCCTCCAATACTTCCAATTGCTATGATGGCAATCATATTTTTCTAATTAAAAATTAGGAGGCAAGGAAAAGAAAAAGTGTAGAAGTGCACAGATAAAACAGAACAGATATTTAACATTAGCTCTATTGTACAATATTCAGGACAATTAGTCCCAGTATCCATAATAAGTTGTTTCGTGTGGTAAAGCATCAACCCATAGACTTAGTTTTGTGAGTATAAGTAGTTTGCATTACTGTCTAAATTCTTAAATGTGTAGTTATAAATTTGTAATAGTATTTTTCTTCAGTCCTGTTGTCACAACTACATCTTGATGATCAGAGCTGTAGACATTTTTTTTAGTGTCACGAGTGTTCCCAAAAATGAATGACAAAAAATCCAACTCCTTCACTTTTCTTGATTCATCAACTTTAGATTGTGTTAGCTCCAGCAGCAGCACACTATGATTCTAGTTTCTTCCTTAGAATAAGAAGTTGAATCTAGATAGAAATTATCAGCCAATAATAATAGGTCTTTGTCCAGCTGTTACTACTTCCCTCCTCTACAGCCAGTCCTTATCTGGCTCAGGAAATGCCTGTTTTAACTGACAGGTAGGAGATTAAATCTACAGCTGCTGAAACACAATCTCAGCTCTGTTAGATAGGCTTTCATTGAAAAGCACTACAAACACATAATTTGTTTATGTTGTACCAGCAATCTCTGACAAAGCAGACTGTCTAGCTGAGACAAATGTGGTTAAACCCATTTATTGTATTATTTCTGCTACACAGAACAAGCTCTTAAAACACAGAAACTAGACAAGGCACAAAGCGCTAGCTGTCTAAAGAAATCAAGAATAGATGACTTCTTGTTACACTAGCCCTTTTTACACAGAAAGCATGTTCTCCCCTGGAAAACATCTATTCCAATTTCTCTTTTAAGTGGGTGGTTCAATTATGTTTATGCTTTCAGTTTTTAAAGTTTCTTTTGTTCCTGCCAGCATAAACAGGCATAAAATCACCTCATCACTGAATACTTCTAGATTTAAGAACATCATGAATATTTATAGCAAGTGTTATATCACCCCCTCAAAAATATCCATAATGATAAATTCTGATGACAATCCACCCTCTTTCAATATTTATTGCAAATGCTGATAATGTTATTTGATTTCTTTATTTCAGTTGATGAAAAAATAGCTTGGCAACCCATAGAAAATATGAAGAGTAGCTTCTTTAAAATTAAGAAGTTGTGCAGAGATACCTAATTGTATAAAATAAATGTTAAGGAGAGAGGTTTTAACAACCATGAAGTTTGCTAGCCGAGGGATCATGAATTACTTGCTCCAGGTTAACATAGTAAATAGAAAGAGAGGAATTTCCATCAACTTCCAGATTGAGTCTGAACTTCTTGTATACTTACTCGACTCTAACAGTATCTGACTATACTGTTTAGAAGCTGTAAAATCATTAATATCTAAAGATTGAAGTCTTTACCTCTGAGTATCAAATCCTTAAAGTTATAATGAATGATAACCAAACAACAGATGACACACAATATGGTGTATAAAAAAAGAAAACAGATGCTATAACTCAACCTTGTCAAAAAATTTTAAGAAGAGTTGTGTACTACATATGAAGCCTTGAAAGCAGTATTTGAAACTCAGCCAAAAGGATTATGGTTAGCCACTCTCAGACATGTCACCATTCCTTAAAATCTTACTTTATTTTTCCTTAATCATCATCATAAAACAAGAAAGTGAGAAAATAATCTTTCAAGTTGGAACATAGTGCCAATCAGAACTCTGAGTTAATCTTAAAATACAGAATGTATGCTATAAACTAGCTGAATCCATGGGGTCTCCCTCAAACAGCATGGATAATGAGGGGAATCCATAACAGACATAAACAAACCCAGAACGACGTCTAGACCCCACATCATTATGTATGATATATGCCCAAGATATATGGGCATACATTTGAATGTTCAAGTTCAAACTTGGCTTCTATTAAACCGATTCAGTCACAGCATGGGGTTTCTTTAATAAACAAACCTTACTGTTCAAAAATATTGGGACTCAAATCATGTATTATGTCCCAGCTAGTTAAAGATGTGGTATTCCGATGCCTTATACCCTGGAAACACTCTTACAACAGACTATAAATAATAAAGGAAAACTATATCCCAGAAAAATTATATAGAAAGTCTTAGATTTTTGCATTTCAACTTGAGAGACTTCACAAAGCTACATTTTAGCAAATGTTCAAAAGAGAATTTACATTTCCCATTAAAAATTAGAAATGAATTTAATAACCCACTGCTTTATATTTTCCAAGATCCTCACTGAAACTGAATAGATTATTTACATGAGAGATTAACCCATATTTTTATCTCATTAAAATATTTGGCCATGGTAAACATGTACACATGTGTATCACACATAAACAGACTTGGTTTATCTTGGAATCATTCTGTTAGGTGGAATGGTTTTACAAAGCTATTTTCTAACACCTGACTTATAAACATGAATACACAACAAAAGTGATTTAACACGAACACAAAACTTGAGAATGACAAGGCCAAAGCTAAAATGAATAAATAAATCTTTAGTCTTTAAGTTTTCTAATTGTCCAAAATAATAAAAATCAGAGATTTTGTTCAGGGATGGAAGCAATTGAGACTATTGTGGTCTGGGCAAAAAGCTCAGGTGAGCCTTTGTTCACAAACATATCTCCCTTCTTTATGTCTAAAAGCACCAACAGTGCCCTTAATCACATCATCAGTAAAAACAAACTAATTCAAAGCTAGCAATTTTCATTTTTATTTCCTAATTTTCTTTTTAAAGTTATTTGTATTGGAAAAAGGAGAAGCAAAGAGAAAGATTTTCCATTTGCTGGTTCAGTCCTGAAATGGCTGCAAGGAGTTGAATTGAGTCAATCTGACACCAGGAGCCAGGAGCTTCTTCTGGATCTCCCAGGTAGGTGTAGAGTCCCAAGGCTTATGGGATGCTGTTGCCTGCAGGTGGAGGATTTTCAGTTGAGCCATCATGCTGGCCTTCCTTATTTTCCTTTTCTAATTTAAGATAGAACTTAAATACAAACACTTGCAAACAACTGTTCTCTTTGTTTTCTTAAGCCTAAATGCATATCATATGAAGAGGATGAAAGCAGATCCAACTTTTACAGAGACATCCTGGCAATGGTGATTCATACTACTGTTCTAATTTACTTACTGTTCTTTGACTCAAAAACGGAACTATAGAAGTCCATGAATAGATTAATTCTCTTCACTGTAGTAAACATTTTATCACATTACATGCACAACCAAAGCAGCATTTTGTACATCTTGAATATGCAGTTGTAAAAAATGTAAACAGAAATTTTAGGCCAACAAAAATGCATCTCAATTACAGAATGAAAGATCAACATTGTTAAGACAGCAAGTATCAGGGATCAGTGTTGCAGTTCAGTGAGTTAAGCAGCCACTGGCCACATTTGTATCCCATGTAAATGCCACTTGGAGTCCTCGCTGTTCCATTTCCAATCTCGAGAGCTCCCTGTTCATATACTTGGGAAAGCAACAGAAATTGGGCCAAATACTTGAGTTCTGCCACCCCTATGGGACACCTAGATGGAGTTCCACACTTCTAGCTTTCATCTGGCTCAACTCTGGCAGTTGTGATCATTTTGAGAGTGAACCAGTCTGCAAGACATCCTTCTCTCTCTCCTCGTTTCTCTCTCTCTTTCTGTCTCTTCCTCTCCCCTCTCCCTGTCTGTCCTCTAGTATCTGTAACTCTGCCTTTCAAATAAGTAAAGGTGGCGCAAGTGGTTAAGGTCCTCGCCTTGCATGCCCCGGGATCCCATATGGGCGCCGGTTCTATCCCAGCAGCCCCGCTTCCCTTCCAGCTCCCTGCCTGTGGCCCGGGAGAGCAGTCGAGGACGGCCCAAAGCTTTGGGACCTTGCACCCGCGTGGGAGACCCGGAAGAGTCTCCTGGCTTTGGATGGGCATAGCATCGACCATTGTGCTCACTTGGGGAGTGAATCATCGGACGGAAGATCTTCCTCTCTGTCTCTCCTCTCTGTATATCCGCCTTTCCAATAAAAAATGATAAAAATAAATCTTTAAAAAAAATAAGTAAATAGATCTTTTACAAAATCTTACATCTCCTCAAGTGATCTCTGGACTTAATGCAATCCAAATTTAAACCTCATCAAGACATTTTAAGGCAGTATCAAAACTGATTTTGGTCTTTCCTCAGAAGAATCAGTAAAAACAATTTTGGATACAGAAAGGATTTCAAAACTTATGGTAAAATTTCAACACTAACTGCATTGCTATTTAATTGAGAGTGTAATGGTATAAACGCACACAAATCAATAGAAAAAAAGTACATGGGGCAAGAGCTTGGCTCAGTGATGAAGATGCTATTTGGGCCAGCTACAGCATTTGTCAGTGCACCTGGGTGTGAATCACACCTCTGCTTCTAATTCCAGTTTCCTAATACACGCCAATGTACACACAGCAAGAGATGGCTCAAGTACTCGCATCTCTGCAACCTACATGGAAAATCTGGACTAGGTTGCCAACTACCATATCCCAGCCTTTGCCTGGTGTGGTCCCATCCATTAAGCATATATGGGAAGTAAAGCAGAGGATAAAAGATCTCTCTCTGTTCTCTATCGACCTTTCAGATAAGATAAAAAATGCATAAATAATTCGTACAAAAGAGTGCAGAAACATATTCTCACGTACTTAGTGAATGACTTTCACAATCATGCCAAGTTAATTCAAGAAGGCAAAAGATGATCTTTCAAACAGATTTTGCTAGAAATGAATATCCATGAGAAAATAAATATGCCTACACTTTTTTTTCCTAATACTATCCACAAAATTTAAACCAAATGAATTATTAGGGCTTAAACTTAACAGTTAAAACTAGAGACCAACATCAAGACAGAGTGAGCAAAGCTGCCACCTGCAATATCAGCAACCTGTAAACAAACGGTGAGATGCTCCTAAAACTCACTAGGATAGTAAAATTGAAATACTAACAATACAAAGTGTTGGCACTGATGCATAACAATAGGAACTAATATACATTGCTGATTCAAATTTTGATTACACAGTTTATTATATTGCATTTTCTTGTGAAATTAAACATATAATTTCCATATGGCCTAGGCATAATTTTATTTTTAGATATTCATACAAGAAAAGTGAAAATGTGTGTCTACACTGAAACATCATTTTTCATAATAACAAATAATTAGAATCAATCCAATGTTAAGTAGCTGGATGATGACCAAACAAATTACAGTAAGTTTATTTTATGGAGCAATATTTGGCAATGCAAAGTAACAAGATATTGATGTACTCAATAACATGAAAGAATGTGTAAAATACCATGACAAATAAAATGACTAACAGAAAAGACCAAAAATACTTTATGCTTTCATTTACATAAATTTTTAGTAAAAGCAAAATTGATAATGAAAAAAAAGCAAATTGAACAGTGGGGTCAAATGTCAGGGACTGAATATGATTGAAGAGAGACATAAGAAAACTTTTTAGATTCAAAACTTGTATATGGTTACAAGTAATTTTTAGAGTTTATCACACATTTACAAGGATGAAATTTATTGTATGTGATTTATAAAACGGGAATCAATAAGTATTTTAAAAAGTAGAAAAAACCAAGCTTTCCTTTGAATTAGGCATTGTCTTGTCATTTTACACATTACTGAGATGAAGAAAGATGAAGCAGTTCATGAAGACCATAGCTAGGAAACTGTTGAGTCATAATTCAAACCTATAGCAACTCCAGTTAACAACACTTCTTTCAAAATGTTGTAGTTGTTTCCTTGAAGTAAAGTTTATCTTTGGATCTAAGATGAAGTCACATGATAATGATGTGGGTAAAGGGTATTAACAACATCCCTGGATAAGAAAATTTCTCCTCAAGAATATCTACAAAAAGATAAAAAGATAGTAGGGATTCAATAAACAAAAAAAAGAATTTCGCAGAAAAAGGCTTCTTTAGGGTAGTGCTGGTTCAATTTGTAGCTTTCCTGAGCTATCATTTGATTTATATTAACCTATCAAAATGACAATGTTGTCCTACCTGCTCTTAGTTTTGAAAGAAAGGTTTTATACCACAAAGACACTCAGATTTACCAAATACTATAGACTCTGGCAGCAAACTCCTTAGGCCCAGGGGTATATCTCCCCAAATCACACGACCCTAGTACATGGATGAATAACAAAAGAATAGACAGATTTTCAAATGTTTTCAAATGTCAAAGTGTAAGACGCAGTGGTATGGTAGAGTAGGCCCTAGAAGAAGTGCAAGGTAAAAGTTGTAAGTCAGAGCCAATAATGTGACAATCTGCTTAGTTTCAGTTTCTCCTCATTAAAAGAAGTGATTGTGAAGGGAAAAAAAAAAAAGACATAGTAAACACTGCCCAACGAATTTCAACGTGGTTCAGTGCTGTCTCATGTAAAGAGACACACTCTCTTTTCTGTTTTGGAAAGCATTTCACACTCACACTGTCTATGCATGTGTATTTGTAGCAGTGCATGTGTGTGTGTGTTCATTACATTGTTCTCTCCTCTAGAGACCCACATGCCCTGAAGGAGAGTGACCCTACTCCTACTGTCACTTTCATTTGCCTGGAGGCAAGTTCTTTGGGAAAAGGATGATTTGAGAAATGACCAACACATGCTAGTGAGTGTGGGTAGGAGAGAAAGCTCTGAAGAACACAGGCTCATCTATTCTGTCTTACAAAAGTTCTAATAAAAACAAAGATTAAAGAAGGGTCTGAGGGAAAAAAAAAACAGAACGACCAACACTTTCCTCAAATATCTGTGGAAGGGTAAATAGTGATTCAGAATTATTTTACTAGGCGCCAAAATAAGAGTGGCAGGCTGAAAAATCTAATAGGAGATGTTAGTCTAATTTGAATCTTACGACATTATAATAAGATTATCATGTTATTACACTGCTTTAAGCAACTATGGTAATCACATGGGTGACAAAAATAACCATAATAGTAATAAAGGCTATACTAATCGCACATTTGCAATGTGCCAGACACTTTCTTAGACACTTTACATCAATTAATACACTTAAAGGTCGGTATTGTTATTTTCCCCATTTTATAGATGAGGCAGAGAAAATCTCTGTAGCCTATCCAAAGGTCAGGCTGCTAACAAGTGGAGGAACAGAATTTGAATACAGGCAGTCTGATTTCAGGATTCCAATCTTAATCAGTGCTACCTAAGCCAGTATGGACAAACTTCCTTAATCAGTGCACTCCCCTAAGATGCTGAGACGTTCAAACCTGAAGCTCCTGACCAAATTATAGGAATAGGATAACAAGTAAATGGAAAAATGAGAATGAAGTAGAGAGAACCTTGAAACACTGCTAGAGAGCACACATATAAATCGGTAACATACAAATCGGTGTGCACGAGGGCATAGGCAGTCTATAAGGTCGGTGTTGCAAATTGCAATTCTGATTTCACAGTACTTACTAAAAATCAAAGCATCACACTCAGCATTACATTAGAAATAACTGTTTTCGTCCTTTCACTTCAACATGGACTTACAAAAACCTCAATGATACTTGAAGCAAAAAATTATCTTAGGAAACAAAGATCATTTTCTTGTATTACAATATTATCCTAATCTGAAGTTCCTGTAACATTAAAGAATTGTATGATGTATTTTTTCCTTATATCTGGAGGATAGATATATGTCAAAAGATTAAAATATACAGGATAATAAAAAAAATGCCATTGCTTAGATGTTACCTGACTAGGCTATAGTATTGGCCATTCTACCGTCTTACTTTCAAAGTAGGATCTGAGTTTCCTGATATATGAATGGGATGATATTTCTACTTCCTGCCTTAAGGAATCAAATTGTAAAATATTTAATAGGTGAGAAAATTATCTGAAAAATGTAAGTTCTATGCAAAGAGATATGGTTTCTCTACATTTCCTGTGGACACCTCTCGATAAGCTAGGAATTATCTGCAATTTAAAGTTTTGCTGTAGTTCTGCTTATAGATTTGCTGCTAGGAATAAAGAAAGCTAACAAACAATACATTACTTTTTGAAGACTTACTATATTCTAGAGAATATGTGCTCTGTATATTTTTACTTCATCTCGATTGGCTCATTGAATAATATAATAGGATCTCAATATGACTTCTTGAAGATTAAACAAAGCAAGCCTCAGTGAAATGAAGGCCACATAATTACTGAATTGATAAAGTAGGAATTCAAAATCAAAGGGTTATGGTGCCTTTTTTCAAAAAAACATAACTTTTCTTTTATATCCTTTATAGCAGTAAGATATCATTCAGAATCCTGTATTACCAAGTCTTTTACTCTTTCAAGCCGGAACAGTGATCCAATTCCTCCTCAACCTTTTAGATATCAACATTTTTTAAGGTTTCAAGCCAAGTATTTGTAGAATGTCCCCAAACTGTTTTCTTTTCTTTTTTTCTTTTTTTTTTTTTTTGGTATGATTTGATTCAAGTTACACCCCCCCCCCTTTTTGGTAGACCACATTTAAGGACTAACGATATTTTCTTTTTCTTACTGGATAGCATCAGGTATATGCTATCAGTCTGTTTTATGATTGTGAATGTTATCTGAGTAGGTGCTCTTTGCCAGGTCACTCCACTATATTGTTATACTTTTTTCCTTCACATTTTCTCAAGTATTGCATAAATCAATACTCCTAGAATGGGTTCATACACCACTATTCATCCAAATTCTCACCCAACAGTTTGAGAATCTTTTCATATTTCTTCTTTTAAAAGATTTATTTATTTTTAAAGAGTTACAGAGAGGAAAAATAAAAAGAGTGAGGTAGGGAAGGAAGGAGAGAAAGAAAAGATAGAGAGAAAATAAATCTTCCATCTGTTAGTTTCTCCTTATGGCTGCAATGGCCAACACTAGATCAGGACAAAACCAGGAACCAGGAGCTTCTTCTAAGCCTGCCATGTGGGCTGAGAGGCCCAAGTACTTGGGACTTCCTTTTCCCAGGCTATTAGCAGGAATTTGGGTCTGAAGTGGAGCAGCCTGGACAGGAACCAGAACCAAATGTGATACTGTTGTTGCTGGTGGTAGCTTTACACACTGTACCACAATGCTGACCACTCCTTCATATGTTTAAAAAGACTTATTTAATATTTTCATTGGGAGGCAGAAAAACAGAGAGGATAAGAGACAGAAAGATCTTCTCTCTGCTGGTTCACTCCCCAAGTGGCCACAACAGTTGAAGCTAAGCCAACCTGAAGCCAGGAACCAGGAGCTTCTTCCAGCTCTCTCATAGGGGTACAAGTTCCCAAGGCCTGAGGCCATCCTCCACTGCTTTCCCAGGAATGGAAATGGAGCAGCCTGGACACAAACCAGCCCCCAAATGGGATCCTGGTGCGTGCAAGGCAAGGATTTAGTCACTACGCTACCGCACCAGGACCCTCCTTAACAATTTTTATCTGAACTCACTGGTATGATGGTTGCCAAGTGATTTTCTTTCTATAATTTCTTATTTATTTCTTGTTTGGCACTCTAGTATATGGAATAGCTTCCTCTTCAAATAATTTTCATTTATGTATATGTATACATATATACATATATATGCATATATGTATATGGGTATATAGTTATCAACTCATGCATTCTTATTCTGTTAAATAGAATAAATACATATTTTTGATGCATAAAATTGTGCCAATAATGGACACAAATTTCTTCTTTAAACTCGATCTTACCTCCCTGTGTTACAATTCCATCATTCTTTAAGCAATTCTATTTCTGCAAGAATAAGCACAAAATCTTTCCTGACTTGTTCTACATTTTTCCTTTCACAGACTAGACTCCAGAGAGTGGTATTTAGAAGCCAAGATCGGAGCATGTAGTGTGACCAGGATTATTTGGGTATACTTTGTTAGTAGGCTCACCCAATGAAAAAACTTAAGACACATATTCATATATACATTGTATTCATCAAACACATTCATCAAACTCATATATATATTTATATAATATATAACTCATATATATAAAGTTAACGTCCAATTCATATCCAGCATCACAGGCTTTATTTCTGTCTTGCTTCAATCCATATTTTTAATGTTCTTTTTTTAAAAAGTAAAACATGAGTATTTGATGTAACAGTTTAGTCACTGGTGCCTGCGTTCTAAATCAGAGGACATGGTTTGAGTCCCAGAAACTCCATTTCCAATCGGCTTTCTGCTACTGTGCATCTCAGGAAGCAGTAGAGAATAGCTTAGGTCCCTGTCATACACAGGGGAAATTGGAATTCCATATTTTTGCCTTCCAGCTGGCCCAGCCATGGCTGTTGCAGCATCTGAGGAATGAACCACTGAATGAACAATATTTCCCCATCCGCCTCTCTCTGCCTTTCAAATTAAAATGAAATCAAATTAACAAAAAAACATTAAGAGTGAAAAACCTTGCTGCCATCATTTGTAAGTGTGTGTGTTTACACAAGCATGAAGGTAGTTCTAGAAGTTAATGGTGGAGTAGGCATTGTAGCTCAGTGGCTTAAGCCACCACCTGGGATTCTCATATCCCAGAG
The DNA here is from genome assembly GCF_017591425.1 of Ochotona curzoniae. Classification (NCBI taxonomy): domain Eukaryota; kingdom Metazoa; phylum Chordata; class Mammalia; order Lagomorpha; family Ochotonidae; genus Ochotona; species Ochotona curzoniae. The sequence continues at coordinate 124,237 of NW_024466975.1, forward strand.
TAAAGTGCAAGTTTGAGTCCTGCTCATGTGGTTGGGCATACTTTGTGACATTAATCAAAATCCTGAGTTGATTTTCTTGAGGAAAAAAATAGGTTTGTTTGGGCCCGGCGCGGTGGCGCAAGTGGTTAAAGGTCCTCGCCTAGCACGCCCAGGATCCCATATGGGCGCCGGTTCTAATCCCAGCAGCCCCGCTTCCCTTCCAGCTCCCTGCTTGTGGCCTGGGAAGGCAGTCGAGGACGGCCCAAAGCTTTGGGAACCTGCACCCGCGTGGGAGACCCGGAAGAGGCTCCTGGCTTTGGATCGGCATAGCATCGACCATTGCGCTCACTTGGGGAGTGAATCATCAGACGGAAGATCTTCCTCTCTGTCTCTCCTCTCTGTATATCCGCCTTTCCAATGAAAAAATAATAAAAATAAATCTTTAAAAAAAAAACAAAAAAACAAAAATAGGTTTGTTTGAGTTTACTAGATTACATAGCCCCACTTGGGCTAATGTCTGATACAGGCAAGTTATATTGGCTGGGGTTGCAGTAATCGCATCATGATCAAGGAAGGAAGTAGAAAAGCTAGGCTGAACCTAAACTAAAATATTCAAATTCCCTTGATAAACACCCTCTGAGGACATTCCCTCAATGTGCCAACTGCCTCCCATGGGTCCCACCTCTTTGATACCATCATTAAACCAAGTCTCCACTCTTAAGCAACCAAACATTAACATTAAAATGCTTGAGTTAAATGGCTACATGAGTTCTGGGGAGATGAATTCTATACAGCCCATAATATTCCACCTCTTGATTCTCAAGATCCATGTCTTTCCCATATACAACATTCAACCATTCCATCACAGAAGTCCCAAAGCCTTAATTCAGTCTAATATTAGAAGAGTCTATATTTCCTAGTCTATGTGACAGTCATCTTATCTTTTAGATGTGGACCTTTAAAACTAATTAGAACCAAGTTAGTTATATACTCCCCATATTCAATGGTGAAGCAGGCAAAGCACATAAAATTCAATTCCACACAAGGGAAACAAGGAAGCAGAAAGGATTGATTGGGATAAGGCAAGACTGAAGATCAGCAGGACCAACTTAAAGTCCAAAAATTTTATTTCTGGCATCATGAACACACTATGCAAGCATCTGGCCCTCTAAAGATTTGGGCATCCCAACCCTCCAGTGGTGTTTTTCACAGAACATGCTGCAGTTCTCAAAGGGTAGAGCTCTCATCTGTGTTGCTCTATTGAGCATTACAGTAGAGGTAGCTCATTATAGTCACTCAACCCACGGAGTAAAATAGCTCCTATTTGTTCCAAACATCCTTTGAAATCTAGGCGGAAGCCTCTAGACTTCCATGGCCGTGTTGGTCTTTACCCACATGGGTATTTTCTGAGGCTGCACCCTGATGTTTCTAACGTTCTCAGGCTGGCCCACTGCACTTTGATAAGCTCACTTTCCTTGATGATTAAGCAAGGTGAAAATGGAGGAAGAATCTAATAATATTTTTATTATGTTCCTATTTCCTCTTAATTAGGCACTGCTGCTCCTCAGTTTGATTAAACTGGGCCATACTATGGAATAATAGAAACTTCAAAGGTTTCAGGGTCATGGGACCTCAGCTTGACAGCCAACTCTAACAAACTAGATAATATTCTTAATTTCATCACCTGACAAATGGACATGCTAAAACTTCTACTGATGAGTATTTATGAAAATTGAAGGACATGTGCCCATATCAGATAAGATCACAAATTATTACTATGATGAAATCGTTAAACTCAGCAACAATTTAATTATTGGGTTGTTAAACTCAGGTGGAAATAACTAAAATGCAACTATGCACATGATTAATTATAACTCAGTGTAGGGGATTAACAAGGGGAAACAGCATCAGCAAAGACATCAGGAGGATTAACTTTCACAATAGGTGTTGTCTTCTAAAAACTTAGGTATCACACCTTCACTGCTGTGTTCTGCCATGAATTACAGGATAGTCAAGTTAATATAACAAAGTGTTTTTGTCATTTCAGGAATATCAGAATAGATGCTCATGAATGAAAATGTCTGTTCTCAACACCTAAGAGAGGCCATCTCACGAAGTATAGTCCCAACCAGCATTTTGCATTCTCAGTGATATTTCCATTTAAAAACTTTTGAGATAGTGAAAATTGAGATTTTAGGCATTCAGATGTGTGTGTCCATGGAGAGTGGTAATACAAGTTGCCAGTCCAGTTTTGCCATCTTTCCCAATACAGTATATTAAAAAAAAAGGAAACAAAAAAAGGAAAAACTTTTGTCCTAAGCAACTGAACACTTCATGTCACTTGGGTGTCCCATTTTTAAGAGTTCATGTGAAGTTCTTTAACAAAGGTTTTCCGGAAAGGAAAAGAGTAGCAGAGTTTGTAATAGTAAAGCCAACTGCTGTCAAACTCACTTATTAAATCACTTCCTTCCCCAAGTTTTGCTTAACTCCTTCCTCCGAAAAGGAAGCTTTCATGAACTCAAAGAGTTTTCTTCTTTTTATTGTACTTTCTCCCATTTCTTACTCCTCCTTTCCATGCCGAATAAAAATAACTTGATTCACTTCAGCACCCTGAAGAGCACAGCCTGTTTACCACTCTGCTGTTCTAGGTCAGATTTAAATCTTTCAGTGTTACTCTCCTCTTCCCTAAATTCTGTTATTTGGTGTGAAATTTAAAACTTGCTAATAATGGCACATCAGAGTTTCAGCCTGGCATGAAGATGTGAATCACCACGCACCTCCTGTCTTTCACATACCTTTCAAAGGAGATTAGCTCTTGCTTCATAGCTACACAGTCATAGCATCTCTTTATACAAGCACCAACTGCCACTTAGCAAATTATGAAAAGTAAATGATCCTTTCTACAGAGATACTGAAATGTAGTTGTGTATCACACGTCTGAGCCTGACTTTTAAGAGATGAACAAATAAGGTGAATGTGACCTTTAATTCTTAACATAAAGAAATTCTAAAGAAATTTAAAGTATGTTCTGCCAATCAGTTATTGGCTAAGACCAACCATTAGACATTTTTCCTTATTCTTCATTGTTTGGATAATGCGAGAGGAAATATAGTGTATACTCTCTTCTTCCTGTATTTTCCAGCTAGATTAAGCTGTTGTCTTCACAATTGCCTCCCAGCTGCTGGGACTTGTGAAAACAACAGACGCTGCTCTGTTGTCTGGAGAAAGCCGGGATTGTTATGGGTAACTTTATTGCAGGCACATGAGTGTGTTAAGACTTTAAAACACGCTCAAATGTCATGTGCACACCCAATGACGGGCAAGAATAATTATGAAAAAACAAGAAATCTATGTCTATGAAACTGTGTTGGACAAAACGGGCCATTCATTGTGTTCCCCTGGGAATGCCTGGACTCTGCAGTCAGAAAACAAAAAAGGCACTTTTTTCCTGCCGTAGGCTGAATGCTTAGCTTTGCCATCTGAGCCCTAAGAAAACACGGGCCCCTCTACTTCTGGCGCACCCACGCACACTAAAAAATATTAATGCCTCTCTCTCCTTACTTTTTTTTCCAGGCAACTCCTCTATGTAGACTGTAGCCAATATAATGTCAACACAAAGCCAAAATAGTTTATCTAGCACCAGTCCCCCACAATTTTCCTCTTGTCCTCAGTTAACTGCCACTCTCCCCAATTTAAGGAGAATGAGGAGAAGATAACCTCTGCTACAGTGGAAAACTTATCTCTTGCAGGTTTTATCTTCAGCAACAATCCCTTCTGTTCTCTTACATGTTTTTACCAAACGCTGTGTCAAGCGTGCTCATTTACCTCCACTGATTTCCTTGTCCACATGAGGTTTGTGAATATCATTTTGTTTAAGTTTGTTAGCTCTTTTTCAAGAATGGTTCTTTCTCAAAAGTAACTACCATGTGTCCTTCCCACCAGTGTGTGCACACATATTCCACATATGGGATAGCAAATAAAACTCCAATTCATCTCAATTCCAATAAACTTTAGCATACGTTTGTCGCTGGAAGTTCAAGGTTTTTATTATGTATTATAATTTCTCAATTACAGTTTTTTAATGTTAATAAGTCATTTACTGCTTTTTCTAGATACACTGTACTTTGATGGTTCTCAGTAAACTGTACCATAGTTTCCTTGGCAGCTGAACTGGCAATAATATCCAATAAACAGATTTCCAAAATAGTCAGCTTTTGCCCAGGATGTTCAATCTGGAAAATCTTCAGTATATTCCACGAAGAAAAGACCAGGGCAATATGCACTTTACAACAAAATAGGAAAATAGGAGACTGACATATCCTTAAAGCCAGAAATTCTCATTTCATTTTCTTTTCTGAAGTTCAACCTGTTGTTTTTTCAGTAAGCTTAGGGAAACATCAGAAGAGAAAACATTTCTTTGATTGCTTTTAAAAACTTGGTTATAGAGTAGTGATGCCAATTGCTTTGATTTGAGTAAGTATTTTCAGACTTATCAAGCTTAAACATGGACTTCATCTTTACCTAATGAATAAATGACTTAAAATGGCAACAGCTGGAGAAATGAGCTATAAATTTTCTCTCACAATAAAATGTGGTTATCTTTTATTTAACTAACTGGTGTTAATGACCCAGCAGAAGCCAAAGCCAAATGAGAGGCAATTGTGGGTATATGTACACATACTGAAAAAACCTGGGTACATTTATTCAACCACTTAGCTATTTTGACTGTACTAGTCTCAAAGCAATTGATTTGAGTGTATTAACTGGTTGAATTTGATTATATGATTAAATTAGCTAGTTGACAAGCACCTTGGAGATCCCCTAGTTACTCAATTCCAGACCAATTCACTCACTTTTTTAGCATAATTTTATTGAGGCCAGACACACTGACACAAAGATCACTCAAGTTAGTGCCAAAGTCAGTGCATGAGTACAGCCACAGGCATAAAATAACAATAATTTATTAGAGGAGTGATTCTACAGGGTTGGGATTCATTATATAGGTGAAGAAGGTTACATTTATCTAAACTGGGAAGAACTACTTTTTATAGTATTGACTATCTACATGGGGGAGAATTTGCCAGGCCAGAGTGCACAACCAGAGTTCATTTCAATTTTCACACAAATAGGAATGGCCCTGCAGCAGCAATTCACCCACATCAGTATTTTCAGAGATGCTAGGGGCTAGCCAAGCAGAATCCGTGTGAGATTACAGCATAGAACAGGGAAGCCACTACGGAATGGTCTTGGGTGTCATTTCTACACCCACTTTTAAACATTAAGTTGATTTCAGAAGGCTTTCTAGTGTATGCAGTCTAAACAAGAATTCCCTTATCTCCTTGGTCCTTAAATTGATGAATACATAAATGTCACACTGAAATAATAATGAACAAGGAGTCTAAGACTAGTTCTGTCTTTCAAGTTTAAAGATAATGTACTTCCAACCTTACCAACCATCTGACTAGCCATGAATTTGTTTTAACAATTCAACAACATCACCATTCCTCATTCATCCACTTAGCTTAATTTTCCTAGCATCACTTCCACTGCTGAGGTTGTCTCTATTAAGCCATTTTTTTTGGATCATTAACTTTTAACCAGCATCGATAGCTTTATTGTTTAAATTGCGTATGACTTTATTTAACGTCAGCATTTCTTCTAGCTCCTGACAAGAAGTCACATTTTATAACTAATTAAATTGATCCCTGGGAAGCAAAAGCCACTAAACGGAATTATTCGTACCCAAGTGTCAATATATTAAATCAAAGGGCTAATGAGTTGGGTCACTGCTTCTTTTATTGGAAGGCTACAGCAGAATAGGACTTGTATTATCCTCCATTTTCTGCCTTAACAATCACTTTTATTTCAATCAAAGGCAGCTAATTAATACTTTTGTATCCTATAATAAATAATACTCATTTTATAACACATAAATAAGAAGTTGAAATTTTTCTTTGATGACACAAGCAGTATATTTTTCACATCTTGATATGACAGTGGGTCAAAGAAACTTCCAAGATGATCTAAATGGTCTTCTGCAAGCAAATAATTTTGGGAAGTTCTAGGTTTAAGCTGTTAGTATTATGGGTGAAAATCAAGATGAAAATTTCCCTCTTGGAACTGACAATAGTGCCTAACGAAAGTGATTAAGAAATGACTAAATTTGTCATGTCAGCGTTTCCTATGTCTCTTGCAGCTGCTGAGTAATACTTTGAATGATTTCACATTTTACATTTGGACACTACTTTTAAAATTCATCACCTAATAATTCATATCACTCACTGTTGCTGACATAACTTTGTTATTCTTAAGAAAACACCCCACAGCCACTGCTTTGCTATTCCTTTTAGATAGTATGACCAATCAAATTCATTCACAGATAAAATATCGTGCTTATTTTTTATTTTCTGTGCATTTTACATTTCATTTGGTAGGGTTTTATCTTATAATTTGTCATTTCAATATTTTGGAAAAGAAATCAGGTAATTTTTTTACATCTTGAAAAACATGAGCAATATGTCCTATAAATCACGACTATCATACAATTATGTAAAAAAAAGGCAAGCTGAAAATTTTTCAATCCTATAAAATTAGATCTTGTGGCCATTATCATATGGCAGTGAGCAGACAGCTCTAGGAAACCCAGCACTCAGGAGAAAATAAAAATGAAGATAAAAAGGACATATGTACAATCAACTCCAACTACTGGATAACAAATTCAGGCAATGCCTTTAATTAGGTGTAAGAATTTAATTTTGCATATCTGGCAATTAGCCAAAACAACACAAGTTTAAAGGTAATTGAGATCCTTCTGGTTTAATGAATATTATTCATCACATAATAAGTTGTCAAAAGTCAATTTTTCCTTTAATACTGAAATTTTTTGATTTACCACCAAGATCAAATACATCACAGGGGACACCAAAGATGCCTTTGGGAAAAAAAGAAAAAAAAAACATGTTCTTTCATACACACATTTACTTTTTCAAACATTGAATTAGGGTTTCTTTCTTTACAGACACAGTGTTTCTTTTTTGAAGCAACCTTAAATAGTCACTTTTATCCATTTATAGATGTGTATGCTTTAGAGGTCAAGCATGTACTGTTGTCTCTCACCACAAATGTTTTTCTTCATGTTCAATGGTCAAAAGTCACTGACGTGTTTAACCCCACCCACAGACAACGCTGTTCAGTATCTGCTGAACCCAAGGCTGGTGATCACTGCAATGCAGAAACTCATTCCACAAACAAACAGAAGGATCCCAGCACAGACCAAAAGAATTTGCCATCAATGACTTATACAAACAGAAAAACTATTAATTACTGTTTCTCTGAAATGGATGTGTACTCAGAGAACAACCTTTTTCATTATAGACTGCTGATTTTAATGGGTATGTGAAGAAATTCTTGATAAACATTTGATGTTATGTAATAGTGACTAAATTAACCAACAGGCATATCTTTTTCTCTACTTGCTAGCTCATGTTTTAATTTACATATACATACACACACAATGATGATGTATGGGCTAATGTACTAGAGTTTTTTTTTTTTAAGGAAATTCCCTTCAAACAGGAAAAGGATTTATGAAATGACAGTTGAACCAAATTTGTGTGGCACATATTACTCTACAAAGCAGTGCTGGTCACTGACGTGTGTGTGTGTGTGTGTGTGTATCCATACACTAAGCATAGTCTCAAAATACAGTTAAGATTAAAACCCATGGGGCATAAAAAAATCAACCTATCTCATTGTGTTCTGGCCTCCTAGCCCAAAACACGTTTACACTTTCCTGATGCTGTGCCTTCCAAAATGCCCACAGATCTTAAGAGGCTACTTATCCCAAACTTAATTTGCAGGCAGACACTGCAGACAAGCTGTTGAAAAAAATCCAGATACTGTTAAAAGTCATAGTTTCAGGCCAGTGCGGTAGCATAGTGGCTGAAGTCCTCACAGTGCATGTGCTAGGATCCCATATGGCCTCAGGTTTAGGTCTCAGCTGCTCCACTTCCCTTGCAGACTCCTGCTTGTGGACTGGGAAAGCAGTTAAGGGCTGCCCAAAGCCATGGGACCCTGCACACACATGGGAGACACAGAAGAAGCTCCTGGCTTTAGAGTGGCTCAGCTCTGGCCATTGCGGCCCCTTGGGAAATGAACCGGTGGACAGAAGATCTTTCTCTCTAACCTTTCTTTCTGTAAATTTAACTTTCCAAGAAAAATACATATATCTTTAAAAAAAAAAGTCGAAGACACAAAATCCTAAATGGAGTCATGCTAAAACTCAGCTTCACAATCTCATGAATCAATCCAAATCCAAACATCCATTCTACCTGTTACTATTCTATAAACAAAGCATGGCACAGTAAACTCTGACTGTAGGTAATGCAACTCCAAAACAAAAAAAAAATATAACAGTGAGTTAGCACTGCAATCCAATCCTCCTAGATCTGAGCACATTTCCATCTTTATCAAAATAGCCGAACATCACCAAAGGTTTGTTACCTGGTTCTTATGCTTTGATGTTGGACAAATGCAAGTCACAAAAGCAAAGTCAGCTTGAGACCAAGAATGACCATGTATTTATACAGCTCAATACTACCAAAGAACTATGCTATTAGGATAGAAATAAAGAAGAAAAATTCAACTAAGAAGCACAACTGAAAAGCGTAAAGAAAAAATAAAAGTACAGAGTATTTGCCAACAATCATCAAGATAGAATAAAAACTCTGTCACATTGAAAAGCTCCAATAAATTATAAAGAAATCTGCAAGGTATTCGGTAATTCTCTTTATGCTAAACACCCTGGTGTTGTATTCTTCTTATCAATAGAAAGGTCTACTTTACATTGTATAGAATCTTCAGAAATGAAGTATTGATGACCCTGTCAGCTCTCTGGTAGTCAGTCCTGCTTTGCCTTTTAAGTGACTACTCTACATCACTTACCCAGACCTTTTTCCTAGCCACCTCACTCTAAATTAACTATAATAGTTTTCTTAATCACTTCTTTACCTTCTGATTTTTAAGCCATTTAGTAAGTGTCCATGAAAAACATGTAAAGTAGCATGACAAAAGACAAAACCAGATAATCCTAGTGGTATATAAATGAAAATTTTCAAATCAATTTCCCCAATTAAAACTTTGTACAAGTATCCATACAGTATAGTACATAAGAATCAATACACCCTGATAAATTTGCACCATGAGTTTATTTCCTGGACAACCAGCCTTTCAGGGAGTGTTCAAATATTTCTAGTGGAGGAGTTTGGGCTGCACATATTTTAGTTCTTATTCATGCATTCCTCACAAGCTGTAAACCTGGTATTCCCCATTTTGAGGCCACTTCTCCCTTTTTTTCTGTAGTTGGTCTTAGAATTACCCTCTGCTAAACTGTAACTTGTGGGACAGGATTATGGTCAATGAGGAAAAAAAGATTTACATTTTTCATTTAAATTATTTCTTAGGCCACCTGTTTCTCTGTTCAACTTGCAAAATGAATATGCAGCTCTCAATCAAAGCTTCTGCTTAGAGAGGGAGAGATAACGTAATGATTGGGGGTCAAGATTCACACAGACAGGGCCCAGTGCAATAGGCCAGCAGCTAAAATCCTTGTCTTGAACATGCCAGGATCGCATACTGTTGCCAGTTCTAATCCTAGCGGCCCCACTTTCCATCCAGCTCCCTGCCTGTGGCCTGGGAAAGCAGTCCAGGATGGCCCAAAGCCTTGGGACACTGTACTCATGTGGGAGGCCTGAAAGAAACTCCTGCCTCCTGGCTTGGGGTTGGCTCAGCTCCAGCCATTATGGCACTTGGGGGAGTGAACCATCAGACAGAAGATCTTCCTCTCTTTCCCTGCTCCTCTCTCTTTATCTGACTTTGCAATAAAAATAAATAGACGAGACAGCTGAATAGTAATCTATAGCCATTTTGAGGTGTATGGAATCCAGTTGAATATAAACCAAAAATTGAAATGTCTATGAAGAAGTCACAGGATGTAGTTAAGAACCCGCATTTTCCTATTAACATATTGTTAATCGGGCCTGGCGCGGTGGCGCAAGTGGTTAAGGTCCTCGCCTTGCACGCCCAGGATCCCATATGGGCGCTGGTTCTAATCCCAGCAGCCCAGCTTCCCATCCAGCTCCCCACCTGTGATCCAGGAAAGCAGTTGAGGATGGCCCAAAGCTTTGGGACCCTGCACCCGTGTGGGAGACCCAGAAGAGTCTCCTGGCTTTGGATCAGCATAGCACCGGCTGTTGTGCTCACTTGGGGAGTGAATCATTGGACGGAAGATCTTCCTCTCTGTCTCTCCTCTCTGTATATCCGCCTTTCCAATAAAAAAATAATAAAAACAAATCTTTAAAAAAAACATATTGTTAATCAATACCATGTCAATTAATGCCATAAGGTTGTAAATGGTTGTTGATGTTATGTCGGGGCTTTTAATTGATTGGGATGATACTTTGCCAGCTTTACCTTCAGACCAGAGATGGTCTCACCAAGAAATCGTTGAACCCACTAGGATAATAAGACGCTGGACTTTATGCTTGGTAAACACTGCCAATGGAAGAACCTCAACTGAATTTCAACTGTGGTAATGCAGCAAGGCGGAGAAATCCACCATGGGGAGAGGACTCGGGGAGGGGTGGGAAGAATCCCAGTGCCCATAACACTGTGTCACATAATGCAATGCAATTAATTAAAAAATATATATATATAAATAAATAAATAAATCTTAAAAAAAAAGATTCACACAGACAAATGCTAGAGAGCAGTGGCAGCACCAACTCCAGAGTCAGGCTAAGTTTGAGTCCCACCTCTCCCATTTATTACATGCATTACTATGAACCAACTATTTAATCTCTTTAGATGTCATTTTCCTCATTACTAAATGGGGATAATATTATCTGCATGAAGGATTATTTTAAGAATTCAATGAGTTATAGTATCTAAAGCATTAGAATAGTGGCTGTTACATAATAAACAGTATAAAATGTCTGCTGTCATCAATTAGGTTGAAGCCCACCTATACCACTTATCATGATGCCTTAGATAAGTTGGTTTGCCATTTTCTCAACAGCAAAAAGGAAATAATAATGTCATTTAAATAATAAAGATACATAAGTAAGGTCTATTGCAATATAGTGCCTACTGCATAACAACCATTTACTAAATATTAAAGATTATGTTAAGGCATCCTTACTGACCATCCAGTGTACCTGGCTCTGACTACATTCTGTTCTCCTACCTACTTCTCTAATTCAGACAAAAATCATCCTAATGTGAGAATCCTAAGGTTCAGTTCAATAGAAATTCAACTTTTGCTTAAATATTAATATTTCTCATATTTCTTATCTTTTGCATTTATCTTCTGTCTCAAAATTTTCGTACAAGTCTACAAAAATGCTTGTGAAGGAATTGGTATTCATTAAAAAACACTATGCTTCCTCCTTTTAATTTTTTTATTTGGCCTCATAGTATCAGAAGGTAATTTGATAGAGAAATATTAGGTGATGTGAACTTGTGAACTCACAGAAAAATAAGGGGAAAAGACATTTACACTGTACTCTGAGAACATAAGATCATATATATATATATATATATATACACGTATAATATATATATATATATATATATATACACACACTTTAGAATTTTGTAACCCAATAATTATGCATACAACTTTGGAATCTTTTAAATGTTTAACCAAGTGGAATTTTGGGTTAAATTTAAAACGTAATAAAGTTTGTAACATACACATTTACCATTAAAATAGTCTCCTTTCTATTGACTTTTATTGGCTTAAAGAACAATTAGACTTTTGATAAGTCTGTTTCTGCCTATAAAAATCTACTTAGGGCAACAGAACATTGGGATATGTGAAACTTCATTACCAGATATACGCAGGGTGGCATAATCTGGGGAACAGCTAGTGAAACAAGGAGCAAACCCTCTAATAACAGCTTTTTCATTAGCAGTTCTTCCATGGAAAATGTCAAAGGGGAAGAAGGGGAGTCTGTGAGAGGGATCCCAGGAATACAGGGTTCCATGGTAATGGCAAGACTTGAGAAAACTGCCTTAGCATTGTACTAATGTAAACGAACAGCAATACTCCAGGTTGCTCTCTTTAAAATCAGACAGTGAGATGGGTAAAGAAGTGAGATATCTGCTAGGCAACAACATTTGTAAATAGGAAGAAGAAAGAAACAAGACAGGCAGAGAAAAAGTTAAACTACCACACTTGGTTGACATATTTCATCCAACTCAGCAAGAAGCTCCTGTGTGAGAATTTGGTTTCTAGACCAACTTTCACATTCAGGTCCTTCACTTAAATGGAAGAGCCCTGGATAGGTTTTTATCTAAGGTTAAGCAACTCTCTGAAGCTGAGACAAACACTGCAGGAGCTGACAGATGGAAGCTTTCTGTTTTCTGTACTCCTGTAAACGTTCTGTTTACTGGATAGCAAGTACTTCTCCAAAGAGGGGGCTGGATACTACACGTCCATGGCTTTCTATCATAATGGCCAGTCTCTACTTAATGGCATTTTACTAAGTGTGGTAACAGCACTTAACAGAGATGGAGGCCAACATGGTTTCTCCTACACATAAAGGTAAAAATGATAATATCCTTTTGTATCAGAGCACTGCCAAAAAACCCTAGCAGAGAAGAGTGTATCAGAGATAGTGTCAGAAAAAAATGATGGACTGAGGATAAAATTAATTGAAGAGTGCTTCACTTTTTAAAGACATATGCTGTTCAGAACTCTAAATTTTCATCCTTCCTGAAATCTACAAAAGCAGCACAATGAATTACTTTAAAATTTTTAAGTTAGTAAATAGTTTTTGAAGTGGAGTTCCCTTTTAAAAACTTTTCAATTAGCTCCAAATAATCTGAAAAATTATCAGAATGTTTTAAACACTTACTCCAAAACCAATGATATAATTTTAATTAGATAACATCTAATACCTTAAGTTTAAAATTAATTATTGAAAAGTTTGACTGCTTTATTCTTTAATATTTGTTTTTTTTTTTTTATCATACCCAGGTGTGTGCTGGTAAACCAACTCACAAAAAAATTATTTGGGGCATTTGCCAGTTTCCGGTCTAGGAAATCTTGGTTTCTATCTAACACATGATGTCACTGGACAAGAAGCTGGGGAAAAGATACAACTGCCTTTGGAGAGCCATGGTGAAGTCGTTCCAGCATGCCAGTGAGAGTTTTCTTTTCTTCTTGTTCTTACATTTCTGTGAGCACTCCATCACTTACAATTTAACAATGAATCTGTTGATTCTGACACACACATTATAAAATACTAAACATATTGTTTATGTTAGCATGTATTAATCTGCAATAGCTATTCCCCTACTTCAAATATTATTACACCAAATTTATTATAATACCTGCTATGAAAATTCCACATTGAAGATTTGGTGTGACTCCCAAGAAATTAAAAAAAAAATGGGAACAAAACTACCAAACAACAAGAATAAAAAACAAAGTTATTCAATGTATATTCTGAGAAAGGCATAATGACAGCTTTTGAAGAGACAAAACACAATAAAGGCATATTAAATTGATAATTTCTTTAGAGCAGCCACAAAACAAGCATGAGGTGGCAATTTTCTATCAATAATAAATGCTGCCCATTCTGACAGTCAAGTCAACTTTCCACATACAAAACTCATCATGTAACCATTTCTCATTCTTTCAGTCCCTTGGTATGCCATAGTCCCAACATCTATAAAAACTTATTGAAAACACAATTTTCAAATATTTTGCTATTGTCAATTGGCAATCCATGGGCATGTTTTTCTGGAACTCATTTGGTGAAACACATTAACACTGATAGGAGACTAAAGTTAAGAATAGGGCTCAACTTGATGGCTCAATTGGCTGATCCTCCTTCTTTGAGCACTGGGATCTCACACGGGCACCAGTTTATATCCCTGTTGCACCATTTCCCATCCAGCTCCCTACTTCTAGCCTGGAAAGCAGTGATGACTGGCCCAAAATCTTGGGACCTTTTACCCATGTAGGAGACCTGGAAGAGGATTCTTGCTCCTGGCTTCACTTTGGCTCAACTCCAGTCATTGTGGCCATTTGGGGAGTGAACCAGCTAATGGAAGCTCCTTCTTTCTTTCTCTCTTTCTCTCTGCCTTTCCAATATAAATAAATAAATTTTTAAACCTAAGGTTATTTTATTAACTGGTTGCTCATGGTTTCACTTTCATTTCCCTTTGAAACTATGAAAATATATAAGTAAATTTTCCTATATAATTATAGTTCTACATTTAATGAAAGGATTTATAAATAATGGAGGTTTAAAATCCTTTGGTTTTTACATGTAACTACAATAATTATTTCTTGCTTGGAAAAATCTTAACTTTAAGTTCATATGATATGAAAGAAAGCTCTGAAAATTTCCTAATCAGATATCATTTCTTAAAGGTTCAACTAATTATTGACTGTACCCTTCAAATTGAGTACTGTGGGTTCAAAATTTTAATAAGGTGTCCAGAAATTTCTCATTTCTTTAAAGATTTTAAAGTCTTAGATTGAAAAGTTAATTCTGTCACTAATTGGATGATCTAACAGTATCACATCCAATCTTAGACAAGTTCCATCCACAGATTATTTTCTGTCTCCATTAGCCTCAATTTCCCTAAGTGTAAAATGTATGGTTTGACCTGAGTCAGTGTTTTTCTCACTTTGGGTTGTCACCAATTGCTGGAACAGAGATAGTATTTTTTAAAATACACAATACATTAGAGAAGATGAGAAAAGGGGATAAAGAAAAAAGTAAGAAGGGGAAGAAAAATAGTGGTAGAGAGTGGCCAAAGAAAGAAGGGGCAAAAGTGAATGAATTATACCATAAAATTAAAAAGAAAAAAGAAAATGAGGAACAATGAAAAGAAAAAAAGACACATAAGAAAGAAGAAATAGTAAAGGATCAGAGAAGACAATGAATAGAAGAGAGGGTAATAGGAATGAACTCTTATACAGAGCATCCCATTTGTAAACCAAGTACTATTTAATAAACTCTGCTTTCTGTTATAGCTACACGTGCATGTGTCTGCTTTGTGAGTACATGAAGCATGCTCCTACATGCCAGTTTGGAATAAATGGAGCATCAGTGATCTGGATTATCCTCAAGGTCCCTTCTGAGCCAAAATAATCTAAGATCCCGTAGACTGATAACTTTTATAAATTAAATTATTCAATAAAAGGGATAAATGATGGAAACATGATACTAAAAAGGTCATAACTACTGACTGAATATAAAATCCTAATCTTCAGAAGGCTAGCTATCACTCAACAAAAAAAGATCTAAACCAGGCAATATTTCTCAGCCAGCATCTCAGGAAAAAATCTGGAGGGATAGAAAAAAAAAATCTCTTTCTACACATACTTTCCAGATCAAGTCTGAGGATGAAAATTATGCTTCTGTTAAAGTAAAAAACCAAATCTCTCCAACAAATCTTGAGTATAAAGGCCTCCTAAGTTACATTCTAACTCATTCTCCCAGGCCTTGACATGGTTTTGGCTGCTAAGCCTAACCCAAAGAGAACGTTAATTCAAGTAAGATAACAACCTGCAGTATCTCCATCTGTGGCTCCTGGGAACTGCAGTTCATCATGTGGCATTGACAGGTGTACCTGTGACTGAACCACAGAACCAGGACTAATTCTGTTTAAGCCCCTCCATTTCTGAAAGAGATTGGTTGCAAGACAAAGAGTTGTCTCTAGGAATTCCAAAATAACACAATAATTCTACCTTTCTTCAAATTACTGTGTAAAACTAAGTTATACATTTAAAGCACACATACTAAAAACAAACTGTAGTCTCTTGGTTGTGCATGATTTTTACTGTCATTCGTTCCAGTTGGAGGACCTTTAGCATTTAGTCGTCTGGTTTATAATCAGTGGTTTTTGTTCTTGTTTCCAAGATGCTCTGCACTTGCCTCACATCTTAAAATATTTGGACATTTTTTCTCCCCAGTTCCTTTGAAAGTTGTAGAGAGAAATTAGTATATTATATTTCTTATATTGCCTTCCCATACTTAGCTTTCAGTGTTATTATACAGAGCAGATATTGTATAGCAGTAACAGCTGTACAATTATCTGTTTCTTTTTTCTTCATTGCTAACTGCAATTTTTCCCTGTAGTCAAGTACAAGAATAAAAAGTAGTAAAATAGTTCGTTAAAAATCTACTTTGGAGGGATAATTTTAATGTCTTTTCTCAAAAGTTCCAGCAAGTAAGTACTTCTGCCCAACTTAGTGTGGTAACTCACATCACAAATACTAGCATCATGTTCAAAGGATATAGCTTGATAAAGCTAAAATATTTAATCAAGGCATGTAACATTGATAGTTAAAGAATCTTAGTAAACAAAAAAATAAAAAATCAATATTTTACATTGTATGAATACTGCTCAAATATCTCTCTTACTAAATTGTAACATCCTCAAAGGAAGAGAAAATTTATTTTCTACCCTGGTATTATCAGTAATAAAAAGCTTAACAAGTATTTTAATTAATGTATCACTCACAAGATTTCTGATTTTAACATAAAACTATAGAAATCACAACACTGAATAAAGAGACCTCATAATAAACTGAAGTTGTAAAAATCATATCATTTATTAATCCTTTTTGGAGCACTCTCCAAAGGACTATAGCACTACTGAATTTTTTTTTTTTTAAGATTTATTTTATTTATTGGAAAGGCAGATATACAGAGAGGAGAGACAGAGCGGAAGATCTTCCATCCAATGATTCACTCCCCAAGTGAGCGCAATGACTGGTGCTATGCCAAGCCGAAGCCAGGATCCAGGAACTTCTTCCAGGTATCACACACGGGTGCAGGGTCCCAAAGCTTTGGGCCATCCTCAACTGCTTTCCCAGGCCACAAGCAGGGAGATGGACGGGAAGTGGAGCTGCCGGGATTAGAGCTCAGCGCCCATATGGGATCCCGGGGCGCATTCAAGGCGAGGACTTTAGCCGCTAGGCCACGGTGCCGGGCCCCTAGCACTACTGAATTGTCAAAAGCCACAGTAAATTTCAAAAATGCTGAATTAAGAACCTTAAAGAATTAAAAGCATAAGATTTAAGGAGATAATACTTGAAAATGAATTGTAAAAGTGTCAAGTATGAGAAGGGTGTTTTGTTTGGTGATTGGAATTGCCTGTATACCATGGGACCTAGGTTTAACTCCCGCCTTTCTCCTTTCTCTTCACGACCCCCCCACCCCCATCCTCCCACCCCTCCACCCCCTGGTTCTAGCTTCTGGCTAAAGCAGATCCTGGGAAGTAGCTGAGTTTCTGCCAAGCATGGAGGAGCCGTGGATTCACTCTCCTCCTCTGGTTTCAGATTCTATCTGATAGGCCCTTTGCAGGCATTTGGTGAGTGAACCAACAGATGGGAGTCTCTCGCTGACACACAAATAAATACCTACAATTTAAAATCTACAGTATGCAAGTACTCAATCTTGCCTATCTGTTTAAGAATATTTTAGAATATACATTACACACAAATTTAGAAATAGAAATGAAAATCAGTTTAAAATAAATGCATTCAGAGTTGTTTGATCTTTCCATATATCTTAATTAATGAGTCAACCCAAACTAAAAATAGTTTTCATAAAGATGTACTTATTCTTGTCTGAAAGAAGATTTTAGAAGGAGAGACAGAAAGAGAGTCCTTCCATCTGCTGGTTCACTCCTCAAATGAACCAGCAGACTTGGGACATTCTCCACTGCCTTCCCATGTGATAATCAGGTAGTTAGATCAGAAGCAAAGCAGCCAGGACATGAACCTGCATTCATAGCCCATATGATAAGCTAGGGCTGCAAAGCAAAGGATTATCCTGCTGTGCCACAGTGCCAGCCCCAGACTAAAATGATTTTTACCCATCATCTTAGGAATGCTTAGTTCATCCAGAATACTAACTTTAATCAAATAGGAGTTGGACAGCTAATTCACTAGCAAACATATCTCCAAACTGGATAGCTTTTATCTCTGACAGAAAAACAATGCCTAGAAAATTCATCAAATCATCTGTTACGTTTTTACCACACTATTCAAATCATGGAGCCATGAGCTAAATATGTTAGCATAAATTTTTTCATATATTTGCTTCAATAAGTGATGAACATGCAAAGAAATAAAAAATAATAGTGGATGTCTCTAAATTTGCATTTCAAAATAATTTAAGATCGTAGTCAAATTTCAGCAACATTTTCTGAACATTCACCACAACCAAGGCAACAACATAGTTTTGTTGGCAATGTAAAAATAATTATGATCTCTGTCTTTAATGAGGCTACCATCTTGTAGGAGTGTCAAGACATATACAAATATCTGAAACAGTTTCTGTACTGTTGGAAGTGTTATTAAAAAGATACAATGGAACATGGGAATTAATAAAACAAAAAATTTTTAATTGGGGCAAAGGACCAATGTGATGTTAATCAGAGAAGCATTCATGCAACCAGGACTTGACGAAATTCTGGAACTGTATTAGGAAAAGATGAATACAAGGAAAAGATGGCCATTCTATGTAATCAATATGACAACTCACCTGGAAATGGGCAAGTATGGTCATACTAAGGTTACACACAGATAAGTTTATCACTATTCGAGTTAAAAAAAATAAAGCTAGAAATGAGAATAAAAACTATACTACGTAAAGTCATGAAATTAATTCAAGTTGAGACTGAGTTTTGAAAGCCATCCATACACTAACCTTCCCAAATACACATTTCCAACGTTCACTTCTCCTTTGCATTCTCTCTTATTTTTCTTGTTGTTCTACCAAACGTGCATATTTGGATCTCTAACAAATATCTCACCTTAACAACTTCAACACTATACTTTGATATTCTCCCATGTTCCTAGCCACCTCCCTCCTTTTTTGGAATTGATTCTTAACAGTTTCCTCGGTGACTGTCAACTCCATCCTTCCAGTCGATGATGTCTAAATACCTGAAGTCAGCCTGGACTTTGCTTTTCCCCTCAGGTTCCTTTTGGCTGTGTTGTTACAAACAACATCTCTTACACCTTAATGCTTCTTACTGTTTCCCTTTCTTTCCGATTACTAACCATTTTTGCCTAAATAGACTTTCTCAAGATCTTTCTGTTTCTACATTTGCCCCCTTTCTGTCTGTTTGCAACACAGCAAAATTTAACCTGTCAAAAATCCAAGTTAGATTATGTTATTCTTCAAAACTTCCCATCCCCCTTGAAGACCGAAGTCCTTACAATAATGTAGACTACACTCAGTGTTTTCATTTCCTACACTTCTCCCTTCTGCTCCTCTACATCATAAGCCATAAGGGCCTCTTGATGTTCTTTCCATAGAACTGGCTTGTTCCTACCTTGTAAGTCTTTGTATCTGCTGGGAGAATCTTTCTTCAGAGAGCAACAAGACTTGCTTTCTTAATTCCTTTGGGAAGTAGTTAGCCAAACACTCCCCCCAGGCCCCACTGTTGATTCTCCATAGTGGTTTTCAGCATGCCATAATTTTACTGATCAAATTCATTGTCTGCCTCCACTCAAGAAAATGTCAATTTAGCAAGGCATGAGATTTTGTAGAGTGGCATATCTCCAAGGACTAAAAGAGCATCAGAAACATACATGTGTAATTAAAAGTTAAGTAAATCGAAATCGCAGAAAACAGCACAACTTTGGAAGCTTCTGAACACATGAAGCACAATGAGAAGTGTATTTTAGGAAGAAAACTCTAGAAGATGGTTTACTATTTCAACAATTTAGGCATGAGGTGATGATAACCTAAGTCATGTTAGTAGTGGAATAAAGGAAGGATAAAAGATACAAGGCATTATGCAGTAAACTAGAATTGACAACTCTATCATACATGTAGAAAATGAATAATATATCAAATACAAGTTGGGGTAGAGATAAGAACAAAATATGAAGACAGAGGTAGGCTTAAAAAGAAATAGTATTGTCATTTTCTGTAATATTTTAAATAATAAAAGAAAAACAAGCTCAATTTAATTGATCTTTTTTGTCAGAAAAGATCCTAAATTTTCTTTGACTTTCGTATTGAGATGAACGCCAAATTGAATATAAGGATGACTTAAGTCATTAATTTAAGTAGCTTGGTATGTTTTGTTGTTATTAAAATATGATTGATAATAGAAATCCTACTATTTTCATACAGAAAGTGAGGATTTGAAGAAAAGGCACCTTGAAGGAGATGCCTTTCACTTTTTCCTTCTCTTGATCACCAATCCTTATTTCATATTCGAAGAAAAGATACCATTTCCTTCATTTAAATTCAGGTTGCCATGGTTGTATCTGGGCTGGGCTACTTTAAAGAAGGTATCTAAATACTTGTGGAAAAAGTCAAGCAGGTAGACATTACCTTTTTTTCTACTACAATTGCTAATGGCATATGAAACATCTGCTTTATTCATAAAGACCAATTTGATAATCAGATGCAATTGAAAGAGTCATCTGTCAGCAGTCCATCATTACAAACAGAATCAAGTTTCCCCCCTACCTTTTCTGTGGTACCACATAGTGCCTATCATATACAGTAGGCTGTTGTTTCCATGAAATGATAATGTTGCATTCTCTGGCCTTGTGCCAAGTAACATGTTTGAGGATTTCCTGGTTTTCCTGTTAAAAGTTCAAAATGTAGACTTGGAATGTTCTGGGGGATTTTAAAACACATTTGTAGTGGAAAATCTGCAATCGAGTCATTCATTCTATTTCAGAGACATTTTTATTTTACTCTTAAAACACACTAGTTCAAACTGGAAGAGATTTTCATTTATACATAATTCTTTGAAATCTTCTCAAATAATTTTTGTTCCCTGGCTTACAAATATACAAAACAGATACATTTGAATGGTTATTGTTCATACTAGTTGGTTAAAATTTACAATGTAATGTAATAAAGTAACTGCCATGCAAATACATTTAGATGTTTATTTATAGGTCATTATCTGTTGAGTAATATACAGAGCTTGAAAGGAATTATTCAGAAATTTGAAGAGCAGTAGCTAAAATTTAAGATAAAAGGCTAATGAAGATTATAATAGAAATAAAAGGGGAAGAATGATAAAGCCTTTAAAACCTGTGAATTAAAATCTGAATAGGTGCAAATGGAGTCATAAGTACCCAATATGCCCTATAATAATATAGATTTATCTCAAGAAATTGAGACAAACTAAGAGAACTAAAGCTTAAAGTATCCACAGGAAAAAAAGTTGAAACAAAGATCTCCATATTTTATGCAATCACTATCTAAAGAAAAAGTCCCAGTGTTGCCAGGGATGTACTTAGTAAATAGTTTAAATTCTTTCCAGTTGAGAGAAAAAGGAACTAGAGTATATTGGCCTCTCTCCTCCCCCTCCAGTGAATTGATATTCCATGATATACACCTCCATTGTTGAAAGAGTACCTCTTTTCAATGAGACGAGATCAGCAAATGGCTATTTCACAAAGAATAAAAAATATACTCTTGTTATTTTAATGTGTGTTTATGTAAAAAAAAAAAGTGGCAGATCCATGTTAATAAACCTAGCTTAGTGAAAAAAATAAAATAGTTGCTAAGCCATGGTGAGTAATTAGCCTTTTAGCATATACCCTTTCTTCAAGAATGCTTCCTCCTGTGCTGGTTCTTTTAAATAGCTCCAGTCCTGGCTGCTTTTGTTGAGCTTGGAAATTGTTCACATATGAGAGAAATTAAGCTCTCATTTAACAGAGACACATGCCTGTCAAGACCAGGGGAACAAAGACTAGTCCCCGGGGCCTGTTCAGCTCCCAGAGGCTGCCACTCATTCTGTTAGCAATGCTTAGCCTTTGCAGAATGTGTATAAAACCCGATAAATCATTTCATCTGCTATGCTTAATACATGAGAGCTTAGACTATTTTTCAAAATGTTTTCTCTTTCTTATCCAACTCCACAGCTATGTAGTTAAAAAAAAAAAGACTTCCTGTTGTTCACGCTTTTTCAGTAATAAAAAAGTCCCCCAACATCATCAATGTAAATCAAGAAGCATTATCTCAAAATTTTTTTTCCCAGACATTCTCCTTACATTACTCATTTTGTGATTTAACACCTACTAGCTGCTTTAAACCAAGGAATTAGCCTTGGCAAAACTAAATTGGTTAAGGACCGGAATGGTACACACTTACTGTCCTACTCAGATTCAACACTTTGCCCACCCTTTGGAGCACAGAGGCAACATGACTTACCATGGTGGAGAACAGAGCTACTGTGTAACAGTCAGCCCTACTACCTAGGAAAGTGAATGCCCTTCTCTTAAATCCAGCCCAAGTCCCCTTCACACTGTCTCATTTCTGAAAAACAAGAGATGCTCACTGGGGAAAATATGCTATCATTTTACATAGAAACCTCTGCACTTTTTTCCACATACTCCATCCACAGTACTCTTGGGGAAAAACACAGAGCTATGGTGAAAGATTAACACTCACAGCTTTAAATTCTTCCAATCTATACCTACAGTTGTTCAAAGTAGAGGAGAGAAGGACTGTGGGGAAATGAGTTCTTGTTCTTAATTAGTAAAATATATATTTCACATAAAATTAAAGCTCTTGTTCCAACTGTGTTGCATGTATTTATCCCAGTCCAGCAGCCTCAATCCAGAGATGCTGCGAGTCCCACACTCATAAAGAAGCTGGTAACATAAAGAACCTCACCCTTCTCTACTGCGGGAGAAAAAGCAAATCTGGATTTGATAAGTAAAACCAGATTCATCCAATTGTTATGTGGTAAAGGCCTACAGTTAATGGGAACCATAAACAGTCCAAGAAACCAGCATGGTAGTAGTTTCTTCAGAATTGGTTTCACTCATATCTAGTTAGATATTAATCAGATGTACAACCGGCACAAATGCTTTGTGCAAACACAGATAACTGTATATGTGCCTCAGTAAAAAAGAAAAAAAAAACCTGAAACTGCATCAGATTGTTTTACATTCTTTTACATTCACATTTATATATCAAGCCCAAGTGATTTATAATTTTTTTCCAATAATAAATTATTTTCATTTTTAAACAACAAATCGCATCCTGCAGGTCCTAGCAGAGGCTGATGTCAGAATGTGATAGAACAACAAAATTAATTAAATAATGCTTGAAAAAATAAAAGTTTATTTATAAAAAATGACATTAAGGTGAACTGCCTAATAAGAACATGGATTTGCTTAAATAAAACATTATATGGGTCTGTTTTAGATTCATCCCTAAAGCCCTGAAAGATATTAGAATTTTAGTGAGTAATTACCCTATTTACTTCAAACAAAATGGGAGGAAATCGGAAAACCATATTAAGCTCCACTACACATCAAAAATGAAATTCTCTCATTTTTTATCTTGCAACCCAATAAATAAATTGTAGTTGGAAAATTTATTGGAACTCGAAGATGAAACTTGACGAGTTAGATGTGAGGAAATGGCCAAAAGCATATCCACATCAGTGCTATCCTTCAAGCAGGAAGCCTGCCTCCAGAAGAAAAATCGAATTCTCCCCGTCACAGTTTTAGACAGTCTGAACCACACTCAGCACCACCCCCACAGTTAGACAAGGCTCTAGCCACTTAACACATCTGTATCCAAATGAAAATGCAACACTTGGAGTGAAAACAAGAGACAGGGAAAGGTGTTATATGCTATATATGCCACTGACATAATACTTCAATAGGATATGTTGTAATTTCCTGCAATTAATACTTTAGCAAAGCAATGAGAATTTTTTTCCAAAAATTACAATATTTTACTTACAACACTGAAATTATGTTTGTGTCACCCTTTCCACTTTATAGCCATAATGCCAAGATTTGTCATTGACTACATAATGGTTCTCTCTGCAGCCTTGAAAGCAAGCATTTGTAGGCCCTCTTCCTAAATATATTTTCTAAAGTCTCCTGTAGCCATCGTTTTAGGTGGCAAGCATTAAAAGCTATCACAATACTCCACAAAGAAAATACTAATTCAAGCTTGTAATTACAAACCCTTCAATGGATTAAAATGTAAACATTCTTCCTAAGTGGACAAGGCTTATATTATGACCAAACTTAAAGCCTGTCCTCAAGCTTTGTAGGGAAGATGACCAAGACTTTGCCATTGTCTATTTCTGTCCTCTGGAATGACAGGTTAGTGTCGCAAGGAACTTGAGCCACAGTCTTGAGTTAAGATTGAATAATACTTGTTCCATGTAAATGAAAAATAAAAATCAAGAAAGAAGAGTCCTTTGCCAGCTGACATGCAGTTACTAGAACAAAGACCAGGCACAGAAATTGTAAGTCTAAGCTTCTTTCTAATACATCTTCTTGTCATTGCTCAGATGCCATCTTATCTACAAGCCGGGGCTGCATATCCTCCATGGAAGAAAGAACAAGTTCTGCTGAGAGTAAGTCAGTAATCATCTCCAGGTCTACCTTTCCTTTGCCTGGGATCAAAATTCATCTCTCTGAGCTAAAGGGAATACATAATTCTGCAGAATTAATCAGTGTACAAGGTAACGTTGGTTTAGCAAATGAGTAGGGGCCAGAAACAGGTGTAAATATCAGTGAAATAGAATGAAAATACTGAGATCTATCCCTGCATATCCATTTCAGCTCTCTGGAGATCTGTTTTATTATTATTATTATTAACTGAATTTTCTCTTTGAGCAATCACATTAATGCTAGTTAAGACTCAAGCCATAGACATTACATTTTACTCCAGGGTTGTACGCATTAGAAGTATATTTTTAGTCCTTTAAAAAAAATAATTGGAGCCTGTCCTGTGGCTCAACAGGCTAATCCCCCACCCTCGCACTCTAGCATCCAATATGGGTGCCAGTTCACAGCCAGACTGCTGCATTCCCATCTAGTATCATGCTTATAGCCTGGGAAAGCATTGTAGAATGGCCCAAGTCCTTAGGACCCTGTATCCATGAGGGAGACCCAGAAGAGCCTCCTGATCCCAGTTTCATATCAGCTCAGCTCTGGCTGTTGTAGCCATCTGGGAAGTGAACCAGTAGATGGAAGAACTTTTCTATCTCTCCTTGTCTTTTAAATCTCCATTTCAAATAAATGCGAAAGAGTAATAAGAACAATATTAATTTTAAAAGCAATGCCCTCTCTTCCATCCTTTTCTCAATGACTGTAGTCATATAGTTGAAAAAAATAACATATTTTATATATTTCTCTATTTAATGTTGCATTATCAACATTATCCCAATTAACAAACAATTATTTATAAACAGTTGTAGAAGTCTATGACAGATCATCAAAGGAATGTACCACAGTGGACTTAAAAATTTTTATATTTTTAAAATTCTGATCTTTTCAGTGTACTCTCATTAAAGTGTTCTAAGTTTTTCATATTAATTTATAATTTATAAACCAAAAATGTATACTTGAGTTCCCAAATACTCAATATCCAACCTCTCCTACTAACATTTCATAAATGTTTGTCATAATTAATAAATCACACCCAGTTTTCCTAATTTTTTACCCAGACTCCTCCTATTCATATGTCCATCTCATCCTCTAGTAAGTAATATTCTCTCTATGGGCTGAGTTTTTTTAAGCCCCCACTAATTAGGGCGAGCATGTGATTTTTTTCTATGTCCAGCATATTTCCTTCAATATAATACTACTATACTTAGAAGCAGTATAGAGTTGCTTTAAGAAACCTATGGAATACTGCATTAAAAGATAATGGCCTTCTTCTACAAACTCTTCACAGAAATCTCTTCTATGTTAGAAAAAAATTAATAAACCTGAAATGTAACAACAATTACTAACCTAACTATAATTCTAACATTCAAAGACATCCACTTCTAGCATTTTGTTTTTAACCATCTGATAAACATAACACTGACAAATTAGGGTCTGTACAGTCAGAACCCATCCTTACTGAGAAGGAAAGATACTGCAGTAATATGAAGATTAAAGTCCTAAACATAAGTTCATATGGCTTCTGAACTCTCTGTCCCACAAGCAATCCTTGGGAGTGTACAACTGTCAAGGATATATGCTTATCCCAAGACGGAGTCCAGGAGAGGGCCCTCTGAGACCAGTGAAATGAACCGTAAATTAAGCCAGAAAATTTTGACAGAACAACAGCTGCTGTATTATATGCCGATTTCAAGAGCCCAACTTTGTTTTCTTTGCCATCGTTTCCACTCTTGTTCATATATTCCAACAATGATCTGGAATTCCTTCAATGGCCAAATACATGTTGGTTCCATCACTGTAGCTCTGACCTGGTCTACCCAAATTCCTAAGACTAACATATATCTAGAATCTAACTACTACTCACTTGTGTCTAGATTTTCTATAGACAAAGAATAACCAGGCCACAGAATGTTGATTCCATTCTATCTTGCTGTGATACGCAAAATCTAGAAACTTGAGTCTTTAGAATGTGCCATAAAAACTCAGAGAGGAAGGAGAAAACAAAAGCTTGACACTAATACTTCTTTTCTCAAAGCACAATTATTCTTCACTGAATAGGTAAAACCTTTTTTTTTTATTCCCATGCACTTTCACTTTCATCTTCTGCAACCAAACTCATTTTATCACTAAGTCCAAGATGATTCTTTCAAATTACAGCTTCCAATTATTCAGCTGGTAATTTTGGAGCTACCATGACACTTCATGATTTTCTGTGAAGTACAAGCCAGGAGGTAGCAGTTGAGAGCCATAGAATTTTTTAAAAAAGCCATTTAGAACAAATATTGGCCTCAAGAACTACAGGTGCCTACTCTCTTGTTGATTGCTGACTCAGGCTCGATTTGCTTACATAAAGAATTTTCTAAAAGCTTATGGAAAATGCATACGGTAGGAAAGTAATGCAAGTATTTCCATGTTTGCACCAAACTTGTCTTTGATTCATTTTGTGCGAACTTATTTTACTAACCTTAAACTGCCCTATATTTAACTGACTTTTCTACACACTGCCAGTAACTTCGGCTGTATTCAGCTTGAGAAACATCAAACTCAGAGTTATGCACAGGTATTGATTAGCCCTATGCAAGGAATACTTTTTTCATTTGGGTAACAATGTCTTGACCTTCCTGCAACTTGTAAAAAGAAATCAAAAAAGGAAACTTGGAAAAAAATAGGCATTCAATTGAAACAAAAACACTTTGATTTTTTCCCCTTTTTATATATAAAACAGGAGTATGTATATATTCTAATGTACAATTAAAGAATGTAGAAAGAACAGGCAATAGATGATTCTTACTGCAGTACAAAATAGGTAGGCATGGTCTGTTGGAATTTTCTTAGAATTATCTGTCCATGTTGCAATTGGCCTGGTTGAGAATCCTTTATGTGTGAATTTCGGCTGCTGCACAAAACCTTTCCATGGAACTTTAAGAAAAAAATCACCCCACTGAAATGGACGTATAACAACAGCCACAATCATGATTTGACTGAGAATGAACCTTATGCTTTATTCTCAAGTGTGATTTTTTTAACTTTCATTGTCTAACATTACGACCTTAGCATTTTCTAAATGGATAGAATGATGAGTAAAATGAATTCAGTGTCTCACAGGAAACAGGACACTTTCGCATCATTTATTTCCTGTTAATTTTGAACAAGTAAAAATATCTAACTCTAACATTAATAATTTTGGGTTGAAGTTACTACAAGTGAATTCAAACCGGTTATGTCAGTACCTCCCAGCCACATTTAAAAGATATTTCCCTGTGCTATATCAAGTGTCACACAGTATATCAATTTTTATTTCCCATCTCTCAAGTCTGGTATGCATACTGTTTAACTTCTTAAATTCTAAGTACAGACATAATTCACAAAAGCGAGGCAAATGCCTGACTTACAGGAGATGGCATACGTAAGATTTATATGAACAACTTCATTTTAAACAAGGGGGATTTTGCATTCTGTGCTGCTATATCACACAGCTTCATTTGTGTTTAAAATCTATGAAATAAATTGGAAAGGCTCATTTACTATACTTCCAACTTCACAAAGACTATCACTTTAATAGTAAGACCATTTCAGTGTGAAAGGTAAGAATCTGACAGTGTTTTTTGCAAAACAAAATGCCATGGTCTGTCCTGTACAGTCCCCAGGCAGTTGTGTCTAATTCTCAGCTGACCATTTCGAAGGGCCTGATAAACATTATTCTCCACTCACTGGCAAGTGAAATAGCTCTCATTTGGCAGCCAGAGAAAACGGATGCTTTTTCTTTTCTTTATAATGGTGATAATAACTGATTATAGTGCACACAGCATTGATAATCTTATATTCACATCACTAATTTGTGAGTTCTAAACACATATATGCACATAGATGCACACACATTTGCAATCACTTACAAATTAGATGTATGTATGCTTACCTGTTATAAACTCTGGAATTATTCCTATACCTACTCATGTAGGAAAAGGCATCACCAACAAGAGCCACAGAAATATAGTTATTATGTACTGGACACTTATGGAACATTTTGCAACTACTTCTAATCCCAAACTACTGTAAGGCACAATTATCTATCTATGGGAATTAAAAAAATGTGGGATCAAAGACATTTAGTAACTTGTCTCACAGGTAATAAACAGCAAAATAGACCACAAATGTACTAAATGGTAGAAGTAAAATTGTAAATTTGATTTATTTGCTTCTTACACTTGAGCTGGTATGAAATTTTAAGTTATATGTATCCTGAAGCAACATATTCTACTGTCTTTTCTATTTACATATGTGTTTATGCATATATTTACATACATATTTTATGTAGATATATCTATCCCTCACATATGTCAAGTTGCAGTCAAATCATTCAGGTTTTTTAAAATTCTTTAACAAAAATAATAGGTCAGGGATAGGGCTTTGGCCAAGTAGTTAAGATGCTGGCTAGGATAGCCACCTACATTTCCAAATGGAATCCTCAGCTCGAGTTCCTGAATGCACCCTCCTGTTAAGATGCACCTTGGAAAGCGGTAGATGATATCTAAAGTATCTGGATACCTGACTGCAACCCATATGTGATGTTGCTGCAGACTCTCGGCTTTGATTTGGCCCAACTGTATATTGTAGGGATTTGGGGAGTGAACCAGCAAATGGAAGAAATTTCTCTCCCCATCTCCCAATTTCTTCTTGTTGTGCCTCTAAGGTCATTGAAAGTCAGTAAAGAAACATTAAAAAAAATAATAAGACCATGCACCAGATTGACATATCCAGGTTTGATTCCTGTTTCTGGCTTCTGACTCTGCAGACTCTGGAAAATAGGAGTGAAGGCTCAAATAAATGGGTTCTTGAAACCATGTGGGAAACCTAGATTGATTTCCTGGCTCCCAGTCTGAGATCTTCTCAGTCCTGCCTGTTCTGGGCAAGTGGGGAGAAAACTAATATATGGATATATGAGAGATTTCTTCCTTTTCTCTGTCTCTCTCTCTCAGTGTCTCTCTCTCTCTCTCTCCCTTCCTCCCTCCCTTCCTCTCATTACATGTTTTTTACAAGAATTTATTTTCTAATTTTGCTTTTTTATGCACTTTCTCCTAAGTCATATAATATCAATACATTCTTGTATTGCCAGTACACACACATATAAAATTATTAGAAAAACAAACTAAATGTATTGTTTAAGCCATGGTTCATCAAAACAATTCTAGCTAGTAAATAAAACAACAGTTACCAAATGCAAATGTATATTTTAACTTCTCAAGAATTACTATTTAAGTTATGTTCCAACCCTCAGCCTAGACAGATAGTTGGAGATATATAAAATATATATTTTATTCACTAAAATCATCTATCAAGCTCTTAATAGATCGCATATATACAGAACTGTACTTCATGTCATATAAAATCAGAATCTTGAGAATGGGTCCCAGATATTAGAACTTCTAAGACTTTCAGGTATCCAGAAAGTACATTAAGGTTGAGGACCACTGGGGCATTATATTATTATTCACTGCCTACTTTCATCAGATGGAGAAGATAGCTTTTAAAAAGTTATTAAGGTTACATTTGACCTCTGAAACAGAAAAACATCCCATCAAAGTCCCCACAAAGTAACAAAATTAACTATTAAGAAGCTTATAGGTAAATACTAGGAGAATAAGTTAGCCATTACTGTATCTCATATAACACAGCATAAAGATTCCAATTATGCATTTTACATTGTTCTTTATGGGTAAACACTGACAGCTATAGCAGTCTTGTATATAAACTGATTCTAGTGGAAAGTATTCATTTTTTACCATTTAACAATATAAAGAATGTAATGAATATATTAATATCCACATTGTAAGCTAAAACAATTAAGTACAAAGTGATTTATTCAACTCACAGGAGGGGAAAAAAGTAAGACCGAAGGGACAACAATGGGAACAATAGTACAAAAGGAATAAAAAGCTTGAGTTCCACCAATGACTCGACCAATATTCAAGCTTTGAATCTTGGATAACTGTTCTATGCCTTAGTTACCAATGTAAAGTAAGGGATTTGGCTGTATTAAGAGTTCCCAAGATTTTACTTATCTTGGACCAGTGATTCATTTTGTTTTCAAAAGAAAACTAAATGGAAACATACACAATTAAGAACATTTTGTCTTACCAAACAAAACTACTGGAAAATTGAGAAACAAAGCACATGCAATGGGTTATCATCATTATTTCATAAAAAGAAAACACTTTGTAATTCAAAAAAAAATGGTGGAGACAATACCCTCATAGTTTTGTAACAGACTCATTAAACTGCTCTTCAACAAGGACTCCACACCTTTCCTCCCACCAGTGAGTAAGAATCACACAGTCTAGTAGATGATATTTCCAAGTTTAATATTCTGTGAAAATGGCAGCACGTTGAAGGGGGAGTATGTCACAACTTCTGATGTAGTACTCTTTTAAGGGTTTCCTAAAAATCACATTCTTAACAAACTATCTTCATAATTTTTGCCATACCCAAGAATCCAAACATTACTGGCTAAAGGTTTTATTTGACTTCTTTCCAATATTTTCTTAAATAAAACTGTTGCAAAGGTAAATTTTATTTCATTAATTCAAAGAGAAAACTAAAATAATTTCCATAAGAACACAACTAGATAGTCATGAAAAGTATTTATGTAAATGAGAGCTAAACACTACTGTCTCTTACGGTAGACAATATTCTTCCCCATTGCCTCAACAACATTAGTACATCCTCAGGAATATTAAGACTAATGCTAAACTGAACCCTCAATATATGAAGAAGGATTTTTTAAAAATAGAAAAGAGTCATTTTTGCCTTGGGAATTGATTTGTTGTTACATAATATCATATGCTGGCAGCAATTAAATAATCTGTTTTATTCAGTTCCAAAATGTCTCCCCTCTCCTGCTAAACTCTCCCTCTTTAATCTCTGAAAGAAGCAAAGAAATTAATTTACTTGAATTTCTCTTGTCACTGATTTGGGAGAAGACTGGGGCACAGAGCACTATAAGACTCAGCAGAAGAAGCTTAGGACAGGGCAGAAAAAACAGATGCTCCTTCAGATTTCAGTTGGCTGCGTGAGATCTTTGTCCTAAGGCCACACTGGTAAAAGAGATGGGTATCTGATTAATGATTCTATATAGTACCTTGTGAGATTTGGTCAGGACTCTTCCAGATTCATTCTACCTTTACAGACAATCTAATATAATTAGTGTGGAGATGAAATCCACAACAAAAACAGCATAATTTTAGCTGTTATGTCCCTTGCTATTCATGAATTGCAGCAGTTTTACCTATTCTTTATAGTCCAGAAACTTTATTATTAAAGTGGTTGAAACAGGCTTTAGAGCATCTATCATTACTTAAAAAGTTAATTAGATTACATAAAAGAAATAATCAGATTTGCATTTTTATCTTGGTTTTAAACTTCCACAGAAGATCACAACAGCCTGCCTGTGGGCAATTAAAAACAGCATACAGCACAGAAATAGAGAGGAGAGAGGGTCTGTTTTTCCTGGCTAATTCATGATTGAAGATAGAATTACAAAATATTTTAAGGGCTTGCTGAAGCTGGGGGCTAATCCCAGACTTCTAAGCTTTGTTTATAACCCTCATATCATTGTAAGAGAGTATCAGATTCATATTCGGTGCCAATAGACATATGAAATTACTTTCAATGGGTTTATTTGTTCCTTTTCAGAGGCTGTTGGAAAGAGATTCATTACCTGATCAATAACACACAAATAAAGGACTATTTGCTAGAGCCAAAACAGAAGCACTATAATTGCCTTTTGTTTATCAACGTGAAATACAATTAACAAGGAGATGCAACCCAAGACAGAGAGGCTTCAGAAGACTGAAAATCAGCTCCTTACTTCCCCCAGTCATCTTCCAAAGACAATAAACGGAAGGTCCGGCTCTTAAAATTAGAGGTCAATTAGATACTTAGTGATGAAACATATCTTCAAATATATGTATTATTATTATGCTAGCAAAAAAATTAATTAACCAGGTCAAGCAGGCCACAAAGGCTAATGTACAAAGTAATTATTTCTGATCTTTCGACAACGACTTAACATAAAAAGGTAGTCCTTTATTCTGCTCAGCAGATACCTGAAATACTGGTAGTTAATCACACTGGCAGAAACAAAAGGCACATTTTATCTCCTCAAAAGGTAAGGGTACATCTCAAATTATTCTGTTTAATCGTTTAACAGCAATCATTTCCTTATTTATAACATTAACATCTTTCTTCTTTCTATGCAAGAAGAAAAGAGAATACATATTTAATGTTTCATGACAGACACAAAATTTAGCAATAGCACTAATGAATGCTTATTTGAAATAGAAAACACTCTATAAGAAAAATTCTCATATATGCTTAAGAACAAAATGACACTTCACTGAAGCTAAAAAATTTGATTGTGGGAAAAGTAAAAAAAAAAGCATGTTCTACAATATTTTAAAAAATAAAATTTTCAGATAAGACAAAGAGAACCTGCAAGCAATAGCATTTAGTTCACATCACCTACAGATTGAGTTTGCCATGTAATACATGTTAAGTAATGGAAAGCAATGAAACATATTGGTTATAAAGAAAACAGAGACCTATTTCAAGTTTCACAATTATACTGATGTTTCACAATTATACAAAATGTGTATTGTGAATATACAAATCACTGGCCCTGGGTCAGAAGACCATATACCCATATAAAATCCCAACCAGTCAATCCATTCTTAAGAGAATGCTGGTCGGTTACTGTGAGGGAGAATACTGCTTGTTTGGCACATGGTACAAGTTCCTTGAATAATTCTAAAATTGGGGTCTAAAGTCACCCCAATGATTGCAGAATAATCCATCCCTGGAAAAACAAGATTTTACAATGCTATTTTAATAATAAGTCAAATTATTTTTCAATGCTAAACTGCCAGATACAAAATGTCATCACTTATATGTGCTCCTATGGATATGATATGGAAATCAAAGAAGCTGGTACATTGCACTCATAAACAGTATCTTCTCTAGATTGAAAGCCATAACATGATCAGATAAGCATATATATACATAGAGAGAAAGAGAGATACATGGATTAAGACATCAGATTTTATAGAGAGTTTTCTGCTTGACTTGCAATGATCTTATATTAAGAATTAATTGAAATTACAATAAATAGGTAATTTTTTTACAACTGTCCCAGGAATTAAAAGTGGATTTTGTTTACCAATTTACATAACTCATAAATAAAATGCTTCATACTATTGGCTAAAATCCTACAAAACAATTGGTGGCAGAGAAAGAATGAAATTACTGCATCAAAATCAACGTTGACAAGTGTAAGGATTCACACACTGACTCCTTAGCTTTGCTTTCCACAGACTTAATAAAAATTGTGCTACATTTGTCCTAGAATTATCAAAAATGTTTATTCCTGGGCCACATAATTATTTATCATACAATAATTTTTTTAAAAAATCACCATTTTCCCTAAAGCACAGAGGGATTTATAAATTCACCACAAATAGCCTACTAAAGGGTCTACTAATATTATTGTATAATTATTTAAAATTATTAGTTTGAGTTTTAAGTGGTAAAAATTGACTCACCAAAAAATATTGTGAGTCCACAAAATCAATAATAATTTATCAATACAGCTTCCATGCTCCTAGGGGTACGTATGTCTTCTCGTTAGAAGTTATACAGTACTGTGCTGTACTATATACTATATACACACTATAGTTTTGATGATTTGTGACTATCTTGGATTTTATTGTACATTGGTAAAGTTGACATCTCTCACTTGGTTATTGTTTATGGCTTATGCCTGTGCCTTTGCTGATCTATTGTCTTTTTACTTTTGGTCTTCAACCCTTTACTTAGTGAAGCATTGAAAATACACCATCTCAAAAAAAATGTTTCTTTTAGTGGAAAAGAAAGGGTGTCTTTCAAAACTTGTTATTATTTATTAAGGCAAAAAGTTTAAAAAGTATACTCGACAGAGAAAAATGAACTTATTTTTAGCTTCATATATACATTTTAAATGGTTGTAAATAGACATGGGGCCTTTTTTTAAAGATTTATTTATTTTTATTGGAAAGTCAGATATACAGAGGAGGAGACACCGACTCACGCTCCAAGCGGCTACAACAACAGGAACTGAGCCCATCTAAAGCCAGGAGCCTGAGTCTCCCACTTGGATGCAGGGTCTCAAGGCCTTGGACCATCCTCGGCTGCCTTCCCCAGGCCACAAGCAGGGAGCTGGATGGGAAGCGGGGTCGCCAGGATCAGAACTATCACCCACAAGGGATTGTGCCAAGTGTAAGGCAAGGCCTCTACCTGCTAGGCCATTGCGCCAGGGCCCCAACATGGAACCTTTTTAAAATATTATCTCAATCATTTCTTTTGCTATTTCTAATTTTAAAATCCCTATTTTTCAATTTTTTTCAAACCATTGAGATTTTCATTTGTTTCAATTGTAGTAGATCCAGACTGTTTGGTGTATGGTTATTAAGATAAGTTATATACCTTTCCCTTTTCATTAAAACTACAAATTGGGGGAATAATAGAACAAATTTGACTGTAAGGAACTGATTCTCCAAGGCAAACAGCTAATTGTTGTGGCTTAAATCGTATTGACCCTGTTAACAAATAGGTTGCAAAATTTAAGATTTAAAACAAGCAAAAATGTCAAATTTGCTAAAATTGTCTCAGTAGTGAAAATTTTCTTTTAGAAGTTTGTTTTCTTCTTAAAATTGTTTTATTCATTGTTCCATTCTGAGATATGAGAATGCTTTTTTTAGTAACAGAAAAAGTATGAATTTTATATTTTGCTTAAAATGCATACTAAAACACAAATATAACCCTTTCATAAATTGATCATGTTGAAATTTTCCTTAACTCACTCCATTTCCAAAAAAGTAACTATAAATGCCAGAATGACAGATAACTGTATTGTGAATGTCACAGTTGTCCAAAGACTGTGTTTCAGTATTTGAAAAATTCTTCAAATGCTCTCATATTGACAAGTTATGAGTGGAAATGACACTGGGAAGCAACAGCTTTGAACAGAATCAACTATAATACAAGTCTTATTTACTTCCTTGTTTAAAAGATACATATGAATTCTTGTTACCAAGGGTCCTATATTTCTAAAATGAATGTAACTTACATTGAGCTTCTCTACAACTACAATAAGTGCTGATTAGCTGAAAGTTTCTTAAGCATTTATACACGAGAAATATTCACAAGTTATAAAAGCAACTAAACTGCTATTAGAACACTTGGAAATTTATGTTTATCTTCTCAAATGGAACATTTTGATGACTATCTTAAGATCACATTCTATCATTTCCAGAAAAAGACATCAATTTAATCTAGTCAAGTTATAACTATAAAATCATATGTAATCAATAAATACTAATGATATCTCATAAAAATATTCAAAACTGCTATAGTCATTACTCATCTGAGGTCTCCAATACAGGAAAACATCAATTAAGAAACCTCATCAATACAGATAACACTGGACTAAGAAATAAAATATATTAGAAATAAAAAAGTGGTAAAAAAAAAAAGGTAGCAAAATTAGTACAAATAACTGATACAGGAATATCTTAAGAAACTTCTTACATTACTATATTACAAATAAGAGCAACAGGGAGAACTAAATGATCATGTTATTTAACACCTACTGAGTTCTTAGAGGAATCTAGAGAAAAATGTAGGAAGCCACAGGCTAAAAATCTTGACCTTAGCAGTAGGGGATGCACTAAAAATTTTAATAAGGGCAGAACAAGGGAACACCTGGACAGTTATTTAATTAAGGATCTCAGCATGAGTCATAAAAGAGATATCAGGATAAGAAATTATTCCAAGATTCAATTGTTATGACTGAGCGTCACAAAACCAGAGATTCTAAGTCACGTACATTTAGACTGTTTTATTTGGAAATATATGAATGTTGACACATACTATAGGATCAAACCATAAACAACAGAAACAAGTTGCAAAAAAAACAAAAAAAAACTTCTTACGAAGTTTGCTGGAAAAAATGCCAACTTAGGAGAAGATACTTCTTCAGATACCAAATCAGTATTTTAAACTCAGTTAAGTACTGCCTGGTCTGCTAAGCACAATTAACAAAATAAATCGGGGCTCTAAGTGCAAATCACTGCGTTCATTGGTAAGACAGGAAATTAAACTGTGATTTTATGCTAAATTAAAATAATACAAAGGTTGTGATATTAACTTCAAAAAAAGTAATGCTATTTAGAATATGCTGGCCCATATCTTGAATTAACCATAGCAGGTAAGTAAAGGAATGACAGAAAAGAACTCATCTTCTTCACCTCCCAGAATATTGTTAATTGTGGTTTATGCATTTTTTCAATGCCATAGAAAAAGGAGATTTCTAAATTGTGGTAAAATTATTTTCTTCGTTTATAGACTGTAAGATCCTTGAAGACAAGCTACCATTAAATTATATATTCCCTCAGAATCTATAAGGAATTTGGTTAATATTTATTTATTAAGGGACAAACTCATTACTCACAGCCTTTTTTATCCTGATTCTTCTCATGATTGGCCTAATCAGTGCTAACAAGTACACAAAAGTAAGTTTTCCTGTGTGACGCAATTACATGAAAAATACAAGGCAAAAAACAGTTTGTAGCAACAAAAGCAGCACCTGTATGTTACCTTGCAGCCACCAAGTTTCCACCAGATTGTATTAGGTAAATGTGAAAGGGAAAAGAAAAAAATAAGATTTGTTCTATTTACGCATCACATTGGAGAAGAATGCTCGTATCACTGCCTAGTCCATATCTCTTACATCCACTTACACAACTGTGTGTAACACTCCTGAATAACTGTCCTATTTGTGTTGCTGAAAAGACAGCATTTGCAGGATTTTAAATTCCATTTTCAAGGAGGAAAGTATCTAAGAATAATCAGATGAGAGTAATAAAATACACTGACCTGGATCTGTTGCTGCAGGAGATTGATTTTGTGCTGCTGTTGCAGAAGTTGCTGCTGTTGTCTTGCAATCTATCAGAAATAAAGTTTCATTAAGTTAAAATGAAATGTTTACACCTTAGCGATTACTTCAGGCCTCTCTCTTGGTGTTACAAGAATGCTTTACTGCTTCTCTATGCAAAAGAGCTCCTATAAAACAGGAAGGGCAGAATCAGAAAACTGGAAAGAAGCAAAAAAGAAATTTAAACAGGTGTGTTTGCTCTAACTACAAATGAAAACCAACCCCTCTATTACATCAGTGAGTTGTTCACCTCTCTTTACTGGTCAGCTGAAAATAATAGAAATGTAGAATTTAAATGCTTACAATGACTGGAAAACTCTGGATATATTTTTCTAAAGGCTAAATTTATGTATTAAAGTAAATCTAAAAAAAAAGGCAAGCAAAAGCCTATTACTGTGTGTATGATTCACCTTTGTGAAATCTTTTTTCTTGCAAAGATTTGCATTACTTACACATTTACAAATATTATCAAAGCAATGTCAGAAACACAATGAAAAGTCAAAAAGTTTCAGCCTTTCATGGTAATGTTGTATGTGAAATCCAACAGACTTTTAAAAGCCAACTAAACCATAATTTAAAATGTATCCTATTAAGGGAAATATGTTTACTTTACAGTGCAGAATCCACATACAAAGTTTATATCCTCTCACTTCATCCGGCAATCAAATCCAACATATTTCTATGATATCTGATCTATAAAAAGAAAGACTAACCAGCTAACGTAAGCCCTCCAGCGGACCTGATCTGCCCCCTAAGAGGACAAACAACTTCCTTGGGATCACAGTGTTCACAGCGAAGCATGAATCAGATATCAGGCTGCCTGGTTCTCAAACACTGACCTGTTATATACAGTTTCTTACTGAGGACACGCTGTCAGTGTAAGAAGCAAGAAAGAAAAGGGGCCAGAGAACACTTAGAGGATTTGGTTTGGTAGTGTCATATAGGGAAAAGTTACACTCTGTTCTTCCTACTTCCAAAGCCAACATTCCAGAGTGAGCTATGTTAAAAGTGACAATGAGTGTGGATCAGTCCCCAATTATATATTTCCTGTGCCTTGTTGATGTTCTAACCTTGTGCGAGGAGAAATGTTCAAATCACATTTCATTCAGCTTGGAACAATAATACTGCAGTCCACTCCCCAATATTTCTTTATACTCTTAATGATTACCGGATCATACTGTAAGCCAGGATATTGTTCCTAACAAGGACTGTAGTTTGGGACAAAGGACAACTACTTCCCCAATGCTTTACAGACAAAATAAGAACATAGTTTAAGCAGGTTAGAATAGTTCTGTCTGTTTGTTCCTACTCAAATCAGAAATGGACAACTCACTCTGCAGCTCCAGGTTCAGAAACTGGATTCTCTGAATATTTATTTCTTCTTAGCAAACCAGCGAAACACCACTAGGCATTTAATATTGATGGTCCCTCCTAAATGATAAAGTGCTGCATAGAAATGCATCCAAAACACCACACTGCAATTACTATCATCCACTCTAAACGTATGGGTTTGACACAGTGAAGTATGGTACATAAGCACCATGTGGCTCAAATTCTGAATTTTATTTGCCAATCGGTTGAGCTACATGCTCGCTTCATTGAGCATGACAACCTAGTTTTAAGTGTCATTTAATTTTCATTTTGAAATATAATTACAAAGTGTTCACTGTAAGATATCACTCGTCTGCAAATGTGTCAAGATTAATTTGTGCTAGCTTATTCACAAGTGTCAATAGTTAATTACTGTGTCATCTCTGGATGGCTAAATGACATTCTAACTTCTGATTTTTTACAGTGTTCCTTTATGTTATTTTCCATTAGGGGCTGAGTCCATATTCCTACATGTGGGCAAATATTCAAGCATATAAAATACCAGACGTCACAACTCATTAAAATCAACAGAGCATATATTGCTCTATATACCCCTATAAAATACATTTAACTGAAAAGATAATTCCAGTAATAATGTCAGATTCCTAAAAACTGCACATTAATTTGGGTCTGTCTAATCTAAAGCATCGGGAACTACTCTATAGGATTATTGTTGTTAGATTAATGTACTCTTATGAGACAAGAAAAACCTTGGGGAAAGTGATTCAATTTTTAAAGATCCATATTTAATCGTAGCTATTTTTTCCTTGTTCTCAATTCTAAGTCATTAAAATCTGATTCTTTAAGAAACCAGGTGCTAATTTGTTTCCAATGATTTACCTGTGTAATAAATAGTGATGCTCACATAATTAATCATTGAACCAGGACAACTTTTACAAGTGGAAGGAGGTGGAATATTAACAAATACCCTGGAAAACAAGCAGAAGGCAGGACTATTTGGGGGAAAATCAAGATCTATGGCTTCTTTAACTTTAAAGCCAGAGGAAAAAAATGGGCCAATGTGTTTAATGGGCCAAAAGTTTTTCAAGAACAGAACCGCCTTTTAAAGTATGAGCAAAGCAAGGGCCAGGCAGAAGTCACTCTCAGTGAAGGCAAGAATACATGCTATGCTTATGTCAGAAAACATCTCCTGATAATTAACCAAGCTCCTCAAACAATCTACCATTTCAGTTACACCCAGCCTGCAGGGCTGCCTTTCTTTGTCATCCACCTAGCTCAATATTCTTGAAGACTCTGGATTTCTAGAAAGCCTCTTTTTTTCTTCCTTCATTCCTTCTTTTCTTCCTTCCTTCCTTCCTTCCTTCCTTCCTTCCTTCCTTCCTTCCTTCCTTCCTCCTTCCTTCCCTCCCTCCCTCCCTCCCTTTTGCTTTTTAAAAATATTTATGCGTACATTTATTTTTATTTATTTGCTTTTAGAAAAGTTCTAAACAAATAAGCCCATCAGTGTGACTGGTCACTGAGCCTGACGCATTCCAAATCTCCAGTATGTCAGCTCCTTTAACGGGGCTCACCTGTTCTTGCTGTTGGCGAGCAAGATCCATTTGTTGCCGTTGTTTCTCAATTTGTGAGGCTGCCAGTTTTTTCTGTTCGTCATGTGCTGCCAGGAGCTGCTCCCGTAAACTGATGAGCTGGGTGATCATGGTGGAGAGCTGCCGTTCTTTTTCAGCCAAGCTCTCAGGTGTACCTAAAAGGAAAGAGAGGAGAGGCCTCACAAGCTGGAGGAACATCTGTTTGTCAAGGAAAGGGGCAGAATTTAGAGAGGGATGATCTGAAGACAGCTGAAGATCTGGGACAATGACTGTGGGCCACTGGCAGTGCAGGACCACCACACAGTAGTTTCACTGGTAGAATGAAAGCTAGAATTCCTGCCAAGAGAAAACACCACCACCAATACAATTCCCACTCATTCCTCCTTCTTTATCAAAATAAAAAGGGCAAATTTTTCTATCCCATTTTCTCCTTTTTCGCCATTTTCCCTCCTACCCAATCCACCACAAATCAGATTCAGCTACAGGATCTATGATATTTAACTACAAAGATCAGAAACTGTGCATTATGGTAATATTTTATATTTAACTTATCTTCAATGACTAACAGTATCTAAGCTATACTATATGTTTAATAAATGTCATTTAATGATTTTTCATGACTGTCCTCAAAACTTCTATTGTGCTAAGATTTGTCTCTGAAGTTGAGAAGTCAAAAATCAAACTCTTGGCTATAGAATGAGTTCTACAGAGAGAATAAAAACAACCTCAGGTAAGAAAGAGTTGAACATGATTTTTATTTTTTCTTAGAAAGGATCAAGCTAATGTTCTCAAGTTCATCCTTAGAGGCAACCACGTTGCTTGGGAGAGGGAGGAAGAAAGGGCTCCTCACCCCTTTGTCACCTGTCATTCTTCGAAAGGGGAGGGGAGGAAACACATTCAAGGTTGAAAAGGTTATGCATAAGGATATGCTGTTTAATGAATATAGTGTCGCTGAACACTTACGATATGCACTAATGGTGCTGAACAGTCCTTTTTTTTATGGACAAATTGCACAGCTCTCCTAAGTAAAGGGCGCAGAATCCTTTTGTGAATCTAAATTAGAGCATTTTACCACAGCATAAGATAAGAATTTCAATCCAGTGTATTTGAGCCACACAGGTTTCATTATGAAGAAATGATCTATGATTTGAAAGCTTTTCAGAAAGACGCCACCAGCTGTCAAAGGGGAAAAAGATTGCCAATTTCTGTGTATGTGGTAGGGGAAACTTCCAACCTCTTTATGAAACCCTCCTTATTCTTGCTTAAAAAAAAGAAAAAAAGAGCCAGAGCTATCTAAGAAGCTAAAAATATTTGAATTATGAGCGGCCCTATGTCTTGAGTGGCTCCATGGAGAAGAGGCACCTTCAGAGGATACTGGCTGGCACAAGACGAAGCTGACATCTACAGAAAGGGTGCCACATTTAGGACTATCTCAGGATTCCGAATGTGAGCTCAAGTTCCTAATGAAAGCCTCTGTGTCCCTTAAAGAATCTTGAGCTAAAAGGATGCCTAACATTAAAATTAAAAGGGAGAGAGAAATAGTGATATGTGAAGATACTGGCTACACGTCTAAGGAAACTAACACTATATCAAGACTAGTGACCAGCTATTCTCTCTAACTCTTGGTATTGCTTAAAAGAAAATCAGCTTTTATTTTGGCAATAGACATTTTAGCATGGGAAAAACAGAGAACTTCTACACCCAGAACCATTAAAACATAACATCCAGACTCTAAACAGGCTATCTTCAAAGACACAAAAAGCTCAACATATATTTAAATATATACAGAAATGAGAAGGTACAAAATAATAAAGTAGGAAAGGTAGATTTGTTTGTTTATTTGTTCATTTCATTTTAAGGGCAAGAACTACTTCCTCAACGGCAACTGTTGTGTTTGATACTACCACAAGAACTGTTGATGCCACAGTAAATAAAAGTGGATTTAGTCCCTACTCTTGGGCAGTCATGATCCAAAGCTGAAGGACATTGCTTAATCATGTCATCACATATATAAATGTGCTACACAGTTAAATGATTGCAAACCAGAAAAGTCGTTGGAGGAGGTTTAACCATGTTCAGCAGGATTCTCAACTTTGAGGATAACATATTAGGAGGAGAACATATTAAGAGGAGGATAACATATTAAGAGGACGCTTAGGAGTTAATGAGACAAAAGCTGGAAGATTCGATCAAAGGCTTTCCATAAAATATGAAATGTTGCCAGGCCAAAGAACTACAACTGAAAAAAGCAAGTTGCTAGAGACTGGTTGGTGGTTAAGGAACTTTCTAGAAGGAATAGGGAGGAAAGGTTCAGTGTGTTTTAGAAATTCAAAAAGAAAGAAAGAAAGAAAGAAATGAAATTTGAGAAAGGAAAACTTGAGCAGAGTATTAGATGAAACTACAGAGGCAGGAAAAAGACAAACCACTCAGTCCCTTCCAATTATTTGATAACCCTCACATTGTTTTAAGAATGATCCAAAATTGCTAAAGTATTTTAGGTAAGACATAATGTCATTCTCACTACAGGGTAAACAGATTGGAACATTATGAGACAAACTGGATATGGCACATTTTATTACATATATTTATGGTAAAATATGCTACTTTGCATGTATTTTCTTACTGAACATGTACCCATAAGGTGA
Source organism: Ochotona curzoniae (assembly GCF_017591425.1). Taxonomy (NCBI): domain Eukaryota; kingdom Metazoa; phylum Chordata; class Mammalia; order Lagomorpha; family Ochotonidae; genus Ochotona; species Ochotona curzoniae. Next base: position 167,242 of record NW_024466975.1, read on the forward strand.
TTAATAGTTTATTGAATAATGGACTCATTAAGAAACTAAGATTCTGTTAAAATGAGAAAGAACTTTTACAGGAAGTTTGGATCAAGGGCCAATGAGTTCAATCTACTAGTGGATATTCAAGTAAAGTTTGGAAAATGGTCTCATCTTCCATTTTAAACAAAGTCATTTTTAATAAATTTCAATTTATACCACATTGTCCCGTGCACACAAAACAGGGAAGTGGAGTATCATGTTAATAGGTATGTATGCCTAAATTTACAGAATAGCACCATTTAATTGAATCTCCTTACAAATCATCGTGACATTCAAATTGATTAATTATGAATATTCAGTGACAATTAAATAAGTTTTTCATTAGACTTAGAAAATACAAGTTTAAGAAAAACTCAGTACAGAAAACAGTATTTTTAAATTGAAGATTTAGGATTCATACACTGATAAGGCTGTCACTAACTTTTTCTTAAACTTGAGACGTTCATATATTTTTGAATGATTATAAGTGGCAAAACAACGGAAATAGGAGTAAAATAATCTAAACTACTTTAGTAAAAAAAAAATAAGATATTTAAAATGTCTCCTGAATGGAGAATTATATAATCATATAGCCTTTGGGATCAAATTAAAAAGAAATTTACACGAAACAATAATGTAAGTTCCCCGAACGTGAGTGAATATGTGGTCATTTTTTGTTCTGTATATTGTCTTTGAATTTTTTCACATCTAATGATTTAAATTTGGGGATTTAGCATCTGTAGTGATTTTGATTTTTTTAAAATGTTTTTTAATTAACCGTATTTATACTGGTCTACTAAAAATATCATCATCTGAATCCCACCAACCAACCAATCTGCAAATACTAGTTATCTCATCTCAAAAAAAAAATACTAGTTATATTAAAACATGAAATTTTGCCAAGGCCAAGAAACTAGAATTGCCAGAATGACCGAAATAGACAACCTATAGGACATAGTAGGGCAGCCTAAACACAGCCAAGTTATGTGAATGCTCTTTGGAATTAACTCTGGACAACAGCCTCCTAAATCACATTTTCAAGTGTGATCAGAATCCCCTGCGGACCTGCCCAGGCCAGCAGAGGTCATCAGTAGCTGCCTCACATTGTGTTTCACAACCTTCAGGCTATCTTAAAAGTGATTCTTTAAAAAGCATAGTGGGAAAGTAGCCTCTTCGGCCTCCCACACGAAAACAGAGGTAGTTTATGATGCCGCAAAAGAGGAAACCAGAGAAAGCGCTTCTGCACGCAGTCTCTGCAAGTCAGCGTGCCTGCTTTTATCCAATATCACACACAGTGTGTGCCTGAAGCTCCACTATAAACTGTATGTTCCCACTCAAAGACGGCAGTGCAGCAGGGGTTTTTTTTTTCCCTTTTTTCTTTCTTTTTTTTTTTTTTTTTTTGTTACATGGGGTCGTCTTTATCCCCAAATCGCATCTGTCTTGAGTTTCTCTCAGATTAGTCAGGTGGATCAGTGTTCCCTAGGGCCTGCTCCAGCTGAAGTATTTTAATTTGACTAAACACCTGATTTATTTTATCTCTCCGATGAGAAAGGCAGTTTGTCTTAATAGAGCCTGTCAGCCCACAGCCCCATTCACAGCAATTTACAGGCAGCCAGGGACGCTGGAAGAGAAGAGCGCCGTGATTCTGTATTTTATCCTCCTCCAGAAAGCACCTAAAAGCAGCTATTCACTGCTACTGCATGTGGCATTTTAGAACTGAATTAGCTTTTTATTCAAGTAACTACACTTGTTGTGAATAGCTTATCTGTAAAATTGCTACATTCACTACTGATTTTATTAACCTTTGGCTCTATCACAAAATGGTCTTCAGTTAGGAAAGACCTTTAAAATTGACACATTTCTTTCTTAGGGGCCTTTATTCTAGTGACTTCGGATTTACTGAATTTGATCCATTGAATTCTTTACCAGTTGTACTTAAAATTTTCAGTCTCAATAGGAAGTCAATAGTGCATAAATAAAGAAACATGTTCAAAATGTAAATATGATGGCAATTTTCCCCATCACAAGTTTTCAAATATCATCTTTTATTGTAACACTTTCAAAATCAGCCCTCTAGCCTTCTTGGAGGGTCATAATCTGAAAAAATTGAAAAAAAATCAACTATACATTTTTTGTAACTTTACAAACTATAGCTACCTATATCCCCAGGGCTAAACCCACAGAGAAAACTTAGTTGATGACAATTTAGGTAAGATGAATAGGGTTATTCTCTTTTTAATGTATTGTGAAAAAAGAAAATCAAATACCAAATTTAAAACTTACTTTACAGTCTGTTCTTATGTCAGTTTGCAAAAGTGAGAGTTACAATACACCGGATAATTCAGCTCAAAAGCTTGAAATTAGTACTTCTAGACTTAAGATTGAGCATCAGAAAGTGCCGAGGACTCCATGGCAGGACAACGCAGGCAATTTGTAGATTGCCCTAGAGCACAATTGTTTCTCACTTTCTTTGCATTATCCTCATGTGTAGAACTTTTACCACCTAAAAAGTTCAAATAGGTCATTTCCTTAATATTTGTCCTCTAAAAGTGTGTTACTGCTGAAAGATGATAACCTAACTTCTCTAATGGGAAGATCTAGAAAAAAGCACAGCAATGGAAGGAGAGACACAGAAAAGTCACAGGATACACAGACTACTAGATTCAATGCTATGAATTTCTCTGTATTTTCTAATGAAATGAAGGGCAATAGTATTAAAAGAGAATGCTTATTTTACTAACACAAACTAATAATGAACAAAGGACATTAACTGCAAACATGTCCAAAGAAATTTAAACAAAACTTACACCTAAGTATTCTACTTTATTGAATTCATAGAGACACTGTTTTAATTAAGCTAGCAGGACTCAACAATGAAGTTAAACGGAGTCTGGTTAACTAAGATTTGGCTGTGACCAGAGGCTTGGGAAGCTAGAGCAGTGCCTTGGGACTGGAGTTCTGGGGTGAGACACACTATTCCATATATTAATTCCAGAAAGATTAAAACACTTAATGTTAATTTCAAAGCAACCCAACCAAGGAATTCAGCCAACAATCCAGAAAAATCTAAAAGAAGTTGAAAAGAATATCCTCTTAAGAATCAATGCCTCCCTGGTCAGTTCTAATTTTTAATAGACATTGTTTGAGAAGAAAGTCAAAACAGTGCTAGTCATAAAAGAGAGCTACGTTTGATCTTTTCTACCCACAGATAATTACGTTAAACTCCCACTTCTTATACCGCCGCCTCGCCACACATCACATGGACTGTGATGTCTTCACTTCACAAGCTCAGTCCATCATATAGCACTGCCCTTTTTTGATATAGTCTTCTTTTAAAGGTCACAAAACAGGACAGCAAAAAGTCAACAAAAAATAAACAGGATAAGCTGAAGAAGCTAACATACATCAGAAGGTCCCTTGATAAAAGTTACTTTGTGGTGACTGCCTGAGAAAGGCAACCCTGTCCCAGTGCCCGGGCAGCTAATTTGAGTTCTGAATCCAACAGCAGTTTAAAAAGCTCTCTGCTCTAAAGGGCCCCAGTGCATCATAAAGATAAAGGATTTCAGTACAAAACCACCACAAAGACCTCTATTATCTTATCACTCTTTGGTTACAACAGCTGAACCAATATGACCAAATTCTAAATGACTTTGTTTTTTCAAAACAGCGGAATACTGGAATTTCTTTGTTTCTCATCAGTCAGCTATTGTCATCACTCCCATATGCTACTGTCCATTCCTTAGTAAATAAAAAGCTCAATAAATGCAGCAACTGTAACCTCAGGAATTACTTAGGAGCTACTATACAGGAAGAATGCCTCATGGGTTGAGATACAGACTTTTTATCTCTCACACTGAATGGATGAGAACTTTCTAAACATCTAAACCACTAGCATGTACAATGCCATTAAAATCAATTGCGAACAAACAAGAACAACTAGGTACTCCTTAAATTAAACAAACTCTCCTGTCTATTCCAGGCACAGCCACCTCTCCTTCAGCTTCTCCTCCTCTTGGCTGCCAAAAGGAGTCTATTCCCGCAGCCGCTGCAGCCTATTCATGTTGCAGATCCTAACAGAAGCAGAACAATCCATGGAATTCTGCCATCCGGGCTCCCCACTTCACAGCTGGGCCTTTGACCCACTGTGCTTTATTATCCCATCCTTTTTGGTGCCGGAAATGAAGGTATCCTGAAACATCTCTCCTTCAGTACAAGACAGATCTCCTTTTGCAGTAGTTTTCTATGGATAGCAATCAGTCAATTGCTAAATCCTCATCTCCTACAGATAAAAATAATACTCTCTTGTCTCTCAGAGATTTGGAATTCCTTGATCCTCTTTGCATGGAAAACTGAAACAATGTATCTCAATATTGCCACTGAGTCTGGCCAGACTTTCCTTGAAGCCCCAATCAGAGTTTGGAGAAAGGAAAGGAAGGATTAAGAGAAAAAAAATGTTAATAAGAGCTTTTTATGAATTATCTTGTTAAATCGTCACCCTTTTTAAAAGCTACACTGTTATTTTCAACTCTGATTAAAAAACAAGCCATTGAGAGACAAAACAACTTAGCATCTGACTGTATTTGAGTCTTAATTTCTGATTGGAGGAAATCTAAAGTCTAAGGGAAAGGCGCCTTCCTTCAACATGCCAGATTTAGAATACAGAGTCAGGAAATTTCTGAAAGTTAGAGGCAAAGTATTGAGTCACCTTGGATTACAATGTCATCTAAGGCTTAGAAACACACACCAAAAAGCTGAAAAAAACAATAATAATGGAAAGAAAACAATTTTTTAAAACAGCAGTAACACACAAAATCTCAGTAAATCATTGCTTACAAAATAAAAAAGTTTAAAAACTCTTACCAAACATGCAACCAAAGAGATAAGTATGTTGAACTTTGACATCTTCTAGATGTAAAAATAGATCTTGATATTAAATAACATGCCTGAAATTAGCAGCATGCAGGCAGACAGGATCCTCTCTTATGTATGCTTAATTTTTTTTTTGTATGCTTATTCTCTAAGCCTTCTCTCCCCAAAGCAGCATATGGCCTCCTGTTTCTGAGCCCAAGCACAACAATTATGCAGACCATGCCATTCTCTGGCATTCTCCGACATTCTCCAACATTCCAGATACAATATTTACAACACCCAGGAAAGTCTGAAAAATATACTCAAATATTTGCACGAGTCAAATATACTGCTGCCATGGGTGTAGTGAGTCTGTAGGCTAAAACAGTTAAGTGTTAGCCAAGAGGAAGTTACATGGAGAGATCTAGGAAATGAGTTTCGAAAGGGCTAAGAAACCTGCCAGGCACAACTCAGGTTTGGGCCAACTGCCTATACAAACACCATGCACTATGCCCATTTCTAAGATATATTTACAGTTTACCTAGTGTAAATGAAAGGGATTTCTGACACAGCAGAAAGCGTAATATAATTTTATATTTATCTTTACTATTATTTACATTATAATTGTATTATATTACAATAATATCTTAAACTTACTTGGTAATTGCTTTATACTAAGAAGATATATATATATATGTATAAATATATGTAGAGACAGAGGGAGACAGAGGGAAATGAATACACACACTTGTGTGCATATTGAAGAATATAAATATGCACACATACAATGAATATACACATATACATTATGAGAAATACACACATATGCATGTACATATACATGTATTCCTTACAATTGTCCTCACAAACAGATCGTATTCTTATCCCCACTTTAAAAAGTTTAAAAAAAAACTTGCCCAAATCCCAAGATATCAAATCACACATGTAAGATTCAGAGTCAGTCAGCGTAGCCACAGACTGTTTCATCTCAACATGTACAACAAAGGCAAAATGTGGTTGATACATGTTCTCGCTTCACAAACAGTTCACTTAACAAAGTAGCCAGAGATTTCCTTATACTATTTATGCCAATGTGTTTTGTTGAAATGTAATGTTCCCTTCAGTTCTTTGTTCTATAAAATGGCCATGAGCGGGTCTGGCACGAAAGCCTAGTGGCTAAAGTCCTCACCTTGCTCACTCTGGGATCGCATATGGACACCAGTTCTAATCCCCGTGACCCCACTTCTCATCCAGCTCCCTGCTTGTAGCCTGGGAAAGCAATCAAGGCCGGCCCAAAGCCTTGGGACCCTGCACCCGTGTGGGAGACCCTGAGGAGGCCTCTGGCTCCTGACTTTGGATCGGCTTAGCTCTGGCCATTGTGGCCACTTGGGGAGTGAATTAATGGACGGGAGATCTTCCTCTGTCTCTTCTCTCTGTATATCTGACTTTCCAATTTAAAAAATAAATAAATCTTTAATAAACAAATAAAATGGCCGTGAGCACAAGACTCAGCAGCGGGTCCTCACGGGGAATCACAGGCGCTGACCACTGTTTGCAGGTATCTCTTATTACTTTGCTTTCTCCCTATTACATTCATACCTTTTCTCTCATTATGGTTTTGTTTCTTTAAAGTTCTACTGGTTTGGTTCTAATAAAGTCTATCTATGTTATTTTGTTTGATTCCACTGGACCTTATATGTGTATCTGGACTCTCAAATAGGAGAATTCTGGATTTCCCCAGAAGACTGGTTGGTGAGGTCCCCTGGATTTGGGGATCCACCAGGCTCTTCCAAAATTTCCAGACTCTAGGACTAATATCATGAAATACATATCTGTTGTCAACGATTTGATTAGCAATCAATAAATAGATGGCACAGCCCAGCCATTAATTTATTCTTGTTTATTTTATCTTTATGTTGTTTGTAGCTATCAGGATACCCCAATGGGCATTGCTATTTGCAAGATTCTGAAGAGCTGTGTTTAAAAAAATTAAATTAGCAGGAGGGTGGAATTTGAAAAAAATAAGCAGGAGGGTGGAACTGAAAGCAGAACTGGGACTAGAAGCTACATATTCCCACGTGGCAGCCTGAGTACATCGGATACAGCAGGTGATGGTGCAGCTCCCTGACTCTGCTACACATGGAGCGAATTCACCTTGCCTTATTCAGCCTGGCCCAGCTCCAGCTTGTGCCAGCACAATCTTGGAGAGTCCATTTGCATATTTTTCAAGCTTAAATACCTTATTGGTATATTTGGTAACATTTTTTTCTTTTTTTTAATTAGCATTATTTTCTATGATATTTTTGTAGGTATAGGGAGTCCTCTGTCTCCTCATCCCCCTACTCTTTTCGCCCATATTATTACAATAATATTGTTTCAGCAACAGTCCCAAGTCCATCATTTTGCTATTTAATTATATCATGGTTTTCTAAGTATAGGCAAAGGTAGAAAATCCAGTATCATATGGTCAATGTATATTTTACAGCTTCGTTGGAAGTTGTCCTTATATTCTGGAGTAGAGATGCATATTGCAATGTATCTTGACTTTCCAGTATGCTAGTCTTCATAGTTCATCTACAAAAAATATGTGTCTGTGTGTGTGTATATATATATATATATACATTTGTTGTGTATTTCGCAGAAATGTTTTTTTTATACCAGAGAGAACATATGATGTTTGTCCTTTTGGTAGTGGTTTATTTCATTGAGCACAAAAGTCTCTTGCTGCAACCATTTTGTTGAGAATTATAATATTAAAGACTATCTCATCTATAGTTTGAATAACTACAATTTAAAATTACTTAAAATCTTGTGAACATAAATGAAGTCTGATGGCAAGGAAATGAATCCATATCAACTGATTGGAAAATTCTCTTCTCAGAAAACACTACATCTAGAAATTCAATTTTGAATTATATGCAAAAAGGTCAAATAGTTCTTGAACATAAATTATAATTTAGAAGAGAACAAGTAGCATGCAATAAGGAATTATATGTGAATTTATACAGGAAAATTACATTATTTTTTACGATGGTTATTCTAATGGCGGTAAGATGAAACCCCTACTGTAGCTTTTATTTACACTTTCCGAAAGTAATTGTAAGCATTTTTCATATACTTGTGACTATTTCTATTTCATCCCTTGACAAATGCTATTTATGCACTTTATCAATTTCTTGACTACGCGATATGGCTGTTGCTTAGTTTCTTAAGGTTTTTATATATTTCGGATGTTAATGCTTTATCAGTTGCATGGTTGGCAAATATATTCTTTCATTCTACTGGTTGCCTTTTCATGTGGCTGATTGTTTTCTTTGCTAGGCATAAACTATTTAGTTTGGCGTAACACCACGTCTATTTTTGCTTTTGCTGCTTTCATTATATTGAAGTAAGTTCCATCTATACTCAGTAGTTTGCTTTAGGCTTTTAAATTCGTATTTTATCAAATACTTTTTTCCATCTATTGAGATAATGATGTAAGTTTTACTCTTCAAATTCTGAAATTTGAATGTGATGTATCACACTTATTCATTGGCATATGGTGAACTTTTCCTGCTTCCCTAGTATCTTTCTCTGGTTATGGAATTAAGAGCATGCTGATCTCATCTCTTTCAATAGCTGAATAGTTTAATATGAACTGGGATTGGATTTTCTTTAAATTTGGTATAATTCAGCAGTGAAGTCATCCAGTACTTTGATTTTTTGAGAGAGGGACACACCTCCTTCCATAGTGACAAGAGGGGGCTCCAGGGGGGGAAACTGTTATTAGGAAATCTTTAATGCTGATTCAGTCTCTAACGATGGATTAGGGCTTTCTATGTATTCGTGCCTCAATTTTGATAAACTATATGTCCAGAACTGTACCCATTTCTTCCATACCTTGCAATTCATTGATATATAGCCATTTGTAATAATCCTAGATTATTTTTATTTTTATTGGTTAACATCTCCTTTAATCTCAGACTGAAATTTGGATCTCTTTCACTTTTTGGCTATTTGAGTCAATGATTTATTAATATTACCTATTTTTTAAAATCTAGCTCTTCATTTCACTGATCTTTTGTATGTCTCTGTTTCAATTCATTTATTTATCCTATAATTTTAATTATTATTTATTTCCTCTGCTAATTTGGGGCTTACTTTGTTCTTGCATTTGTTGATCTTTGATATGCACAGTAGATCATTTAACTTGGTATCTTTCAAGTTTCTTGATATAGGCACTAATTGCTATAAATTCTCCTCTTAACATTCCTTTCCCTATGTCTCATAAGTTTTAATATTTTGTTTTATCATCTTCACTTATTTTATACCTACAAGTTTAAACAAAAGTTAAAATTTTAATTTCTTAGCTGAGTAACATTTAGCTGGCTACCCATATCTAGAAGAGTTCTAGATATATGGTAAGAAATATAATTGTTGTGAAATATTCCTTCACCCAGACTAGGACATGTCTTAAATGCAAGAAGGTTCTCTTGATAATTAAAGCAAATCTACAGGACAATAGCAGATATACAAGAATATAAGGGTACCAAAGTTGTAGCTTTTTCTCACTTACTGTAAGTTTCTGTGTGATATCATAGATACAGACCTTATAACTGATAAATAAAATCACTAAAACAATTTATGACATAAATTTTGCAGTTGGAAGGATTGAAATATGATGGTAAATCCTACAGAATAATAATCTCAATCTCTTACTATTTAAAAGATATAATAACTTTCAATGAACAAATATATAACTGTAGATATAGTTAGAACTCATGTAAATTTAGTCACATAAAATTTTAGTAATTCTGATTTTATGAAACTTGTAGAAAGGCTCCCTATTTCTAGTCTTAATACAAATTTTAATTTAACACATATATAAACAGTCAGTCATGATATTTCTTACAAAAATAGTATGTCCAATTAGAGATAGTATATTAACGCCAATATTTCTTATTTTAGAAAATATAACTTATAATTTAACAAAATAACACAAAAAATCATGTAAAAGAGAACTTCAGCAAGAAAATTACACTGAGTCATCACTACTTTCAATTTTGATATTAGGAACATGTTCTTTTTTTATAAGGAAAATGGCAACCCAAAAGACAATAAAAATATTACATTTGCTTCTGAAGTATGGAAGGTTGGTGGGTTATACATAATTAAGCACTAATGAAATTAAGTACTTATTTTCCGAGGGAAAAAGTAAAATGTCTCATGGAGGTAAAAACCAGTAAAACAAATTTTCTTCAAGAGAAAATTCAATCAAATATGTGGAAATCTAGACAACATCTAATGCTTCAACAAAAACCACAAAGTGACCGGGCTTTGGATAAAACACGGAAAAAAAGGATTTTTTCCCTCATTCTGCAAGACAGAATTAGAAATCTACACACCAATATTCATTCCATAAATTATGCCTAATCTCTAGGAAGCAAACAAAAAAAGGCTTACTCAATTCCTTGTTAAGATAAACAAATTATTTCTAAATTATCTGAGTAGAAACATGAAAGAATACAACCTATCACACTACAACTGAGCTAAACCTGTGTCTAATTATATTTGCAAGTTTATAAATAGACATTTCCAAAATTAAAAAGGAAAAGTGGCAGATATTATGTGTAGTACTGAAGAGTCCACCTCCATATCAGAATGTGTGAACACATAGATTGAGATCTGGCTCCTGATTTCAGACCGGCCCAGCCCCAGCTGTTAAAATTTGGGAGTGAACCAGCAAACAGGAGATTCATTCTCTCTCCCTCGCTCTCAAAATAAGTAAAATGAAGAAACAGAATTGTTTCTGAACAATTAGAGTACTGCAATACTCAAAATGTAATGTAATCCCTAATCTAATCCATATTTAGATATTCTTAGTAAAGTATAATTATGGAAGTCTACCTGTAATTACAAAAACCCTGATCAATCTAAGCCAAATGAAGATTTAAAAGGGCACTATGAAAACAAGAACATGTTAGAATAAAAAGAAATTCTTCCAATGTGGTTTAAAGAAAAAAATAATTCTCCCATTCCTGGAACTTTCAGGCACTGCTTTATAGGAATCCCCAAATTATGTTGTTACTATGTTAGATCTCAGTAATAAATGCTAAATAATAGGCAGTAGAATCAAGATTTTTAAAAAAATCGAAAAAAAGCCTGAAATACTTAAGTGAGTATCTTTTAAGAATTTTGAAACTATAAAAATCTACGGGCAAGGGATTAAATAAACTAGACATAAATAAACATGGGCTTGATGCATCCAGGATTCTGTTTGTGGAACCAAATTCTGTTAAATAATAACTGGGAACATTTATAGAAAATCTTAGTTTTCTCACATGTTTCCTAAAGCAAAGAGTGCTTTAGCCAATTCAGAGCTAAGGAAAAAGAGAATAAAAGTAATTATTCTTTTACAAAAGTAAATGCGTACAGAAAGGTGATGAATGAAACAAACCAAATTCTGCTGAAGAGATTCGCACTTCGAGTGAGCATTTTAGGCCGCTATATTCTGTATAATAAAATATAGTATGGATTCATACAAAGCATTTCCAGCTTTTACTTATCGCCGTACAAATCAAGCACAAGAGTTGCAAGAATATCAGACAACGCTATATTCAAATAGCTTAAAATCTACTCAGTAACACAATATAAACATAGGAATTATTTGTGCTATTAAGAGCACAGGTCTTTAAGTGGGAGTCGAGAGCTTGGTATAGTTTGTTAATTGTGACAAAGATACTACCATAAAATATTAACAGGAAAGTGGGAAGAGGAGTACATGGGAACTCTGCATTATCATTATTTCACAAACTGTTTTGCAAATTTAAAACTATTCTGAAATGAAAGTTTAAAAGATGCTAGACTATCTTTAGTCATGACGAAACATTTAAAATTCAAGAACACTCTTTCATCCCCTACAGTTTCATACATTACACATAAACAGTAAAGAAAATTGTTTTTCATGACACTTAACAGATTTAAGGCAGAATTTCAATGTTTTTATTTATATTTCCCTGATAGCTAGGTAGTCTGAGCATTTTTTCATATGTCTGTTAGCTATTTAAATTTGTTCTTTTGAAAAATCTCTGATCATTTCCTTCGCCCATTTCTTCACAGGGTTGTTTGTTTTGCTGTTGTTGAGTTTCTGAAGCTCTTCATAGGACCTCCATATTAATGCCCTATTTGTTTTGTACAGTGCAAAGATTTTCTCCAATTCATTTGATTGCTTCTTCCACCTAACTCCAGTGAGACTGGACTACCTTCAAAATTTTACTAAAGCCTGCTGGCATGGAAGTTGGGAGAAAGGCACCTTACTCCACTGTTGGCGGGAGTGTAGACTAGCACAACCACAATGAAAGTCAACATGGAGAAGGTAAGATACCTGCAAATTGATCTACCATTTTACCCAACCATCCCACCTCTAGGAATATACACAAAGAAAATGAAATCTGCATATGAGAAAGTGACCTTTAATCCTAGTTTTGCAGCTGCACAATCTACAATAGCAAACATAAGAAATAACCCAGATGCCTGTCCAAAGAGGAATGAATAAAGAAACTGCAGCACAACTATTACATGGAATACAACTCAGCCATTAAAAAGAATGAAATTCTACCATTTGCAACAAATCGTTCCACCTAGAGACCATTATGCTCAGTGAAATAAGCCAATCCCAAAATGACAGATTCCACATGTTTTGTCTGATACAACACCACTTTCACGTAAAACAGAAGATCAATAGATATATAGGTAGACATGTATGTACATATATTCATCTAGAGGAACTGTGTAATGGAGACTAGCATACCAAGAAGTGAAGATGAATTACAGTATGCATCGCTGCTCTTGAATAAAAGATGGACTCCCATGGAACTGTTAAATATATCTTGATAATAGGATTCTGCACTTTCTACCATTGTCAATACCTACAATGTCATAATACACTTAAATAGCAGAATGATGGACTTGTGACTATTGCTGAAGGACTATACTATTGTAATAATATAGGGGACAACAGGGGAGGGGGATGGGAATGGTACAAGGGGACATCCTAAGACATGAACTTTATCATGGAAAAGAAACAAATAAATATTTAGGGGAGATATCACCAGTAAGAGTAACTAATATTTCTACTTCTATAATTAATCTCACCATTATCAAGTAAAAACTATAGTAGAAATTCTATAAGCTTAATATTTCAACTAAGACCAAAGCACACAGTAATTTTCCGTTTGAAATTATTTATTTAAACCTCATCTGTCTTTGACTTAGTAAAATAATAAAAATCTGCTTTAAAAATAAACTTACCTAATGTTCACATCAAAATGTATTTGTTACTAAAAATTTAGCCTGTATGTGGTAAGCTTAAGTAATGATGTGGTTCAGCTAAAGAAACATGAAAATAAACTGAATATAATTAAAATCAAAACAATCAAACAACTACTGGGAAATATCAGGTTTTGTCAGCCTTAAACCATCTTATTAGTAAGTATAGACACCGTGTTTCATAATAGATGCTGCAAAAATGATAATGCTGTAAGATAATGCGTAAGTTAATTAACCAAATTTAGTTAATACACAATGTATAGATACTTCAAAACAACATATTGCATACAATAAACACGTAATTTTATCTGTCAATTAAAAAATAAAACTACCTTCTACGGTACCTGTTATTATCATCACCATCAATTAACAGATGATGAAACACACACAGAGGACACTATGATTTTCCAAAAAACATACAAAGGCCAAACTCAACACTAACTTCAAACCTATTTCTCTTTCCACTCCAAAGCATCTGATTCTTGTAGACTAATATCTGAGTCAAATCTTCTTATCTTGAAATTTCAGAGCCTTCATTAGCTCCAAAATAGAAATGTGCTCAATTTATTCCTCTGAAGTACCAGTGTGACCCCATACTCTTGAGATTCAGGAACTGGAGGTAGATGGGTATGTGTGGTTGTGTGGTTGTGTGGTTGTGTGGTTGTGTGTGTGTGTGTGTGTGTAGCAAGTACTGGATGTCTAATAACCTTATATTTATATAATTCTAAATATATTTGTCCATTCAAGCTTAGACAGCAGTTATAAAGATCATTTAACCTCTGAGCATTTTAGAGGAAAAATAAAACTAAAGAAGGGTAAGATAAAAATCCTGTAGTTTCTCCTAATCAATCATGTTCATTTGTTCCTTACTATTTTGTAACACTAGTTCTACCATATATTAGTCTATAACTAGAGGTGATTTTTTTAAATGTAGTTTATCTATCAAACGACAAATTTGTTCATACTATATATATATATATATATATATATATATATCCAAATGATAATACACCCCAAAAGCTACTGTTGTAAAAAATCAAACAACTCAACACTCAGGTTTCACAAATAAGAAAGACAGAATTTGGAAGAAAGTGACATGTCTGATGTCACATAGCTAATGAGCTAGTGGCAAAGTTAGGACCTCAAGTGCTGATTCTCAGTTCAGGCTTACATACATGCTCCCTCTTTAAACAACGAAACAAACAGAATCCAAGGGTAATAATCCACTTCGATTGTATTTGGTGGATAGTTGTTTTTGCAAATCATTTTCTTAAGTCCACTTAAACAGCAACACTGATTTTTGTTTCTAATGGTCCAAGTGTATCATGCAACGTAATATTGAAATCCCAGCTAACGAACATGGCAATATTTTAAGAAACACAGCTTATCCAATAATAGTAAGAATTTCACTCAAAAGCCAGAACTTAATTTTATGTGATGATTTAGTGACATTAATCATAATTTAAATGATACTTTCTATAAAATCAGTATTTTTTTTAATAGGGTAAGCAGTTACATCCAACTTCAGCATCTACTACTGATCAGATTTAGCACAAAAATATTGTGGGTTGCAAGAATCCTTTCCATTTCCCTGGTCTGTGCATTAGAAAGCCTGAGTGCTCACAGATTCTCCAGGTGCTTATTTCCTTGTTTAAAGACAAAGCCTACATAAATAATCATAGTCAAAGTTTCTTAGGAAACAAAGTAGACAAATAACAACCAAAAACGACAAAAGCACAGAACAACAGAAATTCAGTTATGTCACTTTAACAGTCAAATCCATGAGTATACATTTAATGAGGGTTCGTTAGCACATAGAAAATGACAGAGAAATAGAAAGCAATGGAACTCAGTAACAGCATGATGCTCAGCTTGTAACTAATAAGGGCATTTAAAATATTACTTTATCTGCAAAGTTGCATAGTGGAAGGTAACTTGGAATACAAGTCAGGAGGAATGGCTTCCAGGGTTAGTTTTGCTACTTTGCAGTACTGACTCCCTAGGCCTCTACTGACACATTTGTAAAATAAGGGCTTGGACTAATAATGACACCTTTCAAATAAGAATTACAATCTAGAAAGATACCCTTCAATATTGGTGTTTTAGGAAATCATTTAACTTCACATACATCTGTGAAGATGACTAATACTAGGATTGGTATTGCGGCGTAGTTGATAAAACCACCACCTGCAGGCATCCCATACAGGATGGGATTTACAGTCCAACTGTTTACATCTCAAGTGTTCCACTTCTGATCCAGCTCCCAGCTAATGGACTGGGAAAAACAGCAAAGGCCCCTGCTGTCCATATGGAACAGCTGGTAGAAGTTTCTCTTCTCTCTCTTTCTCTCTCTCCGTTTCTCTCCTTTTTTCCCTCTTTGTCTCTCTCTCTCTCTTCCTCTCCTGTAATGTTAACTTTTGAATATATAAATAAACATATAAGGAAAATATTATTTATATCTTAGTAATGGGAAGAAAAAATCAGTTGTTACTGAAGGATCATTTACAGACTGAAAACTATGAATGCAAAGACTACACATACATGTTAAAGTTATATATCCATATACAACAGTAATTTTCAGACCTTTTCCTCAATTTTGAAGATAATCTGTATTTTAAAAATCAAATTATTTTTGCAATATATGACATTACCATCAGTTTGTTATTTTTTATCTAATATTTACAACAGAATAAAAGCTCTACTGAAATAAAAGCAGGGTATAGAAGGTAATGTTTCATCATTCAATAAATGTGGAAATAAAACTTTTAATTCTTTGATTTATTGTAATTTATATATAGGAGTTCCCTAACTTTTTGTTAATATTTGAGAAGTTGAGTGGAGGATGTGTCTCATACACTGATTCACTCCCAAAATTCCCACAACAGGCAGGGCTGGACTGGGACAGGGCCAAAGACTGGAGCCAGACACTCAGTATAGGTCTCCCACATGGGTGGCAAAAACCCAATTATTTCAGCCATCACTACAGCCTTCCAGCGTCTGCATTAGCAGAAAGCTGGAAGAAAAAGGATTAGGGCCAGGAATCAAAAACATCCCAAACTCCAATGTGGGAATGCCAGTATTCAGAATGGTATTTTAAACTCTAGGCCAAAGCATGCTCATGTTTTCATATCATAATAATAATTGGGGAAGGATGGTGATGTGTTTAAAAGCAGCGGCTCTGCAGCCAGACTGGTTAGTTTCAATCTCAGTTCTACTACTTCTGAGGAAAATTACTTTACTGCTACTAACCTCTTTATAAAATTGGAGCAGTACTATGGTACTGAATCGGGTGAATTAATACAGTTTAATATATGTGGGATTCAAAATGGCTTTCACATAGTAAGGACTCAATAAATATTTACCACTATGATCATATAATGTTTCCATTAAAATCCATTTTAAAGTCCAACAATAAGGAACAAAAGTGTGATAGTACAGAAATATTGGGCTTTTGCTTCAAATGTTAATGAGGTTCTATTAACTTATTTACTTTCATTAACTGCAAAATGTCACTTTATTCCAACCTCTTCTAATTTAGAAATTCAGTTCTGGAAGATTCGGCCCTATCTCTCTGCCAGTTAAATTACTTAATAAAGTATAAACTTTCTAGTATGTCCTACAAGTACTTCATGATCTTACTCCAACTTACTCATGTATCCTCATTCCTGATTGCCATTCAACTTTAGCACTTACTCACTCCACAATTTATTTTCACATAAGTGAAATTTTTCAGAAAAATCATTCATCTATTATAATTCTGAATCTTAGGCTGGTAACTAACACTGCATATAACATTCTGCTAGCCATTTTTTTAAAGTATAACAGATATTCACTGATAGCTAGAAATGTTATATGCATATCCCTTAAAACCATGACAATAGCTAATTCACTAACTAAATAAATTTTTACTAAACACTTTCTATATATTATTCTAGATTTTGGAGACCAGTTAAAACAAAACAAAACAAAACAAACAAATAAAAGTTAGCAAAATAAAAATAATCTCCATTGAGCTTTTAAAAAATGAATTTAACACATTTCAAAAATTTCATTTCTACAGAATGGAATATATATAGGACTGTGTTGTATTCCTAGCAGGTTATCAACAATGTCTTGAGGAATGTTGAATAAGGATAGCATGGGACTGGCACTGTGGCCCAGTGGGAAAAGCATCATCCATCCCGTATGGACATTTGTTTAAATCACAGCTGCTCCACTCATAACCCAGCTCCCTGCTAATGGCCTTGGCAAAGCAGAGGGAGATGGCCTAAGTGTTTGCACCTCTGCACCCAGATGGGAGACCCAGAAGAAACTTCCTATTTTCTGACTTTGGCTTTGCCCAGGCCTGGCCCTTGTAGCCATTTGGGGAACAAACCTCCAGATGGATGGTCTTGCCTTACCCCTGCCCCCGCCATCATCTCTTTTCCTCTTTCTGTAACTCTGATTTGCAAATGAATAAATAAATATTTTAAATGCTTACATTAATTTCCTTCTAGTTAATATTTCCAATAATCAGACAGACATCATATAAGAGTCAAAGACTCTTTAAATTTTTTTTTAAAATTATGTTTGTGAGTCGAAGTGACTGAAAGACAAAGTTCTTCCATCCACTGGTTCACTCTGCAAATGCTGCACTAGTTGCTCTGTGCCTAGATGAAGCTGGCAGCTGAGAACTCCATCCTAATCTCTTGCATGAGTGGCAAAATCCATCACTGGATGCCTCCTAGGGTATGTACTAAAGACTCAGACTTAGGCATGCCAAAATGGAATCTGGGCAACTCACTAGGTCAAATGCTCACCCCTCAAACACTTACAAATATAAACACGTTCTGAATGTAAAAGAGCCTCACAAATATCTCTGGAAAATACAATATTATAAAGGGTTTTAAGTTGGAACTGAATTTTAAAACTAACTAGGTTTATTAGTCATTGCAGTTTTCATCAAATTGCTTATGCTTTTCTGATTTTTAGTTTCTCCAAATATAAAATATGATATGTAATATCTACACAACAGAATTTGACATGTCATTACTTGTATGTTTTCCTTTTGTTAATAAAAGAGTGAATATGGAAATTGTAACCCACATTTACAGCTGATAAGAATGCAGAAATGGTGCAGCTGCTTAGAAAACGGTTTATCAGTTATTCAAAATGGGTCACAAGCAAAGCACAGGCATTGTCTAAATATATTGTCAGGCTTGTGTACAAGGTATGCGAGTTTCATGTTTAGTCCTTGGTCCATATCTATGATATATCACTATGTGAAAGAAAACATTCCAAAACATAGGGATAAAACATTTGAAACACATCCAGCCCCAGGTGTTTTAGGTACAAGATAGTCAATCTGTAGTGAAATAGGGTACAATCTGAAAACATTAGGCTAACTGAGATGAAGCCTGTCATGGAAGACTGACTACATTTATCCATTTTGAGAATTTTATATAAATAAATTATATACTAATATTTATTTATGTAGAGTGTATTTATATAAAATACATAAATGTTAGTATATAATTTACTTATAGAAAATTCTCAGAATAGACAAATCTATAGAGATGGTAAGAGGATTATTGGTTATTTGGTCTGGGGTCGGGGAGGAGAAGGCTGGAAGAAACAGAAGAGGGCTGATAAATTACAACACATTTCTTTGGGACTGATGTTCATATTCTAAAATTAATTTTGATGTTCATTGACCAACTGTGAATACACTTAAATAGTATATTTAAATTGAACCCTTTTAATTATTATTGATTTATTTAAAATGCAGAGCAACAGAGAGAAAGGAAGCAATCCTTCCTTCAAAGGCTTATTCTCCAAATGCCTGCAACGGCTGGAGTTAAGCCAGGCCCTCTCCAGGAGTACTGACCTCCATGGAAGCCTCCCAACTTGGAGGTCAGCTTGCAAGTCCTCCATCCAGCAGGGACTGCCTCACAGAGCAGGCACTTGCAGGAAGCCACATTAAAAATGGAGGAAAGGCTCAATCCTAGGCATTCTAACACTGGATGCAGGTATACCGCGTAGTATACTCACCACTGCTCCACAGTGACCACTCAAATCAGACACTGTAGATAAATGACTATGTGAACTGTATGTTAACAAAACATTATAAAATATTAAATGAAATAGCATATGTAAAAATACCTAACAAACTATCCTAAAATTTTATTTAAAGGAATCTAAAAATGAGTATGACAATGGAATACTAGAAAGAGTAGAACTAACCAGTAAATATAACAAATCAGGTCTGGTTCATATTATAATAGAGAAAGGATGTTAGTTGATAAATTCTTCTAAATAAATGTAGATAACCTTAGAAAACATTGCTGTATGGTTTATAAAATGAAAGTTCAAATGTGGTGTATTGTCAATATAGAAGCATAGATCACTTGTAAACATTATTTCAAAGGAATGTTAATTTAAACTACTAATTAAAAGAAACTACAAGCTAAAAAGTACCATAGCAGAAATATGAAATTATGAAATGAAATTCAGTATGAAACTCAGTGAGTTAAAGATACCTTTTGTTCTGGATATAAGTGTCCACTGCCTGCTAATTCTGGAGAAAAGACAGAACTAAGTAATATTCCAAATTGATATGTAAATATTACTGAGAATTAACAATTATACTTAAGGACAAAGTATGTAACAAATATATAATCAGTTACTTATACTGTCATTTGGCTTAAATCACAATCCCACTATTGTAATATATTCCAACAATCAAAAATAACTGTTGCCAAGATTTGGAGACTCCAGAACACTCACACACTGCCAATGCAAGGAATGTAAAACTACAGAAAACAGTTTGATGGTTTCTCAAGAAACTCAGCACAGAGTGAGAACATTAACAATCAATTCTACTCTTAGGAATATACTAAAACATGGTTTTTAAATTTGATTTCCTGATGTAAAGCATGTTGAAAAAAACAGAAAAATCCAATACAAGTGTGATAAAACAGCACAGCAGTCATCATACTGACAGCTCCCTTCCATTAAATTATTGAGTTTTGTTTTGTTTTTAAAAGATTTATTTTATTTTGATTGGAAAGTCATATATATAGAGAGGAAGATCTTCTATCACTGATTCACCCCCCCAAATGACCTCAACAGTGAGAGCTGAGCTGATCCAAAGCCAGGAGCCAGGAGCTAAGAGCTTCTTCTGGGTCTCCCACGTGGCTGCAGAGTCCCAGTGCTTTGGGCAGTCCTCAACCGCTTTCTCAAGCCAGAAACAGGGAGCTGGATGGAAAGCAGGGGCACAGGGATTATAACTAGAGCCCATAGGAGATCCTGGCATGTGCAAGCTGAGGACTTTAGCCTCTAGGCCACCGTGCTGAGCCCTAAATTATTGTGCATTTTAAAATCTCTAACAATTCCTGTTTCTATTAAAGAAGTCATATAGGGGCTGATGAAAAGCAAGAAGTCACACGGACCACAGCTGCAGAAAGAAATCCAAAAACAATGGCAGGAATACACTCACAGAGGACTGAATGAGGGCCATTTTCAATGGAGAAGTCACAGAATGGAGTAGAGGGTCTGGGGCAGTGAGGAGAGAACATTCCACCAGATGCACCATGCAACATGGACTGCTTCAGTCACCATATCCCCAGGACAAGGTAGGAAGACATTGCCATGCTGCCCTAATTGCAGCTCCCCATCACCAGAGCAGCTTTGACTGCAGAAGCCCCAGGTCCCTAAAGAACTTCCAGTCCAACCTGCGGAGCAGACTGGGGTCTGAGCAGTCCCACTGCCTTTTCTTGTGGAAATTGGCTTTTAGGTTGTCTCCCGCTCCCCACCCCCATGCTCCTGTCCAAAGCTTCTAATTCCACAGGAAGTGGCTGAAATCAATTCTGTCTCAGCCGACAGTGAGCAGTCACACTTTTGCTTGCAGTGACTAGAAACAAAGTCAGGGCACTCTGCATCGCAGAGTGTGGATCTCCTGCATTCAGCAACTGTGGGAGCTTAGCTCACTTGGTCCACAGTATCTGGTCATCCACAGGGGTCATCTTCAGCTTCCTGGCGTTAGAGCCAGCAGCATGGATTAAAAACAACCAATTAAACAAAAAATTAGGACCTGACCTGAGTAAGTTCTCTCTGTTCCCCCTACCTCATGAGGCTGGAAGCACCAGGCACAAGCTCCACCATCACTCATTCATGTCACATGAAAACTTGGGGGTAGTTCCATCTATGCCTTGCAGAACCAGGACTGTTGCTGATTTTGCTAACCCTGGAGAAACTCACACTCATACACAGTGATTTGGGCTGCTCTTACTGCATCGGTTTGCTTCAGGTAGGTGGTTAACCAAATCCCCACCACCTGGCTCCCACCCTGGGAAATGTGGGGAATGATCCCACTAAATCCTGCGACACCAGTATTGTAATAATAAGTGCCAATTTCTTCCACTGGAATCTCCCCAATGGGACCTGTAGAGGAACTTGTATGCATTCCAGCTCTCCAGACCCATATTTGCCAGTGCACAATCTCTTGTATACATTTGAGTTACCCTATATTATTGGAGCAGGGTTCAGTTCACATCTCCCAGTCTTGGAGCTGTACCTTTTGGCTCCATAACAAAGAAGGGACTACTACACCAGTGGACTGACAACAATGCACACACATTATATACAAAGAGAAATATAAACTTCAGTGCATAATAGTTGGTGTCTCAAGTCCCCATGCTCATCAATGGACATAACAGCCAGTCATAAAATCAACCAAGATGTGTTGGAAATAAATCATATAATTGAACAAAAGAAACCTAACAGATATTTACAGGACATTTACAACAGCTACAGAATGCACATTTTTGTCATCAATATACAGAAAATTTCCTAGACCATAAATCAAGTCTCAGCAAATTTAAAAATTCTGAAATCATGCCATGTACCTTCTCAGATCATAAGAGAATAAAACTAAACATCAACAATAGAACAATCACAAATATATAAAAATTAAACAACATGCTCCTGACTGACTGATGGGCTGTTGAGGAAATTCAAAAGGAAATCAAAATTTTCCTGAAATAAAGAAAAGTGAAAACAAAACATTTAAAAATATGTGGGGTACAGCAAAAGCAATACTAACAGGGAAATTTGTAACATTAAGTGCTTACACTAAAAGAGAAATGTCTCACATAGATAATCTAATGATGCATCTTGAAGATTTAGAAAAACAAAATCAAATCAAAGCTCAGATTAGCAAGAGGTGAGAAATAATTTTCATTGTATCAGAAATAAATGAAATTGACCTTAAAAGTAACAACACAGGGCCCGGTGCGGTGGCTCAGTGGTTAAGGTCCTCGCCTTGCACGCCCGGGATCCCATACGGCCCTGCTTCCCTTCCAGCTCCCTGCCTGTGGCACAGGAAAGCAGTCAAGGATGGCCCAAAGCTTTGGGACCCTGCACCCATGTGGGAGACGGGGAAGAGGCTCCTGGCTTTGGATCTGCATAGCATCGGGCCGTTGTGCTCACTTGGGGAGTGAATCATCGGACGGAAGATCTTCCTCTCTGTCTCTCCTCTCTGTATATCCGCCTTTCCAATAAAAAATAATAAAAATAAATCTTTAAAAAAAAGTAACAACACAAACATCACAAAAAAATTTTTAAGGAGATAAGCAAAACAGAAAAAAGTTAGACATACTAACTGAGAAAAACACAAGAAAAATATCAAATAAATAAAATTAGAGATAAAAAGGAGGCTTTATAATTGACACCACTGAAAAATAATGGATCCTAAGAAACTACTGTGAAAAACGTCATGCTAACAAACAGGAAGACCCCAAGGAAATGCAAATTTTTCTAGATACATATAAACTTTCAGGACTAAATCAAGAAGACATAAAAAAATTAACAGATTAATAACGAGCAATGACTGAAACAATAATCAAAAGTTTTCTATCAAGCAAAGCCCAGGAAGTGTTGGTTTTACTGCTGAATTCTACAACATATTCAATGAGGAACTAACTCTAACATTTTTCAAGTTACTCTAAAATAGTAAGCAGGATGGAACTCAGCCAAACTCTTTTTATGTGGTCAGCATCACTCCAGTATCAAAAATGAACAAAGCTACAACAAAAAATGAAAATTACAGGCATATACCCTTGATGAATGTATGTACAAAAATTCACAACAAAATATTAGCAAATTGAAACCAAAACTACATCAAATGGGTCATACGTCAGCATCAAGAGGGATTTATCCCAGATATTCAAGAGTAGTTTGACATTTCCAAATAAATAAATGTCAAAAATAACATCCAAAAATACAGAATAAAAATCATATATTAATCTCAATAGGTGCAGGAAAGGCATTTGATGAAGATTCAATAACCCTTCATGATTAAAACCTCTCAGACATTAGGTACACAGGAAACATACATCAAAATGATAAAGGCTAAAAAGGAGAAAAAAGGCTAATACATATTGAAGAGAACTATAGACCAAAATCCCTGATGAATGTAGATGCAAAAATCCTCAACAAAATACTAACAAATCAAATCCAACAACACATCAGCAATATCATTCACATGGACCCAGCAGATTTACCCATGGCACGCAGGAACGTTTCAACATATGTAAATCTCCCATCCAAGTACTAACCAGGCCCGACCCTGCTTAGCTTCCGAGATCAGACGAGATCAGGCACGTTCAGGGTGGTATGGCCATAAACATGTTTCAACATATGTAAATCAATACATGCGCTATATCACAATAGCAAGCTAAACAATCATAATCTTGTTGTCATCTTACTCAATGCAGAAAAAACACTTGATAAAAAACAACATCCTTTCATGATGTAAAAAAAAATTAAGCAAATTGGTTGTAGAAGGAACATTCCTCAAAACAATCAATACAACACATAACTCACAGCGAGCATCACATTTAATGGGGGAAAGTTGCAAACATTATAGTAAGATCCAGAACAAGCCAAGGATATCTACTTTTACCATTATACTTCTCTATAAGCCAGAGCCATTAGGTAAGAAATCAAGTCAACACCAATTGGAAAGGAGGAAGCCCAGTTACCTGTTAGCAGAGACAGGATTCCTTTTTAGGGCATATAAGATCCCTAAAAAGACTTTAGTCAGAGACAATTGGAAATCCTAAGAGAGTCTGGTAATAAAAAAATATAAAAGCAACACATAAAAATCAATGGCCTTTGTAGATACAATTTCATGCTGAGAAGCAACTTGTAAGATAAATCCTATGTATCATAGTTACCCCCTAAATTAAAATAATTTGGAATGAATTTAATTAATGAGGTGAAAGATCCCTAGTGTGAAAATTATAAAATAATAAAGAAAGAGAAGGCCTAAAAATGAAAAAATCTTTGATGTTCACGGATTAGAGAAATTAATATCAAAATATCCTTACTAGTGAAAGCAATTTATAGATTTGATGAGACCCCAACAAAACAGTAATGACATTCTTCTAAGATCTAGAAAGAAAATTATGTTAAAATTATTATGGAAACAGATGAGAATCGTGAATAGCTAAAGCAATCTTAAACAATAAAAAAAACAGAGCTGGAAGCATCACAACACCAGACTTTACAGACAGTTATAATCAGAACAGCCTGGTAATACACAATGACAGACAGGCGAACCAAAGGAACAGAACAGAAACCCCAGAAATTAATCCAGGCATCCACAGCTAACTAATCTTTGACACACAACCTGAAATCTAATACTGGATAAAGGTCAGTTTCTTTAACAAATGATATTGGAAAAAATAGATCTCTGTGTATAGAAGTATGAAACAAGACTCCAACTGTACATTTTATATAAAACTCAACACAAAATGCACGAAGGATCTAAATCAATGACTTGATACCTTCAAATTACTAGAGGAAAATATTGGGGAAACTACAACATAGAGATTTAGGCAAAATCTTTTTGGAAAAGCCCCAAGAAACATTGGAAATTAAAGCAAAAATAGTCAAATGACATTATATCAAGCTAAGCAGCATCTGCACTGCAAAGGAAATCAACAATAGAGTGAAGAGGCAGCCAACAAAATGTGAGAAAATATTTGCAGACTATGTTACTGATAAAAGATTAATATTTAGGATCTTTAAAGAGCTCAAGAAACCCCGTTATGTCAAAATAAACAATTCTGTTAATAAATAGGCAAATAACATAATTTGACAATTTTCAAAGGATAAAATACAACTGGACAACTGACACAAGAAACAATGTTCAGGATCACTAGGCAACAGGAAGATACAAAGAAAAATCACAACAAGGTTTCACCACACTCCAATTACAATGGCTATCATACAGAAACAACCCAAAAGTTAGTGAAACTGTAGGGAAGAGTTATCCTATTCCATTGTGAGTGGATAGGATAATACTACATCCACGATTGAACACAGTATTGATATTTCTCAGAGATCTGAAAATAGATGAAATATATGACCCAGTCATCTCATTCCTGGGAATTTATTCAAACAAACAACAACAACAAAAATTTGTCCATGGATGTTATTTTAAGACAAAAGCTCCTTACAAGTAGGAATCATTTGTTAACCATTTTTGCACCCTAGTATACAAAAATCTATTCAAAAAACCTATTCAAACATGTTTGCTCTAGAGGATGCTTGTCTCTGAGTTAAGGTGTTATGTAGGACCATCCACACCCCATATTGACATACCTGGCTTGAGTGAAGGTCTGCTTTCAGTTCTAGCTTGCTGCTGATACACATTTTGAGAATCAACAGGTGATACTCCACGCCCTTGGGTCCTTGCCATATTCACTGGTGATCCAGTTGAGGTTTCTGCCTCTTAGATTTGACTCAGCCCCATTAAATACAGATATTTGGAAAACAAGCCAGTGGGTGAAGGATGTCACTTCTGTCCTTCTATCTGTCCTTCTCCATTTCTCTGCCTTTCAAATAATTAACAAACAAAATATTTGCCAGATAGGTAGAGTTAAAGAAAATGTTAATGAAGGAACATAAGATTGGAACTTTAGAGTGTCTCCACGACACTATCTAGAATTCCACACTAATAACAGAATATGTGTGTGTGTGTGTGTGTATATATATTAACATACACACATTGCTGTAAAAGGCATCTTCACACACAAAAAAAATCCTCTCCAACTGATTATGTTAAGACTCAGATATTATCCAGCAACAGGAAATTAGGGAGAGGCCGACAGACACACTTCAAACTGATATACTTTAAGGAGCCTTAAACAACTTTGAAAGCTTGTATTAGTGAAGCAAGGAGCACCAGAAAAGCCTCAGAAAAACTGCCAGCCTCAGTGCCAGATGATAACAAATCACACTTACTTTTTTATTTCCTGTACTCCTGGAGCAGAGAGACTGTTTTTTGGGTTTTTTTGAAAAATATTTAATATAATAAATTTACTACACTAAATATGAATTTATAAGATAATGTCAATGATACTTGCCACAGGCTTCAGTTAATATAAATTACATCAAATACTGAATATGTAATTTTTTTCTGTTTTCATTTAATGCCATGCTTTAAAATGCATACATGTTGATTTGTACAGTTTTTGTTTATCAAACAGGTTCTTTATTTTGAACATTACAAAGCTTCATTTAACATTTCTGTGCGTGAACCAGAGCTTCTTTAGCACATAAATGAAAGTTATATTGCTAATTCATAGGATATATGCATTTTCAACTCTGACAGACGGTTCTCAGAATAGCCAGAAACTTAAAGACTCCCACAAGCAATTTATAAGAATTCCAGTTTCTCACAATTTTTCAAGAGAAGCTGGAATTCTCAAACTTTTTTGATAATATCCTGTATATGAAACAGTAACTTACCACACTTTAATTTGCATTTTTCTGTTATTCAGATATCTTCCTTAAGAAATGCTTGCTTAATTTTAGTCATATTGAGTCAAACAAGCTATGTATATCACATTTATTTTGATTCAATGACATCAATAGCCAGGTCTGCTTCAAGAACATTCATGCCCAACCCAGAAAGAAATACTCCAAACAAAGAAATGGTGGTGGTGGGGGGTGCGGTTCTTTCTAGAAGCCACAAAATGTAATGGTGGTGATTCTCAGGGATCTTAAATATCCTCTCTGATAAAATCTCCGTTTTGTCTTTATAGATTTCTGAGTTTAATTCCTGGACCTCAAATTGAGAGCAAGCGACTACAAAGAAGCATAGACTGAACATTAGCAAGGTTCTCAGAGTGCAAAAGATGTTCTCCAATTAATGTCCAAGAGCCTCACAGGCATGGCTTAAGATACAAAAGAAAATAATAGATGCTGAGTTACAGACAAAATGATTCTCTTCCAATGAGAGTCTAATCTACTTTGAAAGTAAAAATTAGCATTTTACTTACTTAATCTTCACAATTTTCCTTAACATGTCTAACCCACCTAGGCATATTTGTGTATCGTTCTGACATGTAGTTAAACACACAAAATCACACTGAACACAATGAAGAATACAGGCAGACTCCATATATTTAATACAATGAAATACAGAATGCAATTTAGAAAGCTGTCTTGCTGGCAGTTTGATGAAGAAAAGCTAGAAGGATTAGCTATTCCATCAGCCATCAGTGGAGATGAGAAAATTTGAAGTAACTCACAAAAAACCGACATGCTTCACCAAGCGCAAAGCGTACATGTGAGAAAGATAAATTTTAACATAATTTAAGCAGGCCTGTATGTAAGTTATGATCCATTCCAACATGATTTTAATATGTCTTCCTCAGTGAATGAGTTTGTATTTATTGCGACAATATATAAATCAGTAAAAAAAAAAAAATTATGACCAGCAATTTCAAAACTAACTTCGTGAGACAGAATTCTCCCATGAAAATCCTGCTTTCTGTCAGCTCACTATTTGACATATCATTATTTTTTGGTGTGTTTGAAAAACATAGTCATTGAGATGCCCTGTTATAGACACTTGCAGATTCCATATATGATAGTATTGAATTCTATAAAAGGATTAGTCTTTTATGGCTCCTATAGAAGAGCACTACACAATAATAATGAGAGTGTTTTTTTATTTCTGCTGCCTAATATGGGTAGTTACTAATCAGATATGGTAAATTAAGCATTTTAAATGTTGGTAAGCTGACTGAGGAACTGTTTTTTAATTTGTTTATCTTAATTGGTTTAAATGTATTAAGTAGTCACATGGGGCTAGTAGTCTCAGTATTGGTTACTCTAGATTTAGAGTAATCTTAAAAATAATTTATTTTAGCTACTCATAAATATTGATCTCTAATTGCACTAAGTTGATAGCTGGCCCTGCACTGTCTCAACCTGTGATCAAGAGTAACAACATTTCAAAATGCTATTTGGGGTGACCCACTCTTTTCATTCAATAGTGCTGAATTTCTGGGGACCTACTGCCCAATCATTCTTCGTTGCATTGTCCTGTGTCTCCTGTCTTTATGGCTTGCATACGGACTCCCAATATTCAACCCACAGATCTTTGAGCACTTGTCTTTAAGTTCGTTTTCCAAACATGCATTCTTGATATCTCTGCTTTATTCCTTAAAATGACTCAAATTTTAAATAACTGTTACTCTCTGTACCTGGACTGCAACTGTTGATTGTTTAAATCTTATTTCTCCAAGGAGATACAGTGTTCACATTTCCCATTTATAACTTCATCTAGTTCTAAAGTATCTGTCTAACCTATGGTTCTAAAAGCACTCCTGAATCTTATTTTTCTTGGTTTTGACTTCAAGAATTACAACTTTTAAAATGAAAACTGTTTAAGATAACTTAATGATTTGATTCTCAAAATAATACAATTATATGCCCCCAAATTCAAAATACTTCCTATTTCATTGAATATCAGCTATTTCATTGTCATGGTGAGTAATAGAACAAAGCTAATTTCTAAAACATGTTCAATTTGTTAAAAAATTACAATATGGATTATTGTCAAATGATTAACAGATTCTTTTGGGATATAAGAAATATGAACATGTAAGAGAGATGACAATATTTCCTCACCTACTTTTCATAATTTTAATTTAATAATTAGCCACAATAAGCAAAATATTAAAATTCTATTCATGTCACATAAATTTTGAAGTAAGCACAGAAATATATACCATCATACTCTGAATGTAGGGATCCCAGAAATTTCGCCATCATCCAGAGTTTCCAAAGCTTCTAGTCAATAATTCCACCCCTAACATATCTAAGTATCCTAATAGCCAGAGATAATTTGCTGTTAAACTATACATTAGACCACCAGAATAATATATTATCCTAGAGCAAATTAATAAACTTAAGGCACAGTTTAAGATCTTCATATTTACAGAATTTAAATTTATACAAAAGTTTTATGGCAGAATAATTTGAAAAAAAAAAAAAGAAATTACAAGTGCTAAAAAGTGAAGTTACATAGGTGTTTAAGTGTTTAAACTTCCCATGTCCCCACAACAGAGTCCCTCATTTTAGTTATAATTTCGGCTCCTGACTCCTCCTTTCTGTCCATTCCACTGAGAGGCAGTTTTGATGACTTCAGCAATTTGTTCTTGCCACCCAAGGGAATACACGGATTGAATTTCCACCTTCAGTTAAGCCCAGCTATAGAATGAATCAGAGGATGGGAGTGCTCTCTGGGTGCCTCTGTCTCTCGGTCTCTCAACTAAATAATAATAATAATAAGATGAAGAAGTAGTAGTAGTAATATATCGTTCGGAATTACAAACAATCATGCATTTTAAATGCTTATTTATTTGAAAGGAACACAGAAAGAGAGAGAGAGCAAGGAGGAGGAGAAGAAATCACCACTATACTGATTCACTCTCCCAAATACTTACACCAGTCAGGGCTGGGCCTCAAGGTCAAATATCAGAACCCAGTATAGGTCGCTCACATGGTAGGTGAGTGCACAAGTATTTGAGCTATCACCTGCTACTTCCCAGGATACACATTAGCAGGAAGATGGAACCATATGGAATTTAGGTATCCCAAGTTGTGTATTGACCAATATGCCTGTCCCCAAAAATGAAACTGAAAAACCAAGAACAAAAAGTGAGGACAATGTTGTTCCATAGCAAGCAAATCCAACACCTGCCAGCATCCCAAAAGCACAAAGGTCATGTCTGGTACTCCACTTCTGATCCAGCTCTCTACTAATGAACTAGGAAAAGCAGTACAAGATGGTCTCAGTGCATGGGCCCATAGGCCCATGTAGGAAACCCTGAGGAAGCTCCTGGCTCATGGCTTTGGCCCAGCCAGTGGTTGAGGTTATCTGGGAGTGAATCAGCAGGTTTAAGATCTCTCTGTGTCTCTCCTCCTCTTCCAAATAAAATAAATAAATCTTTAATAGAAACAAAAGTGGATACATCTCACAGTTTTCAAAGAAAGTAAATGTCACAAAGTAAATATACATCATTCCCTTAATTCAGAGGATTAGAATTTCTTTCTGCCTTCTTTGTTTCTGTTTCTTTAACGCAAAAAGTATCATGGAAGATATTGAAATGCACGAGGAAGTACATCCCAGTAATTTATTGGGTACTCATTATGTTGTGTTGGTGGAAAAGACTCAAGCTTTAGCTTCCTATAGTCCTTGGTTCAAATCCTATGTTCACTAATAGTATTCTTGATGTGCTAAGAGAATTATTTCCCCAAGACTCTAGTCTCTCTTTTCTGATAAGAAGATAATGCATCCACCTCATGGCATTGGTGGGAGGATTAAGTAAGATCAAATATACAAAAGTACAGTGACACACCTAATGTACCCAATCAATGTTAGCCCTTGCTTTTGTCAGCACCTTCCTATCTGGCTTCTCTGTAGGTATTTTAAAACTGGATTTTCTCATGTCTGAGTGGTCGAAAATATGAAATAATGTAAACTTCACATAGCCTAAAACAATCATAGGTAAATAGTCAGCACTCAAAAAAGACTTGTGGATTGACTGAGATTGTACAAATGCATTCCTTCTCGAAAACAGAGGGATGGATGAGATGACTTCTAAAGAACCCTTCCTGGTTCTGAGCTTAACGTTCAAATAAGAAAGCTTCTCTCAGTGTGTCAACCACAATAAAAAATAGTTCAGCTTGAGAGGGAAAGTGGATATCTTTTTCTGGTATTATCTCCAGATTTTTTTTTTTATGAAATACAATCCAAAGCATCTCCTCAGAGCTCCTCCTGCAATCTTAAGCAAATTCTCCTTTCAGGCTTATAAAAAAGAAGTCTTGCATATTTCCTCCAGCCTTGCATGTCATTCATCACTTCTTACTCATCTATTTCTTCATCATTAATTCTGATTTCATCTTAAGTGAGCTTTTGTAAATAGTTAAGACAGCCCAGGTGCTGTATCAGTTCATGATGATCCCTTCCTCTTACTTCTAACACCAAATCTCAACAGTATAAAAATGGGAGACCTGAAAAAGCAACAAGCATCACAGTAAAAACAAGAATGTTTAAACATTCATCTGGGAGATCAATCCTAAACACGATAGCCATGGCTCAAAATACAGTCAACTGTGAGGGTTAGAGAGCAGCCATCATGCTTTGAGGCAAATGCCTATTGGCACTGAACTATGGCTGGAAAAATAAAAGAGCTCCTTTCAGTAACCAGTTAACAAGAAACCTAGGACTCTCAATGGATGTGAAAGCCTGTGTTTAAGCAAAACCACAGGCTGGTTGTGCCCATTTCATTTTCTTTAGCTTTCTTAATAAGTTTCTATTTATGCTCCCTTGATGTTACCAACTTAAAACTTCAAGGTCTCGGTAGGTTTTCCCACATTTCAGCATGGAAAAATTCCTCTCCATATAGACTTCTGTAAAGCACACTTGTATACTTCTCTGTCTCCTGACATCATGCAATTTGAGCACATCAGCTGCATGTTTGAACAGTAGAGGTGGTTTTACTAACGAGGAAAAATATTTTCCTAAGCCCAGATAAAACTATTTCTTCATAAATAGCCATATAAACTGAGAATTGCTGAAGATGAATTTCAAAGTAGTAAAACCTACCTGTTTGTAATTTAATCAAAGAGTATATATAAATGTATTTCTAAAGCATAAGATAAATTGCAATTTTATGTTAAAAACGATGGTTATGAGCCAATATTCTACGCTTGTAAAGATACGTAGGTTTCTTTTACAATCACGCTACCAAAAGTAACCACAGAGTTTCTAACAAACCTTAAAATCAGGCTGGTCCAAAAAGAAAGCCAACAATTTTCTCCACAGTGTCTATTTCTGAGTCTATTTGAAAAGTGTAAGTCAAAAACAGGAGCCATGTGCACACGTATGGTTTTGATTCCATCTACACTCCTGCCCTAATTCTTGTGGCTTGGACCCATTCCAGATGTTCTGCCTTATTCTGTGGTTTGTATTTGTGATCCCTTCTACTGATTCATTGCATTCCCTTGATTGACAAACAGATTTAGATATGAAAACAAACAGTTACCTGCCTGTAATTGGTTTCTAACAGCTGCACTGTTTTAGTGAAGTTGCCTCCTACACAAGCTTCCTATTCTTTCTGTGCAGTTGTGAGGGGAGGAGGTGCCAGTTTGGTTTTTTGTTAGTTATCATGTGTAAGTGCCTTTAGTGTACATATGAGCTACATATTTTATCAACTGAAGTACATATTCTTTTTGAGCCCACAAATTAAATATATGTAAACACACACTGAGCTTTAATTTTTCTAAACTGGTATGACTTTAATTTGCATGCTGAAATCTTAAAAAAGAAAGGGTCACTGTTTCGTTGATTTAATGTACATCATAATACTACTTTATGGGTAAATTAAAACATTAGACCAGAAGAAATAATGTATTTTAGAGTTTCATAATTTCAATTTAATTATGTCGAATCTGTCAAGCTAGTTACAATATAAGCCACTACAAATGCACTGCTAACAATTGTAACTCATCAGGATAAGAGACCAGGTCTTAGCATTTTAAAATTCCTGTGGAAATCAAATGTATTTTAAGTATCATCTCTGATTATTTAATCAGACAACTTGCATTTTGCCTTGGCTAAATTTGAAGGCTGATAATATTTTACTCATAAAAATAATTATGCACCTGTTGTGATAGAAGCCTAGTTAAATAAACGTTACTATGCCTCTTTGCTTCAAGCCTATGAACATAGATCTCTCATATTTTTATATGAAAAAGCATATCTTATAAGTCATGAAACATATCTCATTTTAGACATCATCTTTCCAAGAGATATTTAATAATAGTATTGACTCATGTACAATGAGTGAGCAGTTGCATGTTATTCTGGGAGGAAATCAACACTGAATGATGTCCAATTGCACAAAAAAATGGAGGATATCAAGTTTCTCCTTCCCATTTAAGATCTCTATTCTGCCATATTCTAGTCCCTGACCCAGCCATTTTAATGGTATTGCACCACTCCTGTGAAACATGCGTGCCTTCCTAGTAGCTTAAGATCAAAGGAGAAAATAAAAAAGGAGGCCTACAAAAGCTGCACCCCTCTTGCACTCTTCTTATTTCCAGGCCCTTTCAGCATTAACAATCATTTTCAGTACCCAAATTCTCTGAGGTTTAAAAAAAATGCTGAGCACTCCTGGAGGAGAGATGGACTTAGACCTTTTCTCCGTGGTCTCTGTCATTTTGTGCCGACTTCCTAAAAGCTAAGCTTGTGTCTATTCAATCCATTTACAGGAGTAATCAAATCCTAAGTGCAGAAAAGAGGTTTGAGAAAAATAATTTCCAGTAAAACTTGTTAAATTTTGAGCCCAGTCATACTCATTTTCCACAGACTTTCATAGGAAGGTGGCCTTGCAAATGGCTCACTCTCTTTCAGATTATACTTAAAACACATTTTGTTCAAAATTAACTGAACTTTGGAGCCCTATCCTTTACAATGTCAGGCCCATCCTAATTCTAGCTTGGTTAGTGTAACACAAGTTTACTACCAGAGTTCAGGCATTTTTAAACGACCTAAATTCTCCAGGGTTATCTTTTCAAATAGTTTAATGCAGATATTTGGTTTGAAGGAGAATCACAAATAAACGGAATAATTGCATCAAATTTCCTCAGTGCATTAAATATGCACTCTGTAGTAATTACCAGCAGTAGCAACCCATTTTAAAATGTAGAGAATAATGTACAATTTATGCTTATTTCAAGGTCCTTATTCATAAAAACGCCATTTGGATGAGAATATACACATTTTATTAAGTGGTTAGCCTGTCATTTTTTAAAAATTCATACAAATGACCTAAATACTAAATATGTGGGAGGTCTATTAGTCTCGGCCAGTTTTGATTACAACACAGCTAACCCTCAAAATTTGGTCAAATTGTGACTCTAGACTGAGCAACACCCTAGTACCTGATTTACTACAAACAGCATTTTCTTCTAAGAATCAGTTGTTATATAAATATCAATGCACACATACATTTAAATCATACACATGTATTTAAATGAAAATGCTAAAGTGAAATAGAGCAAATAAATAACCGTGAACACTTTTAGCATTTTCATACTATTTTGTTTCCTGAAAGTCTCAAGTATTATAAGGTCTGGGATTGTGGTACAGTGGGTTAAGCCACAGCCTATGACAATGACCCCATGTATTTGGGTCTCAGTTGTTTCACCTCCATCCACCTCCCTGCCAATGTACCTGAGGAAGTAGCAGAAGATGACCTACTGCTTGAGTCCCTGCCACCCATGCGGGAGATGAGGATGGAGTTCCAGGCTAATGACTTCTGCCTGGTCAATCCCAGCAACTGCAGTCATTTGGAAAGTGAACCAGCACAAAGAATATTTGTCTGTTTCTCCCTCTCCCTCACTCTCTCTTTCTTTCCCTTTCTCTCTCTGTACTTCACCTTTCACATAAATAATCTTTTTTTTATAAAAGCCTGTATAATTTTTTAAAGATTTACTTTGTTTTATGGGAAAGGCAGATTTACAGAGAGAAGGAGAGGCAGAGAAGATCTTCTGTATGCTGGGGTTCACTCCCCAAGTGGCCACAATGGCCAGAGCTGAGTCGATCTGAAACATGAATATTTTTTTATGTGCTACTAATGGCAACCTGAAATAGTTCATTACCTCATATCACAAATTACTTCATAAGAAATTATTAGACAAGTAAGACTGGGTGTTCTTACAGACCAAGAAATCAATATTATCACATGTCAAGTTTAGAGTGCAGTTCATGATACTAGTGTTTGCCTCACAAAAAGTGATCTCTAATTATTGATAATTAAAATGTAACTATGATAAGCTAGGCTTGGTGAGTATTAGCTAGTCAGCTTCATTCCTGTTTATATCTTTAAGATATTTATCTTTTGTATGCCTCTCAAGTTTTGTGTTACTATTCAATCTCCTTGTGTAAATGTAGTTCAAATCAAGATTTTGTTTCTAGTATTTTACTATTAGTGATTAAAATGTGGAGATTTCTTTAAAATGATATATACATATTTGACAACTCTGGACAAGACTGATATGAAATTTTTAGTGTAGCTGTAATAAGTGAGGTTTTAGTAAATGCATTTATTTTAAAAATTATATAGACTGTCGCGATGGTCCAGGGGCTCAAGTCCTCACCTTGCATGTATCAGGATCCCATGTGGGTGCAGGTTCCTGTTCAGGCTGCTCTACTTCTGTTCCAGCTCCCTGTTTGTGGCCTGGTAAAGCAGTGGAGGATTGTACAAAGCCTTGGGACCCTGCACCAGTGTGGGAGACCTGGAAGAAGCATCTGGCTTCTGGCTTTGGCTCAGCTCCAGCTCTGGCTATTATGGCCACTTGGGAAGTGAATCAGCAGATGAAAGGTCTTTCTGTTGGTCTCTCTTTCTCTCTGTAAACCTGCCTTTCCAAGCAAAATAAATTTTAAAAACACTAATTTTTTCATTCCTATTGGAAAACTATTATTTAGTCAGGCACTTTATAATCATGGCTTCATATTCAGAACAAATGTGAAGTGTGTGTGTGTGTGTGTGTGTGTGTGTGTGTGTGTGTGTGTGTGTGTGTGTGTGTTTGTATTTAAACCATTTATAGGTTATAAAGTTGAGAGTAAGACAGGGTACATAAATAGATCTTTCATACCATGAATCATACCCACATCAGATCAATTCTATGTTCCCTGCTATTGCAGTTCTCAGAGAAGAAAGATACTAGATATTTTAATCATGTAATATCATTCATGGTCTTCAGAATCTCTGAACTTTTAACTGTGATTAACCTGTTTTCTATTTATACTGGTCAATGAATTTACTGTCAGGATAACTAAATGCTAATCTTATTTAAGGTTTTAATGCAGCAATTTTCAAAATGTGATCCATGGACCTCTAAAGGTTGCAAAGATGTCCCCAAGATCAATAATCTTTACAGATTTCATAAAAATACTATGTGCACTATTTTGATGTTACAGTGCTGCCATTTGTACTGATACGACAAAAGAAACCATGGATAAAACTTCTGGGACCTTCAGTATTATGACACAGAAGGTTAAGTTGCCATCTTTTGACATCAGCACACATATAAGAAAGCTGTTGCAAGTCCCAGGTGTTCTGTTCAGGTCTAGCTTCCTGCTAATGAACTTGAGAAGGCAACAGAAGATGGCCCAAATGCCTGGGTCCTGGCCGTCCACATAGGACACCAGTATAGAGCCTCAGGAACTCACTTCACCAGCTCCCAAATCTGCTGATGAGGATCATTTGGAGAACAATCAGTTGAACAGAGATCTCTCTGTGCCTCTTCTTGTTTCCAGTCATTCTGGCTTTAAAATAAACAAATAAATCTTAAAAAAATAAACTTATTGGTCCTTAGCATCAATCAAAAGCATCAAACTTTAGAGTTAGCATTTTAGTGCAGTGTATTAAACTGCTACCTGCAATGCCAGCAACCCTTTCTCTCTCACTCTGTCTTGCAAATAATTCATTTAGAAAATACTTTAACAGTTGAATAAAAAGGTAAATATGAGTCCAGCAACCTCTATTAGGCCACACATTTAAAGAGATCTCGAAAAAATGTAAAACAATGCCATTTCAATTTCTGAATTTTTTTTTATTTCTGGATACACAGTCATTTTCCCATCAAAAACTTGTTTCATGTTAACATGTAGATGGTTTAATATTGTAACTTTTAAATGAGTCAATAAATATTTTAAAATTTTATCAGGTTTTATTTCTCATGCAATAAATATGAACAGATATAAATGCAGATTTTTAATTTTTAAAAATTCAACAAATTAAGAGTACAAATAGGTGCTAAGATAAAACACAAGGATGTTCTGATTTTTTTTTTTTTGTTAATGAATGTTAGCAGTTTTAGGTATGAAATTTGCCAGGCATCATGGACTGCCCGTAGTATTTATTAACTTTCGGCATCTTTCCACCCGCAGAACTATATATTTCCTCTCAACAAAATTCTTTTGTACAAATATGGAATCTAATTCCTGTCAACTTTACTTTTTTCAAGATTCATTTATTTTTATTTGTAAGGCAGATTGACAGAGAGAAGGAGAAAGAGAAAGATCTTGCATTTGCTGGTTCACTCCCCAAAAAAGCACAGCAGTCAGAGCTTGAGCTGGTTCGAATCAAGAATTCAAGAGATTCCTCTGAGTCTCTCACATCCGTACAGATAACATCCGTCCAAGATAACTGGGCCATCTTCTGGTGATTTCCTTGACCATAAGTAGGGAGCTGGATTAGATATAGAGCAGCTGCTGGGCCCCGTGCAATGGCTCAGTAGCTAAATCCTTACATTGCAAGTGCTAGGATCCCACATGGGTGCCAGTTTGTGTCTCCCGCTACTCCACTTTCTATCCAGCTCCCTGCTAATGGGCTGGGAAAGCATCAAAGGATGATCCAAGACCTTGAGACCCTGAACCTACATGGGAGGCCCGGAAGAAGCTCCTGGCTTCAAATCAGCTCAGTTCTAGCCCTTGTGGCCATTTGGGCAGTAGAGTATCAGATGAAGGATCTTTTGTCTTCTCTCTGCAAATCTGCCTTTCCAATAAACATTTAAAAATCTTTAAAAAATTACAGTAGCTGTGACATGAACTAGTGCACACATGGGATGTCACTACTTCAGGCAGAGGATTAGTCTCTTATGCGGCTGTGTCAACCCTCCTGTCAACTTTATTAAAGACTTGTTTTTTATTCTACGTTTAACCTTTTCTCCAACAAAGCAATGCATAGCAAATGGTTTAAAAATTCTACAGTAAACATTAAACATTAAATATCTTTTTAAATTAGTTCCTACCACATACCCTCTATTCCTAAAGGGACTGCCTTGGGACTGGCAGCTTGAAGTTGGGAAGAGGGAGGGGGGGGTTCAATCAGTTCAGGGAGCCCCTGTCCCCTTCCCGGGATTCGGAGCCAAATGTTAGATGATGACCACCGACCAACCGCCCACTGGTGGAATAATATCAGCAAGTTGTTCAAAGTTGTAATGGAAGCTTTATTGGAAAATCCGCT
The DNA here is from genome assembly GCF_017591425.1 of Ochotona curzoniae. Classification (NCBI taxonomy): domain Eukaryota; kingdom Metazoa; phylum Chordata; class Mammalia; order Lagomorpha; family Ochotonidae; genus Ochotona; species Ochotona curzoniae. The sequence continues at coordinate 205,791 of NW_024466975.1, forward strand.
CCTGGGCCCCCTTCGTGCAGAGGGGACGGCAGAGGGAAGCGAAAAGGGCAGCTGAGATATATGTTGAGGAGTTTTATACTCCTATAGACACACAGGCTGGCAAAGGGGCTGTCTATGCCCCAATTATGTAAGGAATGTCCGTTCAGGTGTGCCATTGGTCAGCTGGAATCCCGCCAGGCCAGTGACATAACTGGCTCCTGTGGCCCCTCCTGTTCCAGGCTGAAGCCTGGGAGACATGCCAGGTCTGGAGCAGACCAGCCCCTCGTCTCCAGTGCCCTGGGCAGCTGTCATCCTGTTAACAGTTTACTAAATATCTTTCTAGCAATTCTCTATGCATATATCATTTATTATACATATTAATGTATGTGTATCCTTTCCTAAGTTTTCCTCTGTCATTCTTCAGAATTCCAGAAATATTAATTCTCATTAAGCCATCCCATAATTCAGGTACTCAACAGAAGCTAAGCTAAAAGTCTCCAAATCAGTGACCCCTTTTCTCCAAAAATAATGTAAGGTAAATCCAATTTTGTTTTATGCCTGGGGAGGCATTTTCGCTTAACACACAGCCTTGGTTGTTTCTTTAAGAAGATAGGAAAATGTTACTAAAAGTGGTACTAACTTTGCCACACAGATGTTGTGAAACCAGCATTCCAATTAATGAAAAGTTACCTTGCATTTGCTCCCACCCATCTCACTGTGATTCCTATTGTTCTGAGGTTATCCTGACATGTCTCACTCAACTATTAGTCTACTTCAATTCATAGCTGCGCATTAATGTACGCATGTATTGATAGCTAGTGGCTATTTTCAATTCTGGGTTTGTATAATAATAGTGAAATGAAATCGTTTGTATTCAAATAGTAGTTTCCTTGAGAGGGAAAGGTTACTCCATCAGCTTAAATCTAACACACATCATTAAAGCTCCAGTATGTTTTCACTAATTCCACACAGGAGGATTACAGATGTCCTGCTAGCTACCATTTCCTGGTAAGCAATCTGAATGGCTTCCAGGAAATTGCTAATGACCTTCATTTTACTTAAATCCTAGGCTGCAATTAGTAATAGTTTTGCTTCTCCATGCTGGTTATAATGTTTATTTTCATCACAGCAATCAGGAAGAAAAAAAGTGAAACATGTTGTTTTTGTATTATATCAAGATGTATTCTCTTTTATTTTGGTATGTCACCAAATAGACTAATACATATTTAATGTAATTACAATTGCATAAGAATACTTTGGATGTTTTTACTTCTAACCAGTTTTGCCTCTTCTCCTACTCTGTACTTACAGCTACTGCTGAAAGTTGCCTTTTAAAATAGAATCAATAGGGTATTTTATTATTTGTGGTTATTTTTATATGTAAGCAAATTTTATAACTGAAAATTTTGGAACAAGTATAATTAAGCTGATATTTTTAATTGTAACAATGACAATAAAGAAGTTTGTGATTCTTATTCAATGAATTCAAAATATGAGGTGGTCAATATAACAATAAAGAAAAACTTTAGCTAGTGTTATTTTTATAATCTGAACTTGTCAAAAGCTTCAACTTTTTTAATGTAAATATTCCACTAATTATACTCAACTGATCTTTAAGCTAACATACTGGTTTCTTTTAATCCCAGCAGATAACAATGATTCCATTGTATCATAATGCTACAGACCTTTATCAAATAGAAGGAATTTTTGCCAGTAGCCTTTGTTTGAATTTTGATTAAAATGATTTCATGTCTCCAAACCCCAAGTGTGAAAGAAGCTTTAATTGTGTATATGTATATCACAGATTTCAAAAGAGATAAAAGATGTTTGTAACAGAGTATAAAAGAGGGCTCTAAAATGTCTACAATCACACAAACTGGTATAATGAAAATCTATAGGTGTTTCTGTGTTATATATATTAACACGAGTTAATATATTAACACTAGTTAATACTACATATATTATAACTTAAGCTGCTGTCTGTAATTGTTGTTAACAAAAGAACCCATGGGCTCTGCAAAAACTACTTGAGATAATAAAGATCATTTCAAATACTTTAAAGATATTATTAGGCAGAAATAAGTTTCTACCTTTGCAATTTACAATTTGGTATAGGGAAGTTTTCTCTTCTGAATACTGGATTTCTTAAGTGTAAATTAAGAAATTGCATTTTATAATATACAAAGTGCATATAGCTTTAAGATTTTGAGACTCCATGATTCTAGATTCTATTCTGGAATTCCGCAATTAAAAACATATTTATGAAAAAATATAGTGGCAAACCACTACTTTACGTCATTCAAATAGAAATGTGATAAAATAATATCCATACTCTAACTCCCTTTCACAAGCTTGCTTGTCTCTAGAGAAATACAAATTTACTTTTGAATTAGCAAATTTTAATCTTTTAAATATGAGTTCTAAGCACTGATAGATTATTGTTTGAACTGCTTTTAACGAGACAGCAAAAAAGATTCAGCTACATGAATTTTGCTGATTTTATTGGAACTGAAAAATACCAGATGATTCATTTCCAGTTTTTTATGTTTCCCCAGATAGGGAAATGGGTATAAACTTATAAGTAGAAATTAAAAAAAATTTTACAAATGAATATGCAAAGTATACATACAGTCAGAGCTCTTGTAAAATCACTCCAGTACTTCTACGATGATTTACAACAGAAAAAGGCACCAACTGTGAATTACTATCCCTAAAACTAGGAGCATTTTTAGAGAAGGCTAAATATGTTATAGAAGAGATGATCAGAAAACAATTAGGCTCTTCACTATAAAAGTGAACAAACTAAGACTAAAACTTGGCATGTGATACACAGCAGTCATGCTACTACAAGGATGTCATTAAAACCATTTTAGTGCTAGCAGCATTGCTTAAGTGGCTTCAAGAATAATGTACTATTTGATCTACGAGGATATATCACAAACTTAAAACAAATGCACAGAATGTTTGTGCTCCTGTGCTTCCCTTCAAAGATCTATGTTTGCAATCAGAGCTAAAAACAAAGCAAGGCCTTCAGTTACACATGGTAGCAGTGTCATGATAAATCTAAATTAATTCAGTATTTGCACCATGCACAATCCTGATATGTTTGTACTATTTTATGTAATACAGTTCCTAATTTTACTTTTCTTATTAAAAATCCTCAAATTGTAATATTTTATTTATTTAATGTATTAAGAGTATTTTGGCTATAAAACCAAAACCCTCAAGACATATTTGTTGAATAACTGCAATTGTATTTCAACAATGTCTTTGAAAAACACAAAATAATTTATAGTACTATCTATGTAAAAATATTTGGTACCCCACTTTTTTCCCCTATCTGAAAAACAGTGTCATTTTTCCTGGCTGTGGGCGAGGATACCTACAAGTAGAACTACCTTGATCTCTAAATGTAAATATTGAAATAATTAATCACAAATGACCAAGGAGAGAAAACACTATTTTCCTTATTTGGTTCATATCACATAATTATTTTTGTCTCTCTTATCATCTGTGTGTTTGACAAACATGAACACAAACAGTTTGTGTTAACTCAAACAACCAACATTACTGTTTCCCTGGCACACTGCCCAGGGAGGCGCCTTCACACCAAGGAGGAGATGCCAGCCACAGCACAGAGGGACATGTGTGCAAGACAGGCAGGCTGACTAAAATTGTCCCACAGGAGTCACAGAAGGTTAGACCCATCCACAGAGACAGGATGAGTTCTCATGCTTTAGACCTCTTCTAGGATGTCACTGTCACATTTAGAAAATCTCAAATCATCAGATATCCTGCACTCTCCTTCCTTTGTCACAACTCAAACAAATGTAAATTCTGATGGCTGCCAGCATTGGTGTTTTACGTTGTATTCTGCTACCATATTGCTCTAGCCCTATTTCATTTAGGCACAGATCAAGCTAAGTATTAACACTGAGAAACTGTTTCAATATTACATACATTCGTTGTTAGTTTCACAAGTCTACTTCTTCTGTAAACAAAATGGAAAGACTGGGTCGTTTTCCTTGCTTGTGTGTTGTGAAAGAGGAACAATACAGTCAATCTTCCTTTTAGTCCTACTGCAGATTTCTACGGCTTAGAAGAATTTAAGAGCTGCTCAGTAGTGTACCAAACAAGATTTCTAAGACCAAGACTCAAAACCTATATCCACAACTTTCTGAATGACCCTGAGAAACATACTTAATTCTATCAACCTCACCCTACTCATTTGCAAAATCAGAGTATTAATACTAATTAATGTTGAACTTCTATAAAATACTTACCAAGATAATTTTTAAAGCACAAAATCATAGAATGTATGGGCTATTTGTATACATATTTACATCCAAAGATGCCTTTATTCTGAAAGTTTTTTTAAAAAGCATTAATCCCCAAAAGTCAGAGCTACCCCAAATAAACAAATTAAAACTATATAAAGAAAACAATGGAGGGAGAGATGAGAATAACTGTAAGACTAATTAACTGGCATGGTGTAAAGCCAGAGAGTTAGCTAATTAACTAAAAAATCAGATTATTGGGGAGAGAGAGACAACAAAGTTAAAAACAAATGACAAGTAAAATTAAAGCAAACGGGAGAACACAACCATACAACATTAAAAGTGGAATGTACAAATGTAACACTAAAAAGAAGATTTAAAGGAGTGTTTTAATAAGTCAATACTAGCATATATGAAGATCTTATGAAATATGCAGTTTTCCAAGAATTGCACTAACTGAAAAAGAAGCAGCAATATAAGGAAACAATTATCTCCAAAGGAAACTAGATATTTTATGAGTATGCTTTTGAGAATTTCAAGAAACAATACACAGGTAATCTAGTCAATATTTTACACAGCTTAGAAGATTAGGAAAAGTTTTTCTCTTCAAATATGAAGGCTGGTTCAAAAATCAACAAAGATAGCACAAATGAGGAAAACCAAAAACTAATCTCATTTATGATTACAGAAGCAAAAATAACAACTATAATATGAGCAAATAAAATTATGCAGTACATTAAAACAAGACTATACCATGACTAATCAGGGTTTATTTCAACAATAAATTTAGAAGATAAAACTAGTATACTACACCATAAAATAAAATGTAATTTCTCCAAGAAATGCCTAATAGAATAGAAATAATTGAGAGGCAGAGAGAAAGACAGAGAAGAACAGGCTTCCTATCTGCTGATTCATTCCCCAAATGCCCATAGCACCAAGGATTGTTCTCCATCCAGGTCCCCGACTCAGGTTTGAGATCCCACTCCATGAGCAGAGTCCGCATTGCCAGGAAGTTAGAACTGGGAGCTGGGGCTGGGAACCAACCTCAGTCTCACCGATATGGGACACAGGGCTCTTAACCAGTGTTTTAATTGGTATGGCAAATGACCATGCCTAAAATATTTTCAAGCGGTAAACTATAGCTTAAATCCATAACCTGCAAAATATCCATGTGAAATATTTTTAAAATCCTGTATCAAAACTACATAAAACAGATTCTTATCTATTTTGCCTAATATTAGTCTTGATAATCTAGAGACAATTTTAATTTGCAGGGGGGAGAAAGTGAAGTCAAAGACACACAATCACCAACAAGAGGGAAAAACAAGTCAGCTGGACTATGAAAATATCTAGAATACTTAGTAAAATTAATAAAGTTATTAAATAAATCAATAAAACAAACAGCAAAATTCACTAGCATCCCTAATTACAGTAAGAGCAACAACAAAAACACACTGAGGTTCCACCAGTGAGATTGGCCTATATTCAGAACTCTACTAACAACACCTGCTGACATGGATGTGGGGAGAAATGTACTCTCCTTCACTGTTGCTAGGAGTGTGAGCTAGTACAATCACAATGGAAGTCAGTATGGAGAGGGCTAAGACAACTGAAAATTGATCTGCTGTATGACCTAGCAATCCTACTCCTGAGAATACAGCCCAAGGAAATGAAATCTGCACATGAGAAAGGGATCTATAATCCTGTATTCACAGCAGCACAATCTACAAATGCAAAAACATGGAAACAACCCAGATGCCCATTAAAAGAGAAGTGAATAAAGAAACTGTGGTACATCTATTCCATGGAATACTACTCAGCTCTTAACAAAATGAAATTCTACTATTTGCAACAAAATGGTCTCAATTAGAAACCATTATGCTCAGTGAAACAAGTCAATCCCCAAAGGACAAATATCATATGTTCTCTCTGATATAAGGCAACCTTCATGCAAAACGCAAGATCAAGTGCCTTTCCAATACAGGTTTTGCTACATATCAGAGGGTTTGATATTTTTGCTTTTATTTTCATTCATTCAAAAAACGTTTGTTTTTCTTATTAATTTCCTCACTGACTCATAGGTCACACAATAGCATCAATAGCATCTTTTGCTTCAGGAACACTTTTTATTTACCTTTTCACTTCTTCAGTGACACATTGGTCATTAGTAGCATGTTATTTAACTTCATATTGTTGTAAATTTTCTATTTTTCCCTCTGTTGTTGATTTTGTTTTATGACTTTTCATTTAAGGGATGCATAGTAACTGTTTTAGAGACTATTCACATAGAGATGTGAAGATACAGTGCAGTATGCATCTCTATTTCCAAATCAAAGATGAAATCCCAATGAAACTGTTGAATACATCTTGTTAATAGGATACTGGACTTTCTGCCATTGTCCATGCCTACAATGTCAGGATACGCTTAAATAGCAGAATAATGTACTTAACAACTAATTGTGAAGAACTATACTATTGTAATGATATAGGAGAAATCATTGGGGGCGGGGGAGGGGGGAGAAGAGATTTGGGAAAGAGGAAAAGGGAAACCCTGGAGCCTACGAAATTGTATCATGGAATAAAATTAATAAATTAATTTTTAACACAATAAAGACTATCTTACTTACAGGAGTAAAAATATGTTACAAATTATAAAGGAAACATCAAAGGCAATGTATTTAAGGAACAAAATTGGCTTTATAAAATAAAATAAAAAAGTCTTTTTACTTTGTTGAATTCTTTAATAGCACATGAATCATGGTTGTAATGTGATTTTAAAATATGATACTACAAAAAAACAAGTAAAATACTAGTTGAATATAAACTATATAATAAATAAAATTCTATACTTAAAAAAGGAACAGACTATTTTTGATACATTAAAAAGTTGGATGAATAGCTTGAATAGAAAAAATTCAATTCTATAAAGATACCAATTCACTCTATAATTTTAAATAGCGGTTAACTCTTTTCAAAAGCATTTCAAAGAGATGAGTGTTTGGTGTGGTACTGACACTGCTGGGACATCTGCGTCTTGTATCAGAGTGTCTGATTTGAGTCCTGGTTCCCCTCCTACATGCCAGCTTGCACTTAATGTGTGCTGTAGCAAGCAGCAGGTGATGGCTCACGCTCATGAATCTCAGCCATCAGTGTATGATTACCCTGGCTAAAGCAGGCATTTGGAGGCGTGAACCAGCACACAGAAGACCTCTGCTTCAGTGTCTGCCTGTCTCAACCTCTCTGCTTTCCAAATAAAATGTAAAATTAAGCAAAATATAATTGATGAGTTCATAACAAGTGAAAAGCATTTTTTAAAAAATCTAAGATAAACTTTACAGAAGTGTATAAATACCTAAAAAAAAAATCCTTCAGAATGTCATTTTGCAATACTTACTTTACAAAAATACTACAAATATATATATATATGAAATAGATGCTACTTATTATAGCATAACATAATACTAAAAATATTTTAGATGGAAAAAATTTATTGAGTAACCGAAATCCATAAATGATTCCAACTATGGATCACAGTATAATATGCTGCTTTGAGAGGAATAAAATGGATTTGTTCAAGAGAAATAAAGCGAATTAGTTAATAAATGGGACAGGGATAACATTTGATGATTGAGAAAAATTAAGTTCTGTATTTAGTAGACATTATGAATCAAAATGCAGTTAAAAGGGATTAAAGAGGTAAGTGTTTAGAAGTGTAGCTAACTAATTGGGAGAAAATGTCTCAGAGCACTATCTAATCTCAGCATGGGAAATCTTTCTGCACAACACTCCCCTCTACCAACAGAAATGTGCAGTTAAAAAAGAATAGCAGTATTGACAACAAAACCAGAAATAAAGCAAATGGTTAAAATGCACCAAAAGGACAAATGAAAGCTAGCAAGTTTAAAAACATATTTTAACAATTCTTAAAAAAAGTAAGAAGTAGACAGATTCTATAAATAGGCAACTAATATCAATAAGCAGTTCACAAAGGAAGAACCATTCAATAGCAAATTAATGTATGCAAACCTCATTATTTTCAATAATTAGCAACAAAACATTAAATCAGCAATGGTATGCTGTTTTCAGTTGATCAAACCAGCAAGAAATTTTTAAAATAAGACATGAAGATAAGAACTTGCAAATATTGTAGGTGACAGTACAAAACATTTCCTGCACAATACTGGCAATATGAATCTTTTATTTTAGATTTATTTTATTTTTATTGGAAAGTCAGACATAGAGAGAGGAGAAGAGACAGACAGAAAGATCCTCCGTCCATTGATTCACTCCCTAAGCAGCCACAATGGCCAGAGCTGCACTGATCTGAAGCCAGGAGCCTAGAGCCTCTTCGGGGCCTTCCACGCATGTACAGGATCCCAAGGTTTTGGGTCGTTTTTGAATGCTTTCCCAGGCCTCAAACAAGGAGCTGGATGGGAAGTGGGGCTGTAGGGATTAGAACCATAGCCCATATGGGATCCTGGTGCATGCAAGGTGAGGACTTTAACTGCTAGGCTACCATGCCGAGCCTAATCTAAAGCCTTTTTTTAAAAGAACATATTCTTTGGCCCAAAAATTTCATATTTAAAAGGTGAAAGATTTATACAGTCTAAAGAGAAACCAGAGTATAGAATTTCATATTTAAGAATACATCCTAAAGAAATAACCATTAATAAGTCAAAAACACTTAACAAAATGTTATCCACATTGTAGATGCCTTTTATGCTTAAAAACATTAAAAACAACATTGAATGAAAGGTCAGACAAATTATGATATTCACTTTATCCATATTTTCTGCTAGCAAAATATTTTAGAAGCCATCCTAGTCCAGGGAAATCCATAGATTGTTAAATCAGAAACATGGATCATGAAAGAATAGTACAAGATTGAAACTAATTTTGTAGGAGTAAAACTCTACCACAGAGGCCAGGATTGTAGCCACCAGCTGTGAAACCAGCATCCCAAAGGGTTGCCTGTTCCTCTCCTGGCTGTTCCACTCCCAAGCCAGCTCCCTACAAATTTCCTGGGAAAAACAGTGACAAGTGGCCCAGTTGTTTAGACCTCTGGCAACTACACGAGAGATCTAGATGAAACTACCAGCTTTTGGCTTCAGCCTGGCCAGTGCTGCTCAGTGCTGAACACTGGCCATCTAGGAAGTGGGTCAGTAGGTTGCTCTATTTCTCTCTGTGTGTAATTTTGACTTACAAAATGAATAAAATAAATATTTAAAGCAAACAATATATCTAACAATTTCATAAGCCAACATTGGAGGAACACACAATAAGATACATGTAGAATTGAAGAACCAAAATCTGCACCGAGAAATCATCAAATTAATAGAGGGAAACATAAGATATTGACATTGGTCAAGACTTCTTCGAAAAGTCACCAAAAGCACAGGCAGTCAAATGAACAGGACTACATCAAACTAAAAAGCTTCTATACAGCAAAGGAAATGATAAAATAAAGAGACAACCAATGGAATGGGAGGAAAAAGCACTACAACACTACAGATAGGAGACTAATATCAGGGTTTACAAAGAGCTTTAGAAACTCAACAGCAAAACACAATCCTGTGAAGAAATGGACGGAAGACATGAGCAGACATTTTTCAAAAGAACAAACTCAAATGGCTAATAGACATATGAAAAAGTGCTCAGGCTCCATAGCTAGCAGGGAAATACAAGCAAAAACCAGATTGAGGTTCCACCTAACTTGAGTGAGAATGGCCTCTGTAAAGAAATCTCCTAAAAGCTCCTTCTGTCGTCGATGTGGAGGAAAATCACCTACTCCACTGTTGATGGGAGTGTAGGCTAGTTCAGCTGCTATGCAAGTCAGTATGGAGAACGCTAACACAACTGAAAACTGAATGAAATTCTGCCATTTGAAAAAAAAAAAGGTCCCAACTAGAAAGCATTTTTCTCGGTGAAATAAGCCAATCCCCAAATTGTCCTCTATCGCATATGTTCTCTCCGCATATATGAGGTAACCTTTATATAAAATATAAAACAAACAGATATATAGATGAACAGAATATATACATATGTTCTTATAGATGAACTGTATGATGGAGACTAGCATACTGCGAAGTAAAGATATGTTGCAGTAGGCATCTCTATTCCCAAATAAAAGATGGATTCCCAATGAAACTGTTAAATATACCTTGGCAAATACGATACTAGATTTTCCACTTTTGTCTGTGTCTGCAATGTCATGATTCACTTAATTAGCAGAATGGTAACCTTGTACCTGTTACTAAAGGACTATACTACTTTAATAATGTGGGGAAAATGGAGAGAGAGGAAAACAGAAAGGGAGAAAAAGAATGGAAAGGGAAACTCCCTATACCTACAAACAGTATTATGGAAGATAATAAAAATAATTTCAAAGTAAATACACATTTTTAAAAGAAAAAAAATTTTGTATTCCTTTGTGTATTTTGTGCTCCTCAAAAATAAATACATATGAATTCTATTAATCAGGGTGAAATAATATCAAAGACTGTTAGCCTGCCTGTCATAATGCATATAAATATATAAAGATATAATTTAAACCACAGAAAAATTTTGGAATACTGATAAGAAATTTAAGTGACTAGAATACATCAAGTTCTATCAATGTTTAGATAAAACTATTTGAATATCTCTGGTACTTTAATTAATTTTTGGAATTCTAATATTATATCCTGTTGAAATATTCTCCACAAAATATACTAGATGTGGTGACAAAATAACAAAATATGAGAAGAAATAATACTACATAATGAATGAGAATGTGTAAATTAGTAAGAATATTTTCTTTTATGTTCAGGTAACTCAGAACAGTGCAGTTCACATATGACATATAGAATCCAGAGAAACAGTGAGAGAAATTTGAAAGGGCTAGTTTTGTATGTGTTGTACTTTTGTGGTTTATTCATTTTGAATAGTAAAAACCAATGCTATTGTTATTGTAAATTCATAATTGGAATTAAATATAAATCAGAATGGAATGTGATAAATGGGGTGAAAAGATTACCCTGAAGTATAGTATAAAAACTGTTTAATCTTCACATTAAAGAGTTTGCTTCCACATTACTAAGGAAAAGTTAGACCCCCAGCATTCGTGCTGGCAAAAGCTTGCCTTTGCATAAACCATTTCTGTTCTCACTGTTATAAAACCAAAGACTTTGAAAACAGAAGAAAACACAGAATGACGTGCAGAGTAGCACACACCACGTTACTGCAGCTGGAGAGAGAATATGTCACTAATGACTTTCTTTCTACCCGTCAGTTATAACTTCAGTTTCGTTTTTTGTTTTTTTTTCCAAAATAGCAAATGGCCTTTATGAGTACAAAACAGAATCAGTGAAATTCAAAATACTAACAAATTTCCACTTCATTTTGACACTGTAACAGTTAATGGAATGAGTTATTAATTATGCCTTTGGAAAAAGATGATTTCCTTTTTCTGTTCATCCTAGTATGCCTGAAACTAAACAATTTCTCTAGCAAACGCAAATAATATTTTCAGCAGATATTTATTGCCAAATTGTTATCTTGACTGAAAATATTATCTATAAAAATATGATGATTTCATTTAAAGCGAGTAGATACATTCAGAAAACTAATGTGATTATGTTTCTAAATTGACACAAATCAGGTTGATGGCCATCTGTGGGTAAGGGATGACTGGTACAATTAATTAATGAAAATAACGTTTCTTCAAGCTACATTAAAAAAATCTAGTAATATAAAATTTTAACCCCACATAGGAATCAAGACTTTTCTTAGCTGGTAGGCTAATTTAGCGCTGGAACAGACAAGGACTGTTCACTTCTTACTACATGTCAAATGATGACATCAATCACATGTGTTCGGAACCAAAAATGTCCAACCTCTTCTGTTTCAGGGCTTAAAAAAACATTAGATACTATGAAATATGCTTAAGATTAATCAACATATGATCCTACAGGCACATTACTAATAACCACAACAACTTACACAAATGAATAAGTATCAAAGATCATAGGACTTCACATGTATTAACTCTCTTAATGAATTAATGAAATCATTATCCCCATTTTTTAGTTGAGGATTATGAAACAGAAAAATTCAGTGGTTTCCCAGCATCACTCATTTAGTCAATAACACAGCAGGATTTGAACGAAAATGAGACCACCACAAAATGCAGCCAAACACTATTATGTTTAGCCCACAGTGTAAACCTTGTTAAAGGTGCTATAGGTGGGTCTACTGATCAAAAGGAGTTCAAATCATGAGTCTGGATTCATAAACTAAACTTTTAAGATTTTTAGAAAAAAAAAAGTTGGTTATCATTAACTCAATTTTGCCATCTGTTGATATAGTTTGCAATTTTAATGCATGAGTATACCATAAGTTAAATATTTACAGAGCAGGCAAAAATTTCATTCATTATGCATTATTTAGAATAAAAGCTCAGGAACAAATTACACTCCCATGTACAGTCAAATGTTAGTGGTAAGAAATTAATGCTATATAAGATCGTCAAATAAGTTGTTCCAGAAAATAACTTCTCTACACTGGCATGTTTGAGTTTTTTCTTATTGTACCTTTAATTTCTCCAAGAAGTTCACTGGTATTTAATCTTTCCATTTTTTCCTTCCAATCTTTTGAAAGTAGTTTTTCCATGCAGGAGGAATCTATGAAAGTACAAAAGCAATCATTAAAATGCATATATCTTACAAGTTCAGAAGACAAGTTTACGGAAAACTTCTCAGTTAAAAAATGCATAAACTTATTTTTGTTGCCATTATTCTACCCTAGACTGTGGTCAATTATATGATTCTATTATAACATACTGTCTTCTTTTTTCAGAAGATGATTTAATCAAGTGTCCAGGGGAAGAAAGGAAATGCTGGTTAATCTTTTCTTAATATTGTAATTCTATCAAAATTTTGCTGATACTTACCATTTATTAAAGTGATATACTACACAGGGGGCCTCTTTCCTGTGAGTTAAAAATTTAGATGCTACTCATCCAGGTGGCTTTTTATTTTATTTTATTTTATTTTATTTTTTATTTTATGTACAAGTAAAATGTACGTGCTTCAAAAAGAACAATGACAGAGCTTCCAGGATGGAGGCCAATCAACCTGTAACCACTTAATTCTTTAAAAAGAAACATAGCTTTTGCTAAGCACCCATTTAGAGGGAAGCAAGAAGAAAATAAAGTCAAGATGTTCTCTAAGTGGTGAACACTGATAAAAACTTTTATCTCATATACAGTGATATATATTTTTGACACAAAAAAATATGTAAATGTTGTGCCAATGCAATTTTAAATAATACACTAGATTACATAAAGTAGTTATATTTGGTTTTTAAACATTCATAAAGTTTACAGATATTCAAACGTTAATGTCTAAATTTTATCTCAATGAGTTAAATTTTTTCTCTCCATTCAGATGGGTTTGAAAATAGAGCTACTGCTTGCAACTGTTTACTTCTATCTTTTCAGCCTCAAATCTTAACAAACAGGTCACATTTCCAAAAGGGAATGCAGATTTAAATTCTAAAATCTTAGTGCAAAGCATACTCCCTTGAAAACTTAACATTCCAAGTGTCAAAATTCTGATAACTTCCTTTTAAAATTATATTTGAAATGGTTACTCCAATTCCAAATGCCTTTTTCTCTCCCATATCAGCACCTATCTGTTTAGCATTTTCCCTTTCATTTTTTTTTCTCCAGCTTCTAAATCCTCCTTGAATTTTTCAGAATGACAATAAGGTCAAGATGGATCTAAAAGGCTTTAGGAAGAAGATAAGCATTAGGAAAAAGGCAGCAAGTCCTGGTTTAGAAATGAGAAGACCACTGCATAGTTACAAACTACTGAAAAAATTAACATCTGTCTTGTGACATGATCAATCAATCAAGAAATGGATGGAATCCAGATCAGCGTATTGTGAAAGAGCTGATAACAACCATGCTAGCTGGCTATCCCAGAGACTAACATTCTTTCTAAACAGAAGTCAGCTTGATTCTATTAAGTGAAAGTTCCCTGCCCTTCTCCCGCTTTCTTCCTTACCATCCTCCCCATTTCCTTCTTCCATTGTTTTCTATTATTTTCTAAGGCTTCACCCCTGGCCCAGTTCTAGCTGTTGTAGATATCTGGTGAACCATTGGATCAAAGATCTCACTTTCTCTGTTCTGTGCATGTGTGCATGTGTGTGTGTGTGCGCACCCTTTCTCTCTGTAACTCTTTCAAATAAGTTATTTTTTAAAAAGATAATGCTTAATTTATTCATAATCATCATGAATTCTGAACAACTCCACAGATCAGAATTAGATACACACTAGAGATAAAACAGGCTAAAGTATGTCTCTCATATCTATAAATAGATCTGAAATCTTTCAGAGTTCTAAGAAAAGAATGCTGAAACTTTATGGGAGAAAAGTACAACTATATGGACAACAAGAATGCATACTCAACTGTAAATCAAATCACATGGACATAGCTTTACTCCTTATAATTAATACAGTTAACACTTTGAAAGCATTTTCATTCCTATTATAACAATAATCCTCACTGAATTACCTGGTGAATCTGACCATATGAATTCCCATGCCAGTAGCAGAAATGAGCAGTCTTTCACATCTACATTTATAGCCATAAAAATATTTAGTAATATCACTGCCTCTATCTACAGGATAATGAAAGTAACTAATCTCAATTCCATGATATTACAGGAAGACTCAAAACTCTAAGAAAGTCTCTTGAAAAAGTATCCTTTTTCTCTTCTAAATATCTGTCTGCTAAACCTTTGAGGGCATACCTACCACACAGGTGCTAAGAACTCACGATACTTTGAGGTAAAGCATGCAGAATGAGGGAGGGAAACATGAGCAAAAAAATCTTATCAAGTATGGTCAATTCTAGACAGAGACCAGTGCTGCTGCCCCTGAAAGGTTTCTGATTTGAAACAAGGAAATATTTTAACAGGTAAAATATTTCATGTAAAATTTAATAGCTTCAAATCTGCTCAAAACAATAGCCAGTAAAAGCACAAATTTAAAGGATGAACCCCCATTATCACGCACCTTCAACTATTTGAACAAAACATTAATTTTATGGAAACAATTGATACATCATATTGCTTTCTGTTATGATCTAGTACTAATGTAAAACAAATAAATAAGACCCAGTTTGTGTAGCGCACATGGAAAGCATAAGATCACACATAATGGTTTTAACATGGTACTCATGTGGCTGACATCTAAGCTACTCATAGATTATACTGCATATAAACATGCTTCACACAATTCATTTGAAAGCAACTAACATATTCATGGTGTTATAGTCCATCAAAACTATGAAACAATATATAGTAACTTTCATCATCTTCAATGATTAGGGACTTCAAGTTGTCATCAACAGAAAAACGGAAAGGGGCCATATTCTTTTTGGAAATTGAGATAAAAAATCATAGCACAAAACACCAAAATGTGATCGGGGACTGGACCTTCAGCAGAGTACACCATCTGAGATGCCCACATGGAGCAGCCGACCGCCCAGACTCTGTCTCCAACCCAACTTCCTACTAAGGAGCATCCACAGAGTCAGCAGATGACGGCTCAAGTACCTGGGTCCCTGCCAGCTACCTGGGAGATTAAGTGGCACTCTAGGCTTCTGACTTTGGCATGGCACAGCCCTGGCTATTGTGGGCTTTGCTAATGAACCAGTGGAGGAAACATCTATTTCTGTCTCTCTATCTTTGTCTCTCGAGAGACATATCAATTATCTCTCGATTAACAGACAATTGATATTTTAAATATCCCCATATCATATACATATTAAAATTGAAGATAGGACATTACATTTCAGTTTTAAAGTGAAAACTGTCAAAAGTTAATTCCTCCCTTTTGAAAGAATTTGCTTTAACCAGTACCTATTCGGGGAAATGTAGCACTTTACATTGGTCTTGTCTAACTTTTTAAAAATTACAGTGGCTAAAACAGGGCTATTGGAAATGTAAAGCTGTTCATTATTTCTCATTTATACTTTAAGCAAGGTTGTAAAGGATTTGATATGTTATAGGAGAGATCTCTGAAATATCTGTAAAAGAAAATGCATATTGGGCCCGGCGCCGTGGCCTAGTGGCTAAAGTCCTCCCCTTGAACGTGCCGGGATCCCATATGGTCGCCAGTTCTAATCCCGGCGGCCCCACTTCCCATCCAGCTCCCTGCTTGTGGCCCGGGAAAGCAGCTGAGGACAGCCCAAGGGTTTGGGACCCTGCACCCATGTGGGAGACCTGGAAGAGCTCCTGGTTCCCGGCTTCGGATCGGCACAGCACTGGCAGTTGTGGTCACTTAGGGAATGAATCATTGGACGGAAGATGTTCTTCTCTGTCACTCCTCCTCCTCTGAATATGTGACTTTCCAATAAAAACAAATAAATATTTAAAAGAAAAAGAAAAGAAAATGCATATTACAGGGACGAGCATTGTGGTTCAGCAAGTTAAGTTGCTACTTGTGATGCCTGAATTCCATATTAATGTCAACTGGTTTGAGTTCTGGCTGTTTCACTTACAACTCAGTTTCCTGCTAATATGCCTTAAAAAACATCAAAATATGGTCCAAGTGCTAGGGTCCTTTCCACCCATGTGGGAGAACCAGATGAAGCTCCTGGCTGTCAGCTTCAGCCTGGTACAGGCCCAGCAGCTGCAGTTAACAGAGTGAACCAGTTGATGGGAGATCTTTCTCTTTCTCTAAAACTCTTAAAAACTAAATAAATCTTTAAAAGGGGGAAGAGACACAGGGGATATTTTAAAAACACATATCAAGCAAAAACTTCATGAGTTTCAAAATGTACCACAATAAAATTTTCATTTCATTCCATTTTCACAAATTTTTTATGCTTTCTTACAAATTATTTCTCAATTTTATAGCTTCTGGTTTCACTCTTTCCTACGTAATTGAAATGTTCTCTCTCCAGAAATATTTATTTTAAAAGACAGAGTTACAGAAAGAAAGAGGCAGAAATAGGCCTTTTGGTTTATTCCCCCAAATGACTGCAACAGCTGGAACTGGAGCAGAATGAAGCCAGGAACCTGGAACTCCGACAGGGTAGATGGCAGGGTTCAAGTACATGGGCAATCTTCTACTGCATTCATAGGCACATTAGCAGGGAGCAGGATTAGAGAAAAAGAACCAAGGCTCATATGGGAAGCTGGTGTCCTTGGTAGCATCTAAACTTGCTGTGCTACAATGTCAACCCTGGGGATGGAGGCCACTGCATGGATAGGAAAGCAGTGGTTCTGCTTCTTAAGTACCTACATTTCAGCTTGGGTAAGTCAAGAATGCTTTACCAGGGCTTAGTAATATCCATGTGTACTAGTGATTAGTTTCATGTTAAAAGAGAAATGCAAAGTAGGAGTACATAAGATTTTTATTTCCTAATTTATATGATGATATTACAAGAATAATCTTAAATTATTGCAAAACAAAGCTTCAGCAGAAGCAATTCCTATTCTGCATAAAATAAAGGTCCTTAAAATGAATAAGAGAATAAATTATCATCAAAATGAGAACATTAGGAAGATAAAATGATAATGAGAAAAGTTTATTCTACTTTAAAACAATTTATCTTTAAGTAAACACTTATTATTCCTTTTACCTCAAAGAAACATTTAAAATTAAAAATGTTTAAATTTTAGAAACATGACATGGAAAATATAATATTTTCGCAGGGAAAACAACAACTGCTGCCTCTATGTAAATATATAATTGATTCTATTAATTCTATAAGAGTTAATAAATGAAGAAATCCTTTGTCTTTTCACCATAGAAATCATCAATTTCACACAATTTTTCTTTCCATCCATGACAATTATAACTTTCAAAAATCACCCACTAACCTTTGTTTAGAACCAAACCCAACAATATATATTAAATCCCATTGATCATCCATGCCACATTTGTCAGCAGGAAACAGAGATGCAAGTGTCAGTTACTGTAGTCTGCCACAGTAGCAAGTGCCTCCACAATACAGTGGGATAAAATTGGAGCTTGGAGAGCTTGAAGAGCACTCTTAAATTTTAATTAAAACCCTCAAAGCTCACTAAAAATAATTAGACACTAAAATGTGCCAGTTTTATTTTGAAGTCACTGTAATGTACGAAGCATAATCCCTGATAACTGCTTGCTCCTGCGTTTCTTCTCTCTTGCTCTCTCTCTTACTTTCCTTTACCAACACCCAGCCTCTGAGTCGGCCTCTGCCTCTCTCTCTGCTTTGCCTCCCTCCCTGCTCTGCCTGTGTCTTGGTGTCCTTCACCCCCTTCTCTCCCCAGTGAAACAACTGATTTTCCAAATAAGATCAAGGGTGTATAAATAGAGGCTGTTTTCAGGCCTGCTCTTCACGCTGGGAGGCTGACAGAAAATACAGCAGAGTGGGTTTTTCAGACTGCACCAAATAAACCTAGAATAACTTCTCTAACCGAGTGCCCAAATCACTAACAAACTCGAGATAAAATTCAGTCTGTAAAGAATACCATGACTTATATCACTGATCTTTTTAAATCCAAAAACCAAACCTTTAACCTCATAAATGTTTTTACTGTCTTAAAATATCTCATACAATGCTATATTCCATCCTATTTTTAGCCAGGCAGCAAGAGAAAGCATGCCTTTCCCATACAGCAGGGCAATGATATAAACATCAACACAGATGCTCTGCCAGGAAGAGCTGGACTTCTCAAGCACTTGATCATTAAGGAATGCACCAACTGTTTAGGATAATCTCGTGCCAGCTCCCCTTTTGCTCCACACTCCCCTCTGGGAGTGGTCAGTCTTGTCCTGGTCCTAATTTTTCATTTTACTCCTCCATAGTTGCCCCCACCATCTTCAAAAAAGATGAGAAATAGCATTTATGCCTAGCAATGAAAAAGCAGGCTCACTTCCCCAAACAGACCAAAACTTTAAAACAATTAACCCTCCCCTCTTCTTTGAGATAAATTACTAAGTATAAAATGCAATCTGTTTCCTTTGTTTACTCAATATGAACAATTTGTAAATGACTCAAGGATAAAATTCAGAAAATGTTGTGCTAAATTAGAACCATTATAAACATGCTAATGACTCAATGCTGGAGTAAAACAGGCATGATCGGTGTGAAGAAAGAGATTTAGTTCCTGTGAAATTCTGTTGTGCTGCCTTAAAATGATTTGGCCATTAAACCAGATATTTTCCTTCCAGGAAAAATGTTAACTCCACAGCCACTTCACTGGATGGTTTACTGTTAACATGTCAGTGTGTGTGGGTGTGTGCTGTGGCAATGAGAATAACTAGAGGTGTATTAGAACCGTTAGATGCCACAAAGAAAAGATAACTGCTAAATCTAAGACTGCCGCGCTCTTAAAGACTGAAAAGTGCTTAAGGCCCAGAGTAATGACTAAATTGGCTGATCTTTCAGTTTCAAGCACCAGCATCCCACACGGGCACCGGTTCACTTCCCCACTGCTCCACTTCCCATCTGGCTGCCTGTTAGTGGTCTGGGAAAGCAGTTGAGGACGGCCTAAAGCCTTGGGACCCTGCAATCGTGTGGGAGACCCAGAACAAGCTCCGGCTCCTTCCTTCTGGCTTTTGATCAGCTAGAGACATTGTGTCCATTTGGGAAGTGAAGCAGCAGCTTGAAGAGCTCTCTCTTGGTCTCTCCTTCTCTCTAAATATGCCTTTCCAATACAAACAAATAAAATCTAAAATAAATAAATAAATAATTAAAACCCCTACATTCGAAAGTTAAAACGAACACATTTTCAGACATCATCACATTAGGTAGAGAATTCTCCCTCTGCACCAATTCTAAATATATCGCTTTGGCATTCCTTAATACTGGTTCTTTACATATATTCATAGATGGTATAGTGTTTTATACGTGCAGATAAGAGATTTCTCTTTAAATGTATTTTCTAAGGCTGCCTAAAACCTAAACATTAAACAAAGGAATCTTTGACCACCAATTTTCTCTTGCATATTCATCAAAGCATAACCATTTCCAAAGGTAATACAGAAAAAGCAGAGAACTTAGAGCTGGCATTGTGGCATATGGGTAACAATGCCAAATGTGATGCCAGCCTCTCATATGGGTACCAGATCATGCCCAGAATGCTGTACTCAAATCTGGGTCTCTGCTAATGTCCTCAGAAAAGCAGCAGAGGATGGTCCAAGTTTGGGGGCCCCTGCCATCCATGTCATAGACTCAGAAGAAATTCCTTGTTCCTGGCTTTGGCCTGGTCCCACACAAGCTCCCTGCTAAAGGCCTGGGAAAAGCAGCAGAAAATGGCCCAAGCATTTCCACATGAGAAACTTCTGACTTGTCTTCCACATGGGTGACTTCTGTCTTCTGGCTTTGGCTGGCCGAATGCCAGCCCTTGCAGCCACTTAGGGACTGAACCAACAAACAAAAGACCTCTGTCTCTTTCTCTGTACCTGTCTCGTACCTGTCTCTCCCTGTCCCTGACTTCCAAACGAAAGAAACGCCCGGGCTTGGCACAATAGCCTAGCAGCTAAAGTCCTCATCTTGAACATACCAGGATCCCATATGGTTGCTGGTTCTAATCCCAGTAACCCCACTTCCCATCCAGATCCCTGCTTGTGGCCTGGGAAGGCAATCCAGAGGGTGGCCAGGGCCTTGGGACCCTATGCCTGCATGGGAGACCCAGAGGAAACTCCTGGCTCCTGACTTCGGAGTGGCTCAGTTCCAGTCGTTGCAGCCACTTGAGGAGTGAATCATCAGATGGAAGATTTTCCTCTCCATCTCTCCTCGTCTCTGTATATCTGCCTTTCCAATAAAAATAAACAAATCTTTTAAAAAAAAAAAAAAGCACCTTCATCAAATACCATCTCGTGATTATGCATTTATGCATCACTTCAAATTTAAATTCTTTTCTTTGAAAAGCAAAATGATTAACATTTACTAACACATCATAATGCTCATGAAAAGTGTTTTTGAACATTCTTTCAGGTGTTGGTGCTATGACGCGGCAGATTAAGCTGATGCTTTAATTAAGCAGATGTTTTAATGAGTGCTGGTTTAAGTCTCCATTGCTCCACTTCTGATCCAGCTTCCTGTAAATGTGCCTGGGGAAACATCAGGAGATGCCCCCAAAAATTTGCCTCGCCTCCCATGTGGGAGACCCAGATAGAGTTGCAGTCGCCTGTCTTCTGTCTGGCCCATCCCTGGTTATCGTGGCCACTTGGGGAGTGAACCAACTCATGGAAAACCTCTATCTCTGTGTCTGCTTTTGCAGAGTGTGTGTTTCTATGGTTATTAATTTTTTCTTTGTGTCTGGTGCTACCTGGGACCTCTCTATGAAGTCTTTGTGTTTATTAAAACTACAAAGATTTTCTCCTATATTTTTCTCTGTTGCTGTGCCTTTTGAATAAATGTTTTTTTTAAAAAAACAGAAATTCCTCGAAACATAACAAATAGCTATGCAGCCTGGTTTTATAAGAAGAAACTTTTTCAAAACTGTTGCATTATTTTATGCTTCTACTCATATTTAATCAAAGTTTTAGCTACTTCCTAATTTCACCATGAGATACTATTTAGTTATATGCCTTATAATTCTATTAACTTTCGTTTGTCTTGATAATTTCATTTCATTGTCCTGTTGAGGAATAAGTTTGCTAATTCTAGAATCCTAATTTAATTACTACTTTCTTTTTTACCATTTCAAAATATGAGTATACAACTGTAATATCTTTTAATGTGCATTATTTCTGATAGCATGGATGATTTCTATACTTATTCCATTGTACATAACGTATCTTTGGTGCTTTTAAGACTTTTTCTCAATAGTTTTCAACAATTTGTTACCCATGTGCTTTGCAATGCATTTTCTTTTGTATTTATTCTATCTGGATTTAAGGGCTTGTATATATTTTTTAATTGGAAAATTTTACCCAAGATGTATTCAGTTCCTTTTAACAGTCATTGCTCAGCCACTTCAGTTACACGTATGGTATACAATCTGTTCTTAGGGGCTAGAATGCTCTGAATACTCTCTGATCTTTTTTATTTTTTCCTGCTTTTCTGTGTTTCCATTTGCATTGCTTCTATAACACAACTGAGTTTTACTACTATCTTAGCCTTCTATTTGTTATCTGCATTTAAATTTATTTTTTCAATTTTGAGTTTTCTAAATATTATTTAACCAATGTTTCTATCTCTCTCAATACTAAAGTTATATTTTCTTTCAAATTCCTGAATAGAATAGGTTTATAGGAACTGCTGTGTAGACACACTGATTCCATAACCTCTTTTATTTGTGGATCCTCTCGACCTTCTTGCTTGTTCAGATGTGCCTTTGGTAGATACTGGACAATATGTGTGTTACATAGTTGAATATTTGGAATTTGTTCTTTTAAAGACTTTTGACCTTTATTTTCATGTGTATTCATTTACTCACAGATCATTTTGGTCCTTTTGAGACTTGTCTTTAAACTCTGTTATCATAGCTCTAAACTGGTTTCTATTGTAGGACTAGTACATTCCTATACCAAAGGCGTGACCTTTCTGGATCTCGAACAATTGCCTACATGCTCAGTGAGGGTACTTTAGTATAGTGTGCTGGAATTTAAATGTTGCCTAACCCACGTGAGCCCTGACTGTTGCAGTTACTACAGTATCATTTCCACATAGCTGTTCTTTGCCCAGCCTCTTAGAGTCACACCCTATTCATGGTGCAGTTTTATCATTCGGTTAAACACTTCAAGAGACTCCTGAGACTTTTTTTTAGCTCTTTCTTTGTATAGCTACTTTCACTTTCAGAATCACTCTATGAATTATAGTTATTAGAATTTCTTCAAACTCTGATCTCTGATTGTTCAGTTTATTGAGGCTGCTCAACTGTACTCGGTTGCCTCTAAATGGATCACAGTCTGATAAATGCCACAAGCTAGTAAGCCACAAGAATCTCAGTATTCACCCCATTTCCCTTCTCTCATACACTGTAATCTTTCAGTTCCTGCTTTATAAGTTCTTAAAATTATAACAAAAATTGTAAACATTTGATCAAAATTTCCTTTTGTTTATCTTATTAGGCTAATTCATTATCAATTATTTATTTATGGCCAGAAGTTGAGACAAAATATTACTTCTTAAAATACGGCGACATCAGAGCACCAATTCCTTTTTTAAAAGATAGCTTAGTGATTTTTTTCACTAACTGCCTATGAATATCTTGACATTTTCCAAAGCAGAGGACCAACTATTCTTCATTAAAGAATTTCAAGTGCAATAGAATTTTACAAGTCATAAAAAGAAACAGCGCCCATTTATCTGTTTTAAATAATAGAGGGTAAAACCTAAGAGTTTTGGGACCCAGTGTGGTAGCCTAGCGTCTAAAGTCCTTGCCTTAAACATACTAGGATCCCATATGGGCACTGGTTCTAATCCAGGTGACCCTGCTTCCCATCCAGCTCCCTGCTTGTGGCCTGGAAAAGCAGTCAAGGATGGCCCAAAGCCTTAGGATCCTGCACCCACATGGGAGACCTGGAAGAGGCTCCGGGCTCCTGGCTTCAGATCAGCTCAGCTTCAGCTGTTGCGGCCACTTGGGGAGTGAATCAGGGGATGGAAGATTTTCCTCTCTGTCTCTCCTCCTCTCTGTATACCCAACTTTGCAATAAAAATAAATAAATCTTAAAAAAAAAACCCAGACTTCTAACAGAAATAAGAAAATGTAGACTTAGATCCTGATTTCAAATATATGTACACAAATGAAATAAATGTGAGATATTACATATAGTGGAACTACATGAAAAACAGAATATAACTAAGTTGATTACAACCAGTAAATTTGAAACACAAGGATATACTGAAAATAAAATGATAAAATTAATCCAAGGGTCAAAATCAACATAGTAAAAATAGAAACTACTTCAAAATCAACAAATTATAATGAAAAAAATCTAAGACCTTAGAATTACATATCAGTTAACAGAACTATTAAAACTTTAGGTATATATGTTATAAAAGCAAAAAGATTAGAAGTCAATCACCTGCACTCAATCCTAAATGCCAGAAAAACCATGAAAAATTAGGCTCCAAAAATAGATATGAAGAAAATATTAGAGAGCATAAGTCTATGAAATTGATTATAGGAGTCTGATTTTTAAAAGTCAATAGAAGCAAATATGATTCTTTGAAAAGATTCTAAATTTTTTATATTACTGATCAAGTAAATAATGAAAAAGGAGAATTAATTTATATATACATGTCTATATATGTACATATGCAGCAAATTTTTTCCTTTTTTTTATTTGTGAGGCAGAGACAGACTATTCCCACATATGGTTTACTCTCAAAATATCTGCAATAGGTAGGATTAGGCCAAGGTCAAATTGGAAATTAGGAACTCAATAAAAATAGTCAATACGAGCGGCAGAGACCTAGCTCTTGGAGCCATCTGCACTGAATCCCAGTGTTTTCTTTAACAGGTGGGAATTCAACTATATTAATATAGGGCACAAATCTGCTAAGCAGCATCTTACCCACCAAATTAAACACCTTCCCCACAAATGCCATTATGAGTGATTTTCCACAAGCCCACTGACAAGACAAAACTATCAATTATTTTCTTCTATTCAATATTATCCTGAGGAATTCTAGAAACAAAAACATGGTGAATAAAAGAAAAATGCTTCTACCACTGGAGGTAAAAAGTACCCATTTTGAAATATCAAAGAATATTCTGTTTTTTTTATACCAAGTTCTGCACTAAGAAATACTTAGGAAGGGAAACAGACTCCAGCCCCTTCAAGATTTGGTGTGCGGAAAGAAAATGTCCTTCCATCCCATCTCCACTATCCTGCAAACTCAAGCAGGGGGAAAGGCTGAGAGGCATTAGTAAAATTCATGGCCCACATTCACTAAGCACTGCGACCTAAAACAGAACTGTGGATTGCTTCCCCTCCCATCACATTGTATTACTTTCTACGACAATTTGTGCTACCTAGCACAACATGTCTGCCTTTCAGGAATTATAAAACATACTGCAAGGCAGAAAATAAAATTCTAAGAAACTTACTAAGCATCAGTACCAATTAAATACAGCAAGAATGTTAGAATTATCAGGCCAGGAAATTGTCTCACTATAGATTCATTCGGTACAACAATTAAGATACCACGTGATACTCCCACATTCCACATCAGGGTGCCCAGGTTCAAATTCTGGATTCTCTGCTTTACTCCAGTTTCCCTCTAATGTACTCCCTGGGTGGCAGTGAGATGGCTCAAGGGCTTGGATCCTTGCCACCCACACGAGAGGCCCAGATTGCATTCTTAGCTCTCAGCTCTCAGGCATTTAGGAAGTTAAGCAGCAGATGAGAAATCTCTCTCTCTCTCTCTCTTTTTCCATATATATCTCACTTATATATAAATTAATTAATAATTAATTCAAATTTTAACATTAAAAGAGGCTAAAGTAAAAAACAATGGACAACATGCAGAAACACATTATCAATGTAAGAGAAAAACAGGAAATCTGAAAAAGAATAAAAAATAACTAATAGAGATTAAAAGTACTGTCAGCAAAAAGAAGAAGAAGAAGAAGAAGAATCCTGATGGACAGATTTGTACATTCCTGAGGACAGAATCTGTGAGCTGACGGGCATATCAACAGAAATATGTTAAAATAAAAAGTGAGGGGAATAAAAAAGTCTAATATCCAAGAATTATAGGAAAACCACAAAAAGTGTAACATACATGTAATGGAAAACCAGAAGAAGAAAAAAGAAAAGAAGTAACAATTCCTGGAAGCAATATTTAATGAAAATGTTAAGAAATTAAACTTAGACAAACCACAGGTCCAGGAAACACATAAAATATCAAGAATTTAAAAATACAAAAAAGAAAGGGCTTTGATGCAGAAGTCAAGATACCATCTGGGAAGCTTACACCTAGTTTAACGTCTTGGTTCTGTGGCTTCCAGCTCCAACTTCCTGCTAATGCACACACTGGAAAGAATCAGATAATGACTCAAGTTCTTGGAAGCCTGCCACCCATGTGGGAAATCATGATGGCATTCTAGGCTTCCAGTTTTGGCATGACCCAGTTCCAGCTGTTGCCAGCATTTAGAGAGTAGAGCAGCATTTGCAAGACCTCTGTCTGTCTGTCTCCCTTGGTCTTTCAAACAAATTTTTAAAATAACATTTTTTAAATTTTAATTAAGAAAAGAGAAAGTAAGCATATCATGTATATCACATGCAAATGAGAAAAATCAACGGAAAGTAAAAGAATATTTAACAAACCAGAGGGGGAAAAAAAGCAAACTGATCTAATAGGATCAAGACTAAGAAACGAATTTGACTTTTTAGAAATCTTGTATCTTAATCCATTTTGTTCAACTGCAAAAACAAAGGACTGTTCTATAAATCCAGCTTTATCCTAATACAAAAAGCATACAAAAATATCGCAAGAAAATTATAATGCAATAACTGCCATGGACACAGATGCCAAATCCACCAATAAAATATTAGCAAATCAATGCAGCAATGTATGAAAATACTTGCATACAAGTTGGGCCCCCATAACCAAAAATTCAAAATCTGAAGTGCTCCAAAATCCCTAACTGTTGTGGGGTTGGTGGTACTCAATGAGTTGCAAGTTTCAGAGCATTTTAAATGCCAGGTTTATAGACATAGCGATACTCAATTGCTTAAATCTATGCAAACATCTTACAACTTAAAAAGATCCAAATTCTGAAATAAATCTTGTCCCAAACCTTTCAGATAAGAAATACTCAAGTTTTACCATGACAAATTGGATTTACTCTAGATAAGCAAGGCTGATTCAATATAAAAAAAAAATCAATGCTGTAATTTAATCACATCAACAGATTCAAGAAGAAAAATCATATAACAATATCAACAGGTATTGAAACATTTTTGACAAAATCCAAACCCTCCCATGATGAAAACTCAGCAAGTCAGGAACACAAGAAGCTTTCTCAACTTGATAAATATTGTTCAGTTAATCACATACTATGCTGGTAACACTTTATGCATAGTAGGGAAAACTTCTCAGAAACACTGAACAAGGTAAAAATGTACCTTCTCAACACTGCTTTTCAACAGCACACTTGTAATCATAGCTGATACAAGAAAATTTTAATTAAATAATGTGTAAGACAAAGAAAACTGGAGAAATAAACTATCTTTGCTCACAGAAGACTTTACTACCTGTATAGAAAATTCAAAAGAATTGACAAAACTCCTGGTACTCAGAAATAATTATAACAGAGTTGTAGGACACAAGTCAATATATAAAATTGTCACATTCCCATACCAGCAATAAATAAGCGACATTTGATCCTAAAAACATATTATTATTTATACTGACACCACAAGAGATGAAATATCTATCCAAGCACAAATTTAACAAAATATATGCAGAATTATAGTGGAAGACACCTACGAGAAACTAAAGTGTAAGGTTAAATAACCATATTGATGGGCATTAATTTACTTGGTATTATCAAAATGCTGGTTATTCCAAGTTAAATTAATAGATTCAATGTATTCTAACCAAAATTCCAGTTTACAGCTAGTTTATACAGAGAAGGAAAAGGTCCAGAAAAGTCAACTCAATATTAGAGAAGAACAAACATAACAGAAAATCCTAGACTTCAAAATTCACTATGAAGTTACAGAAATCAAAGAAATGCAGTATTTTAGGAAAATGGAAAAATCTGTGGATTGAGAAGAATAAAGCGATCATAAATAAACTCACTCAAATATGGTAAACTGATCTTCATCAAAGGGAGGAAATACAATCCAATAAACAAAAAATCTTTGCGACAAATGAGAAACAACATTGCAGAAAAAATTATTTAGTTGTAGAATTCATACCTTTCACAAAAATGAACTCAAACTTAATTTCAAACCTAGAAAACTACAAATCTCTAAACAATAACAACAACAACAAAAAAAAGCCCTAGCATGACAGTAAGGAGCATTTACACAGAATAACAAAAACAAAAATCTATGAGTATATGTCTGGATACCTGGGTATCATTAAAACTGGAAACTTTCCCTAGGAAACACACTGTCAAGAATATAAGAAAACAAACCAAAGAATAGGGGGAAAACAATTGCAAAAGACATATATGATAAATTAATGCTGTTCAAGACATCCAAACACTTAAAGCTCAAAAATAAGGAAACAGCCAATTAAAAATAAGCAAAAGCTTCTATAGATACCACTAAAGATGATGTATGCCTATCAAATATGAAAATATGTTCAAAGTCATTCTGTAATTGTAAATTAAGCAATAAAGGCATATTTCACATTTTAGAGTATCCATGTCTTAAAACAATGACAACGAAAGTTGATGAGGATATGGAGCAACTGGAACTTTCACTGAGTGCTTATGCACATGTAACCTGGTACAGCCCCTTTGGAGGACGTCTAGCGGTTGCTTACAAAACTAAAGACTCTCTAATTACACAATCCAGTAATCATGTTCTTTGGTATTTGGCCAATTAAACTGACAACTTATATCCACACAAAACACAAATATTTGTAGATGCTTTAGTCATAACTGCCCAAACATGTAAGCAATCAAGAAGTTCTTCTGCAGGTGAGTGGATAAGCTGTGCTACGTTCAGACTATGGAATATTACTTAGCACTAAGATAAATTAGTTATGAGGCCATGAGAGATATAGAGGAAGCTTAAATGCATATGAGTAAAAGAAGTCAGTCTGAAAAGGCAGTATGCTGTATAATTCCAATTATGATACCTCTAGAAAGAATAAAACATGGAGATAGTAAAAACACTGATGGTTTCTAGGGAAGCTTGACTGAGCAGAGCACAAAGTACGGCTAGGATAAAGAGAGGATTCTGAATGGTATCTCCAGTGGCAGACACATATTGTTAAATATCTGCTAAAACTCATAGAACGCACAACACTAAAAGCAAATGCCAATGCAAACCATAGACTCTGGATTATGATGCCATCAACATAAATCCACTGATTGTAATAAGTGTACCACCCTGGTATATGATGCTAATAATGGAGGATTCTGTGATGCCAGAAAACAGTTTATGGGAATTCTCCATACTCTCCATTCAATTGTGTTGTTTACATGAAACTACTATTTTAAAAAATCTAATAATTTAACAATCATAAGTAGGGGAAAACATGAAATAAAAATCACTATTAATAGATCACTTGGGTATATAGAAATAAATTTAAAGCCTAAAATAAGCTATTAGAATTAGCATATTTAGCAATATCATTGTAATATGAAGATATCCTTCCCTCAGTAAATCTGTCTTTCCAATGAAAATAAATACATTTAAAAAAAATAGAGTATAAGAGATCTTCCATATTCTGGAATGCAGTTACTTCTCTCTCCAACTAGTCTCATGTTTCCCCCACTATTTCTCTTCTACTACATCATCATGTCATACTAAAGTTGTTTCATCTCCACCAAATACCCAATGCCACCTGCTAAATATTCTCTGGGTTATGACCTCCATGTGTGAACTTTACTTTGGTTGAAATATCTCACCACTTTTTTTTATCTAACTTTATGTTCATTTCATCATTATTTAAAACCCATTTCCTCAAGAGTGCCTTTAATACACTCTCCTGAAATATTAAACTACCTAAATCATGGCTTCATCATAATTTCTATAATTATTTCACCATCAAGCCTCTCTGTCAAACTATTAGCACTCTGAGGGCAAGAAGCTCATAGCCTGCTCCTTAGCACATCTTTAGCACCTACCATGCCTCACAGCTTACAATAGGAAATAAATAAAAATATGTGGAATCAACAAAAATGAATAGATGATGAGAAAATCTCAGGTGTAGCAAGTCTTACTGAGATCCTTAGAATAAGCAAAATGTGTTCTGTACACTTGATTTTGACACTGTTTTCTGCAGTTAGTTATCTTTTCTTCTGCCATAGGTTTTAGTCTTTTTCTCACATTTCATCATTTCTTGTTTATTCCACTAAAAACACTTGAAAGAGAGTCGGCAGGAAAGAAAATTTTATGGATTGTGATTTAAAGAAAAAGATCCAGTGTCGTGTGGGAATCCACATCTCCACCAGGAAATATTTTTCTGGAGTATTCTCTCCACTCCAGTTTTGTACCATTTAAAAAATAGTGGAATACTTCCCTTTACATCTAAAAATGACCTAGGAAAGAATGATATGCTGTAACTTCAAAGGAGGCTGGGTCCAGCCGTTTTTCTACAGAATAATTTCTCTTGTAGCTCAGACAGTAAGTTAAGTCATAACCAGGACTTTGAGATTTTTTTCCTGAACACATTTAAAATCTATTTTAACCTGGCTTTATTTTCAACACTTACATTTTTAACTTTTACATTTTCAGTGAAAGAACAATAAATGCTAAAATTATAACTGAAAGGAAGTATGTGGAGACACAGAAAGCAAGATTGAAACCTAAATATGTTCCCTTTTCTTATTATTTTGAAAGGGAACCGAAAAATGATAACAAATTCCCAAGCAACTATTATTCTATAAAAATTCCAAACACTGACCCGTTCTCTTTATTACACAGAACACAAAGGCTCTTTCAAAAGTCCTCTGCACAGTTTGAAGACAAACCCTGTGTGCCTCTTAATCCTCTACTCAAATTTGGCAACAGTTAGTGGCACCAAAGGGAAGCCAGCCATGAACTAAATTGGAATTCGGTTGGTAATAAATTGGTAATATTATATGTCTAAGTTTTGATTCTATATGAGCACCGAATGTGGGTACTTAACAATTTCATACCACTAATGGCAACTCAAGCACATTAACAAGGCAGTCTTGAACATCAGTTTTCAGTATTCAAAGACTGTGTACATTTAATCGTCTGAATGCACAGTCAAAAGATAGTAAAACAGACAAACACAGGCCAGATAGAGAGGTAAGTGAAGGAGATGATCATCAGCAAGATGGGCAGAAACCCCCTTAGTGCATCTGAAGCAGAAATGTAGCACTGCTGAACAAACAAAAATACTGAAGTCAATCAGAGAATGTCTCAAAGTGCAGGTTCTGCAAATCATTGGCTCTAGCCACAAACAAGTGTAATACTTGAAGACAGAAGCAAAGCTTACCAACAAACCACAACAAACGATCGTATCTGTAGCACATACGTCAAGATCTTCAGACCAGTTGTTAGTCAGAGAGCCCAGTGCTTTTTACATATTTAGTTTTGTTTTCCTTAAAGGTTCCTGAAATACATGAGCATTGCTTTTACTCTAATAATTTATTCCTGCAAATTATCACAGGAAGAAAACGTGTGGTAACACCCTAGGGTCAGTCCATGATGCACTGAGATCAAAGTACAGCGAACACTTAGGTATTTTCCGAGTAGGTTAGAAGAACCATGAATCACAGAACAATTACTTGCTGAGAAAGCTGTTTCCATGACTTGTGTGACAGTTCCACAACTAGAAAACCTATGGCTTCAATCAGTTGCTAACTCTTTATTTAACAGCTACTTTATCCTCAAAATTTCACATGAGTCTTGCCAAGGTATCCACTGACAGGTGATTTGCTCTACCACCAAACCTAGCTATCTGTCTTAGTCTCTTTAAGCTGTTACTAAAATTTAAAAATATAAACATCTGCAGGTAAACTGAGCATTTTTTATGAACAGGGAGTTTACTTCAAATGGTTTCGCTTAAGGATAATAAAAGTAATAAAAATATTAACTATTTCAACAACAGTGATGAGATCTAGACTTAAAAGATCCTCCAACAAAAGTGAAAACGACAGGCTTGGCATGGTGGCAGTCTAACCTTCCACCTGCAAATGCCAACATCCCTTGTGGGCCTCCAGCGAACGTTCTGACTGCCCCATTTCAGATCCAGATCTCTGCTTACAGCCTGGGAGAGCAGCAAGGATGATCCAAGTCCATGGGCTCCTGAACCTGTGTGACCTGTGTGGGAGACGTGAAAGAAGTTCCTGTCCCCAGCTCGAATCTGTCCACTTCTGGCCATTGAGCCATTTGAGGAGTGAACCAGTAGATGGAAGATCTTTCTCTCTCTCTCTCTCCCTTCCCCCTCTACCACTACCATCATTCAGTCTTTTCATCTTTCATCAATCACATTTCCAGCCCATTTTTTCTTCAATTTTTCAGAATTATTTGAGAAACTGATGCCAATATGTGCCAATATTTTCTCCTACTTTTACACTTGTGCTTGGATTCATTCATCATCAATTTTGACATATAAATATTTTACATATATAAATCTGTCATGTTTTATCATCTCTAGATTCTGAGTCATAGTTATAGACATGTTCTTTATACAAAGCTTTAAATGCGATTTACCCATGTTTTCTTGGAAAACTGATATAATTTTACTTTTTTTGACCTTTCAATCACTGATTGATTTCAGGCTCATTGTTTTGTACAATATTAAGTATAAGTCTAATGTTACCACTATGCAAATGGCTACCCAGTTATCCAAATACTATATACTAAAATACCTTAAGATATGAAATATTAACTGCATAATACACTAGACTCACATATTTCAGTTTATTTAAACTTTTCATTATATTCTACTGTTCTATTTATTCACTGTATATTATTGTATTATTTTAATTACAGAGACTGCAGTTTTTTTTAATAGAGCTACTCCTCCAAAGTCCTCCTGTAACTTCTCTTTAAGTGTATCTAACGAAGCTTACATGTTTTTATCCAAATTAATATTAGCATCCTCTTGTATAGCTCCATTCTAAAATCTTGATGGAAATGGTGATGCATTGAATTTACACATTAACATGAGAAGATGAATTTTATATTTTGCTAAGTTATTCCATCCACCAACAAGGTATGTCTCTGCATTTCTTCGGTTGTACAGTTGAATCTTTCAGGGTATTTTAAACTTTCCTCACATAGAATTTGCAATTTTTAGTGTACTCAAAATATTTAATCTTTTTTGGCTGCATGTAAATAATGTTTCTCTGCCATTAATTATATCCTCTGATTGTATTATTGTATACAAATGCTATTAACTTTGTATATTAATTTTCCACCTAATAACTTACTACTCAAAACGTTATTTAAGTTACTTGCAGAAATTTTTTCTGTAGGCATTTCTGGACATTTACCATCATGTTGTCTACAAATACAGCTAATTTCACTTTGCTAACTCCTATACTAGCAAGTTAGTTATGTTATTGAGTCTCGCTGGCTAATATTTCAAATCAATGAGAATTATATTAGTGTTGGCAATTTGGTCTTGTTCTTTCTCATACTGGAAGGGTTTTTCAAATTCTCAATAAGGAAGTCACATACTTTAGGTCTACTAACACAATGAAATATATCATATTGACAAAAGTCTATAATACTTGGTAAAGATTTAATACTACAATACATAAACACAACAAAAAGATGTTATTCAATTACATCTTAAATTAAAATGGGCAAAGAAATTGAGAAGACATTTCAACAAAGATTTAGAGAAAAGTACATATCAAAAGTCACAGGGGAAATGGGGTATAATAGAAAGGAAAATAGCAAATATTTGTAAAGGTGGAGAGAAATGGAAACCATATCACATTGTTGCTAGTAAAATAAATTAGTATAATCACTGCTAGAAAACAGCTAGGCAGTTCCTCAAAAAGTTTAACATAGGATTATCATATAACCCAGAGACTCTGTGTCCTGGAATATATACACAAAGCAATGTAAAATAGGGATTTCGAAATATATAAACCAATGTGCACGGCAGTATTATTCACAACAGCCACAAAGCAAACCAAGGATCAAGCAACAAATGGATGGATGAGCAAAATCACAGAAAGACAGCAAGAGAAGCGTAGACACATGCAAAGGAATGTTACTCAGTCTTAAAAAAGGAATGAAGTCCTAATACATGTTATAACAAAGGTGAATATAGAAAACACTGTGTTAACCATACACAAAGGAACTATTACATAAACCCACTGTACATTAACCCACTCACATAAAATATATATCAGAGATTACAAAGGAAGATGAGGTCAACAGATTTTTACTTTTCTACTATATTAATTGCTGAGTTTATCATTGCTACTTCTTCGCTTTTCTGATGGGTTTTGCCCTTTAAAGCTCATTTTTTTCAATGTAATAATTTTAGGTTACAGTACCACAGGCTCATGGAATTCCCTTTCCCCCTCCTTACTACACCCCCTGCCATTTCCCCTAAATTATTACAATAATACACTCCTTCAAAAACAATCATAAGTCCATCATTCTGCTATTTAAGGGTATCCTGACATTTTAGGTATAGACTATAGCACTTTAAAACTCAAAAACTAGGCCTGGTGTGATAACGTAGAGGCTAAAGTCCTCGCCTTGAAAGTGCCAGGATCCCATATAGGCACTGGTTCTAATCCCAGCAGCCCCGCTTCCCATCCAGCTCTCTGCTTGAAGCCTGGGAAAGCAGTTGAGGACAGCCCAAAACTTTGGGACCCTGTGCCTACGAGTGGGCGGAGACCCGGAAGAAGCTCCTGGCTTCAGATTGGCTCAGCTCTAGCCATTGTGGCTGCTGGGGAGTGAACCATCAGACGGAAGAGCATCCTCTCTGTCTCTCCTTCTCTCTGTATATCTATCTGCCTTCCCTCCCCCCCCCCAAAAAAACCAAATAAATTAAAATAACTCAAATTTTTAATTTACTTATTTTCTTTTATTTAAAAATATTTATTTTATTTTTATTGAAAAGTCAGATATAAACAGAGGAGGAGAGACAGAGAGGAAGCTGATTTACTCTCCAAGCAGCTGCAATGGCTGGATTTGAGCCAATCCGATGCCAGAAGCCAAGAGCCTCCTCTGGGTCTCCCATGTGGGTGCAGAATCCCAAGGCTTTGGGCCGTCCTTGACTGCTATCCCAGGCCACAAGCAGGGAGCTGGATGGGAAGCAGGGCTGCTGAGGTCAGAACCAGTGCTTATATGGGATCCTAGTGGGTACAAGGTGAGGAATTTAGTTGCTAGGCTACCATGCTGGGCCAATTCACTTATTTTCATTGAATTTTTATTTATAAAGTGAATTGCATTGATGAAACAGAATTTTCCTCTAAACATAACTTTAAATATATTTTATACATTTACACATGTAGTGTTTTTTTTTACAAGTTTTTAAAACCTATAAAATTTCGTGTATATCTTTTCCTCTCAGGGCCAGTGCAGTGGTGTAGTATGCTAATATTCCATCAGCAAGTGCCAGATTGCACATGGGCAACAGTTCTTCTGTCAGCTTCACTTCCAATCCAGATCCCTGCTTATGGCCTCAGGAAGGTAGCAGAGGATGGCTCAAGTGCTTAGGAATCTGCAACCATGTGGGAGACCCAGAAGTAGCTCCTGGTTCAGGTTAAGAAAGGCTCATCCCTGGCTGTTGCAGACATTTAGGCAGTGAACCAGCAGATGGAAGACTGCTCTTTCTGTCCTTCTCTCTATAAAAATCTGCCTTTCAAAGAAAAATATAAATAATTTTAAAAAGAAAATGTTCCATTGCAAAAAAGAAGGCTACAGAGGCCCACCAAAAAGACTGCAAATTAAAAAAAAAAATTAATTCCTTCCCTTTTTGCATTTTCCAGGGTAAGGATCTCTAAATTTAAATGTAAATGGTGATAATGGTTTTGTTTTACTAACCCAGGTTAATGAATCTCTCTCATCATAAAGAAGACATAAATTAAAACTATGAAAGTACCCTTTCTAAGGCCAAGATTATCAGGCTTTAAGAACACAGACACTGAAGAAAGGGGAGACAGCTGATCAACTATTCACTTCTAAGTTAACTCATGGGCAGAGGGCAAAATTTCAGCCTAAATTTCATCTGTCTCCAGATGAATTATTGAGTCTTTCAGCTCTCAGTGAAAACAATGACCCTGTTCTGCCATAAAATTGTAATGGGCACTGGTAGAGTAGACATAGGGCATTGAAAATCTCTTCCATTCTTTTTAAACTTCTATTTTTGGTTTATTTGAGAGGCAGATAAATATTATTTATTTATTTATTTATTTATGAGAGAGAGAGACTACACACCCATGAGAGAGACCAGATCCCTTTGACTCTTTTAGTTTCAATTTCCTACCACAGCTAAGACTGTGGGCCAATATCAAGAGCCTAGAGTGCAATCCAAGTTACCCACGTGGAGGGCGGGGATTCAAACACTTGAGCCATCAGCTCTGCCTCCCAGAACCTTAGCCAGCAGGAAGCTAGAGTCAGAAACAGAAGAGCAGGCATCAAAGCCAGATAGTCTAACATAGGATACCAGCACCCTAACTAGTGCCCTAACTAAGCTAAATCCCTACCCCACATATCTTTCTCTACAAATCTGCCTATTGTTACTTAAAAAAAAAAAAACTCAAGAATACATATTACCAAGATCTTGAAAATCCTACTATTAAATTAATGGATATAGATGGTGCATTTTATCATTCTCCTTTCTCTGTGCTCAATTTTATTTACAATACATTCTCAAATCTCCACTTCTTTTACACAAACCAAGAACCAGCTGCTATTCACAAGTACATCTAAACACTTCTTCATTTTAGGTCATTAATGCAATTGGTCATCAAACTCTTACTATGAATTATTTTAAGCAAATATTTTTCTTCCGAGTTTGGCACGGTAGCCTAGGAGCTAAAGTCCTCACCTTGCACCCACCAGCATCCCATATGAGTGCTGGTTCTGGTCCCAGTGGCCCTGTTTCCCATGTAGCTCCCTGCTTGGGGTCTGGGAAAGCAGTCGAGAACGGCCCAAGGCTTTGGGACCCTGTACCTGCATGGGAGATCCTGAGGAGGCTCTGGGCTTCTGGCATCAGACTGGTTCAACTCCATCCATTGTGGGGAGTGAATCAGGGGATGGAAAATCTTCCTCTGTCTCTCCTCATCTCTTTATATCTGACTTTCCAATAAAAATAAAATAAATCTTTAAAAAAGGAATATTTTTCCTCCTATCACTTAAGATAACTTATACAAAAGGCTTATTGATGATGGCAGGGCAGATAAAGGTAAATTTCACAGAATGGGACAATTTTAGAAGAGGCAGCCACAGCCTTAGAGTAAAAGTATAGGGAGCTCTGTATACAAGGAAACCAAACATGTCTTCTGTTTGCTATAAAAAAAAAATTCTCTAGAGTTTGTTGTCACTTGAAATCATTTTATGTACTATATTAGCTTTCCACAGAGACAATAAATGCCATTACAGGCACTGTCTTACAAGATGTCAAAAATATATATGAACTTTTTAGTGTACTGCATGACTACCTGTAGTCTTCTGGGGGACTTTTGCTCTCTCTAATCACAGTGTTAATGATTGCTAAGCAGCTTAAGTACTTATTATGATAATACTTGATCATGTATATAGAACTGTGTATTTTAATTGTGTGAGCCGCATTTGTATTTAGAAGGCTATAAGGAATGAGATTAGAGATATTAGGAAACTTCAGATCAGACAGCTAATGTGTACCAGTAATAGCATCATAAAGCATAACCTAGACAGTCCAAGTTTAGACCTGTACTTTTTGAACTACTCAGTTCATTTCTACTATCTCTGTAGTGCCATTCAAAATTCTGTTCCAAAACACACAAAAATATAACTTCTCATATTTTCAAAAATAGACAGAAGTTCTTCCTCAATTAAGTAACAGACCTGGCCAGAGCCATAGCAAACTTAAGTCAAAAGATCTAGACTAGATTGTAGGAAACTGGCTGGTTAGCAAGCCCCAAAAAAGCCACTCATAACCCTCTTTTACCTCAACTGCTTTCCATTAGAGAAGCTAGAAAAAAATGGTTGCTATCCTAATCTCCTTTGCAGCCAAGGTCTTCAATGATACAACCCATTTTAAAACAGAGATAGGAGGCAACCAGTTATGTGCACGATTTTGGGAAATATTTATTTTACCTTGGTTCTAAAAACAAATAAAATGAAGTGCACAGGTAATAATATTGCACCATCTATTAAAGGAATGTGAGCTTTATCTACCTTTCCTCCCTGTTAAGCATAGGGGAGATATAGAACCTCGGTTTACACTCAATTTTCCTTTTAGCTTACTTTTAGAAATGTAACTGATCATATTGAGTTTGCAGTTACTCAAAATGGCTTGGAATATTAGCTATTAACTTAGTGATCTTAAGCCACTATTACAATCTGCAAAGGATACCATGTATATAATAAAGTTGTTGTGAATACTGAGATGTGTGTCAAAAGAATTTAGCATTATAGAGAGTACTTGTTAAATGCCACAATTTGTTTTTTCTTTTTTAAAGCCACAATGGGATAGATTATGGAGAGTATAGGCAAATTTTACCAAAATTATGGAAAGGTATAAGACAGCTGACTTCAGCTGGTAGAGGAAAGTTGCCTTCTTTTTTCAACTGCTATTTACTGTTCTGCCTGGCTTATTTGCAAAATGCCAAAGAATCAAAACAACTTTATTTACGGTATAGAAAATACACAGTTCATCCCAGATACCTTTCATTTAAATAAAAATATCCAAAAATATCTCAAATGAAATCTAATTATTACTTATTTACTTGTCAATGTTAAAGACAATGTTTCAAATACCTCTACAAGACATAATTGCCTAATGAGTTTTTTAACCTACAGTGCAATAATTATGACCTATAGTACAAACATAAAACAATACTATCCACTTTCTTCCCTCAAAGTCATACTCCATGGGACTCAAACTACACAGTAAAAGATATTACTCAGATCTCATAAGTGAGATGCCAAGTTTTACAACAGGCCTTAACTTGTACTCACAAATAAATGGTTAGTAAATGTTTCTCTTCCAAGCAAAAACGAAATCAAGCACAGAGATCTGGGGCCCCAAAACACTGACATAAAGTTTAGAGCTTCAAAATAGGGAGAGAAGTGAGTTACACAACCTGAATGTAAAAGAAAATCTTCAGATGAAAATAATGTGCTTTCACCAATGTGAATAAGCATGAAGTTAAAAACTACATGCTAGTTGATCAACAAAAACTCAAGTTCTAAATGACAAAAAATCTTTACAGATTATCATAAGGCTAGAGTACAGGCCTACATCTAACGCAGTTAATAAAATCCAGTGTGCTCCAAAAATGGCAATCTAAACAGAAAATATTAGTAACCTGAAAATAAGTTTTTTTGGTGAGTGTGTGTGCACACCTAGACATATATAGGTCCTAACAGTAAATTATCAGACAGTTACATGGAACAAATAAAAGAACAGGAAAGTAGATGCAAACAGAACCAAAATATTAAAACACGTGAATATTTTTCCGTTCTCTTCTGGAAGTTCTATCTTACAAGAAAGTTGCATGGCTTCTGACTTCTACACTAGATTGCCACAGTTTCTCAATCACCATCCTTCCACTGAGAAAGATTTATTTCACCAGCAACAGAAATGTTCCACTATTAATACATTACAGTTGATACACCCTAGATGTTAAAAAAGAGTATTGATGAATATCAAGTCCAAAGAAACTAGATACTGAAAAACTTAGATCTAACATCATTAAAATTTCTAAGCAACTCATTTCTGAATTGCTTCATCCATGTGACCTTATATTAATTTATATAATGAAAAATGTACATATTCATAAATTTAGAATAAATTAGCAATTAGCTTTTCACTTTCAAACTCTCTTTTGAGAATAGTACTATGTAATTCCTTAATTTAAAATGACTGTTTCTTAAGAATTTTGCTATCATGACTACATTCCTTCATACACTAAATATTACAGCACATGTTAGAATTTTACCTTCTTAATTACAGTGATGTCTACTAAATATTTTTAACAGAAGTTCCTTGACTACAAATATGTCATGCACTGGCTCCTGAGAATCAAAAAATATTTATCATGTCAAGAACAATTTTAAAAATTCAAAATTAAATATGGTGCAATAAATTTAATCCTGATCTCAATTGCACATTTTTAATTGTTTTGTTTTGAACATCAGTCAACTTTTTTCTAGTGCAGAAAGATAAAACCATCAGTTTAAGACATATTTTAGGGCACGGTACGATAGCATAGTGGTTAAAGTCCTCGCCTTGAACTCACCGGGATCCCATATGGGCACTGGATCAAATCCTGGCAGCTCCACTTCCCATCTAGCTCCCTGCTTGTGGCCTGGGAAAGCAGGCGAGGACAGCCCAAAGCGTTGGTACCCTGCACCTGTGTGGGAGACCCAAAAGAGCTCCTGGCTCCCGGCTTTGGATTGGTGCAGCACCAGCCATTGTGGTCACGTGGGGAGTGAATCAGTGGATAGAAGATCTTCCTCTCTGTCTCTCCTCCTCTGTGTATATCTGCCTTTCCAATAAAAGTAAATAAATCTTTTTTAAAA
This sequence comes from Ochotona curzoniae, assembly GCF_017591425.1. Lineage (NCBI taxonomy): Eukaryota > Metazoa > Chordata > Mammalia > Lagomorpha > Ochotonidae > Ochotona > Ochotona curzoniae. Next base: position 246,354 of record NW_024466975.1, read on the forward strand.
AGACATATTTTACATATTACTGCTCTCTAACTGCATAATGAAACTCTGTTGGTATAAGACACACTAACTCCTGCAAAGCAAACATTGTGTTGACATACTCAAATTTTTCTTAAGACAAAATCAGGAGAGGAAGAAGACAATTTATAAGTGACTGATGATTTTGGTCCACCCATAGAACAACCACCCATGTTGCTTGAACACAGTGACTTGGAATGCTAAAACAAACAACAAAGCCTATCTAAAAACGACTTGATAAAAAAGGAGCAATTTCTTCCTGAATGCATGATGTCAACTGCCTTTTTTCTTACTATAGTATAGACATGTGTATATATTTTAAGTGTTTCTGTAAAAGTTCAGGATTTCCTTAGAGATGTCAGTTTTGTCAAAAATGCAGATAAAGTAATTTTGATGCCAAAAATGGTATCAAATTTATCCTACCCACAAAAATTTTGAACTTGATCCTTGATTTATCAAAAACAGAGAAGAGGAGTACTGAAATTGGTTAGCCCACCAAAATGCTAAAATAAAGCAGAAAGTTACACTACTTTATTTGAGTTGATTTTTTTTATAGAAACCGTATGTATGACTTTCACTTTCTAGAAAGTGGTTTTCTCTTGAACATACATCAGAACCATTCATCATAATATAATTGCAAGTTGTCAGTCAGGGCCGCACCCTTAGCTTTGTGGCAAACCGCCAACACATCTGTCAGAGGCACTCATAAGCTTCCGTGTGTTATTGTAATCCTCTACAAAGAGAACAAGCCCATTCACCAATTCACATTTCCCAAACGAAACAATGACTTGCTTAAAACCCTATCCAAATGAAATTGTGTTTCTCTGTAGACCATGGGCTACTTTCTCACCAAGTGACTAATTGTACCAGTAAAGAGGATCATGTGTTTTGGACACGGTTTAAAATTCTTTATAAGCATGTTCAAAAACAAGGAAAAGGATTCCATGTTGTATAATCATGCATTTAAATATATAACATGGATATGTTCTTAATTGCTTACAAAAAAGAAACTACAACAAACACTACTTCAACAAATTCTTTTTCCTTAGCTGTTCTGTCATTCAACTACTATATAGTGATAGAAACCAAACCCATTTTCAGTAAGAACAAAATGTACCCTGAAATTATACCAAGTTAGTTAATTTTAATTATTCATTAAGATTATCTCTGTAATCTGAAATAATCAACTCTCAACAAGAGTAGCACAGTAGTTAGAGAATAAAGTTAACTGTAGCTAACATCAAGCCCAATTTTAGCAAAGAGAGATATTATATTCATTTTACATCTGAACTTCCAAGAAGTCTTCAAGTATCACAAGTCTGAAAATTTTAACACCAACAAATGAACCCCTTATCAAAAAGATTGATTCAAGGAATCTCATGCTCAAAAATCCTAACTATGAAAACTGTTTTTTGATTGTATGTACTTACTCCATTACTTTACTGCTGGCATGCTTGCTCTCTCCATGTAACAGAGATTTGAACTGCTATAGCAAAGCATAGCAAAGCACTTATGTTTATTTATATTGAGATGTCAGTGAGATATATATGAATTATTGGTCTCAAAGTGTGAGGAGCTTACTCTATCTAACAGTAATTTTTCTCACAAAACTATTTACACGAAGGTTATATGAAAGAACATCAAACAATTAGTAAAAAAATTGAATTAATAAATAAATTAATTTTTGTAGAACATATTTTGAAATCTATGTACAGAAGAGATTTCAAAAAGCTCAAGAAAATAAACTTTAAAAATGTTTGCTTGGATTTCAATAAATTTTGCATCAAAATTAACTTTATTAGTAGTATTGTTATTTGAGAAACGGATCGAGGCAACTCCCATTCACTTCCATAAATGCCTGCAGCAGCTGGGTTTGAGCTAGGCTCACATCAAGAGTCAAGAACTCAATTTGGATCTCCTGTTACACGGATTGCAGAAACCCAATTACTGAAAAATAATAACAATTGTTATCTCTGAGGGTTTGCAGTAGCAGGAAGTGAAAGCTAGGAGCTAAAGAAGGAATCTGAACCCACACAGGCCAATAAAGGATGCAGGCACCTAACCCAAAGGCCAAATGTCTGACTGAAACATTTCAATTCAGCTTTCTGTAAATATATTTCTGTAAATATTCTGTATATATTACATATATATAATTTTACCTATTGAGGTTCTCTGACGACATTAAAGGTCTCAGAAGCAATAACAGAAAAATGAACTCCAATCCAGTCAAAGTTTATTTCTGAATTATCAGTTTCATATAAGCTTATTTCAGAAAGTTCATGGACAATGGTTAAACATGTTTTATTTTGGCTTAAATCCAACTATAACTTTGTTTTTCATAATATATACTTTCCATGACCATTCTGAAGATCTGTAGTACATAATCAATACTCCCTACAGTGACTGTACTAAACATGTAAATTCTATTCCTGTTTCATACCACAGTATTTAAGTTAGGGAAGTGAGTTCAATGCTTCATCATAATTAATCTGTATTTCATTTGCTCTAGCAGTTAAATTTCATGTTAACACTACAACATTACAAATAAAAAAAGTCTAAATGACTTACTTCCTCAAGGTCATACAATGATAACAAAAATCCTATCTCCGGATTACAAAAACATCATAATATTGAGTTATGTGTATGTCTACCTAATTATACACACAAACTTGCATGTAAATGATAAAATACAAGTAAATTATATGTATTAATTTACATAAACAATTATATACCTTTATACTAAAAGAGCATTGCAGGCACAAGAAATACAGGACAAATATAGAGCTTAAGTTGTCTTATATCATTAATCTCAACTAATCACTTTAGCAAAAATACTTTCATTAGTCTATTTCAACATAAATGAATAGTCACGAAATTCAAATAAAAGGTTCTACATCTATTCTTTCTGTTGTAATGCAGAGGTACAATAAATCTTTACTGTTTTACGAAAGATGGGTAGACTACACATATTTGGTTAAAAAAAAATGAGAAGCCTACTATGCAAAAACTGCTAAAAAAGAAACACTATTTTTGTGACTTTTGTATCAATTAAAGCTACAAAGATTATTTTAAATATTATTTTCACTTTTATTTTATGCTTTTAATTACTACAAAGTACAAGAAATTCTCTCAAGCAAATGGCATTATCAAATCCAGAATGTTTGCAGTTACAAAATATTCTTGTTATGCCAAATAGGAAACTTCATTCAATTATAAGTTCTATCATTACAATCACTTAAAAAGAAGTCCTCTAAACCCATGTAATTCTCCTTTTAATGACTGCTTTAAAATAACCAAATATTTTGGAAGGAATTTTTGATATTTTGAAAGAAAGATTTGCTGATAAATACAAGGGATGACAAAGTTCAGATTATAATTATGTAGTTTCTAATACTGATATTTAAATGATATGCTTACATTTAATAAACAGAGGGAATTCTCCTTTTTTCTTGGGATAATATTTAACAAGAAAGTAATATTATTTTCAACTCTAAAATGCTAACTCCAAATACCTAACACTTCAAATTCCTTCTCTCTCTCAAAGGAACCAAAGTGCCTTTGGTACCCATTGCAATAGAGAACTTGGTGTTCGTGCTAATCAAATAATCTAACTATCAGAGCTACATATTTAAAGCACATGGGTTATTAACTTTCATAGAATTTAGGTTGCTTGCTGCCAACTACAATTTATCATTTATTGCTTCTGGAACAATTTCACATTTAAAAATATCATTGTTATTTCTCAGTAGGCACAAACAACTGCTAAGAGCGTACAGACAGAATACAAGCCAAACTAGCTTTAAAACCATATCTGGATTCAGAAACACCATCAAGTTTGCACACATCAAGGAAGATATTTTACTTCTCCTTTATTTTCCCTTCCTTAATCATATTATATAACTAATACTGTTCTTTATATTCACTCACCCAGGGGTTACTAACTGATCATCTTCCATGTTCAGGAAATATGTTGGTTTTAGGGGGGGAAAAAAGTGAAGTAAATAAATAAAATCCCTACCTTGCTTGGAACTTCAGCTGGGTAGAAAATACAACAAATAATCAGGCAAACACCAAATTCTGTTAGGATTGCTATGATAGAGGAAGCACTATCATTATAGAACTCTACACCTTCCCCATGGGGCTGGAGCTGTGGAGTACAGGCATCACCCCAAGTACCTTCTGCTTCAGTTCCAACCTAGCTCCCTGCTGATGTGCTTAGCAAAGCAATGAAAGATGACCCAAGTGCTTGGGTCACTGCTATCCACAAGAAAGGCTCATGCCTACTGTCTCGAGGCCTTTGGGGAGTGAGTCAATGGACAGAGCAGATCTCACACCCTACCCCCTTCTCCATCTCTTTCTCTCCCTCTCTCTCACACTCTTCTTATCTTTTTTCCCTCTCTCCCTCTCTACTTACCTTCATCTGACTTTGCATTTTGAATAAATAAATCTTTTTAAAAAGATGCCTACTCCACACTATTTCCTTGATCTCTTTTAATATAGCTGTATTTTATTTACATTTTCCCATATATCTGTTACAATGATCATTTAGTTTTTTCAACATGTTTAAATGTTTTCGGTAATGATGAGATATTCCAAATACTTCTTACTACCTCTTTTTTATGAGCACTTGCGAATACCTAAAAACATTAAAAGCACAGAGCATATGCCTTAATTTTATTAACATAAATTAAAATGTATTATATCTAAAAGACTATTTCTAGGTTTGTTTGGAAGAGGGGCTATAGTCAAATGAACCAAACTGAATCACAGATGAAACATCTGACAGTTTTCCCTCATTAACAATAATAAATAAAGTATATGACACTAAGATTTCAATTAATGACATTGCAACAAACTTAACACTAACTGGATTTTTACAATAAATTGATAAATAGTAATCGCAAAAAAATTTCAAAAAAAACTTTTTAAATGTCAGGGTATTCTTCAAATTTTCATTGTCCAGCATCATACTTGATATACAACAGGAGCTTCATAAATGTTTTCTATATGTTCCATCATGCTCTGTAATATGATGATCACAAACTCAGTGATATTTCTGAAATACTGTGTGATTTTCAATCAGTAGTAACACATTCAACTACATTATACTGATCTGTTATGGCAGGAAAAAAAACGACTTGAAGTTTTCATAAGCAGGAAAATAAATATTCTGAGGATTTCTCAAAGATAAAAGTCATCTGTTTATATTTTCATTCCCAGAGCTTTCTAAAAAAACAAAATCTGAGTAGAAAATTTATGTAACCCAGTTTTTGTTATACGCCTTATCAAATAACATGTTCCAATGTAAAGAACCTCAAATTTAAGAAAGCAAGTTTCTCAAAATGTAGCTTAATATCATGGTTTTTAAAGTTAAATAAAATCATGAATGCCAAGTCATTCTCTTGTTTATTGTTTCAGAAGACATGTTCTTCTCTAACAAGTAAATGTCTTTTACAGGTTTCCAGGGTACTCAATGATTCTCAAATAAGAAGCTCGACAAAAGCATCTTAACATGCACAGGGATCAATGCAGCTTAGCTTTGTGGCTAAGCTATGACAATCACCAGAGTCTAATGAAGTTTTAATCACTGTCAGTGACTTCATAACTGGTCCTCTGACAGCAAGAGAGTGTTAGTACATGTTAAGAAGGACAGGAATAATTTAAGACATTTTTAAGACAAAACGACAGGTCAGGCTGCCTTATCCAAGATAGTACTAACTCTGATGAGCCACGTGCTATGTTATAATGTTGTCTTATTGAAAAGAAATGCTATCAGATCCATTTTGAAATGCTTTACTATACTTTTTCTATTTTATTTGCCTGTGCCTATTATTCAGTCTTTCAATTATTGTAATCTCATGCTCATGTTTGACATAAACAATACAAATAAAAATGCTAAATAAAAGTAGTAGAAATGTGATGTCTATTTTAGCATTTTCTCTGTGCTTGACATATTTCATGACATATTTTTTAAATGTTAGCCAAATAAAAATGTGGCAAATTATAAGAAACAGTAACTTTTGGAGCCAAGTGATGGCTCCATAAGGATTATTCATGCTATTCTTTCACTTCTGTGTAGGTTCAAATTATTTTTCCTGTAGTAAAAGTTTGTTGCACTAAAAAGATTCAGAAAAATATAAGAAAAAAATAATCTCACAATTCTTAAACAACATGGAAATACATTCTTGTTTCTGTTGTTCACATGATTACATAGATGAATATCTAAAATGTAAATTTATCATTTTAATGAAATAATAAAAACACTAATTGATCAGGAATTTAGAGAAAAAAGAGGCGTACTATACAGTGCTATACCATATCTTTCAATCTCTCCTTTGACTCTCTTTCTCTCTCTCTCTCTCTATCTCACACACACACACACACACACGCGCGCGCGCACACACTTCTCTTGAACTGACTATTCCTATCCTAAAAATCTTTGTTATCTTGAAGCAAATTAACAATGGCCAAATAAATTATAGGCCAACTGAGTTTGCCCAGTCCTAATTAGATGAGCTTGTGATACAAGATAGTTAAACAGGGCCACATGCCACTCAGCTACTCCACCTAGACATCTTATTATGCTTATTATGACGAATAGCAATACAGAAGAATACAAAGAACATTATACATATTATGATGAATGACAATATAGAACAATAGAAAGAACAGTGAAGTAAATAACAAGTCACCTAAATTTTTATTATAGTTCCCTATTTACTAGCTTTCCCCATTAATCATCAATTCCTTCATTTACAGAACAGTATATCTGCCATTCCTCCCACTCAAAATTTTCATTAGACTCAAATATTCCATGAGAAACTACTTTGCTGACTCTAAACTGCTACTCACAATTATAGCATCATTAATCTAACATAGAGCTACTGAATTCCTGGTGTACTCATTCACACAAAATGAAGCTATCACAGATTTCAATCCCACACACAGTGACTTTGTAAGGTCTTGGATATTACCTGGAGTTTCTGAATTTCTCATTGACTCTTAAATGGTGATCAGAGAGGAAGAAAAAAAAATGTGTTGCAAGTGAAATTAAAAATTTCTTAACTCACGTGCATTGAATCTGTGTGAGAGAGAATTTGAGCCAAGCTGTCTAGAAACAGTGTTTCCCATCTTTACATTTCATGAATAGTCTTCAAGCTTCAGCTGTTTTTCCTTCTTTATGGTTTCAAGGGCTAACCATTAACCTGACTTTACCTCAAAAAATGTTCAGGTGGAACAGAAAAAAGGCAGAAACAGTGCAATTTCTCAAGGGTTCGAAATTCTCTGAGAACAGGCTCTAATTAACACAAGCTGCCTTCCCCAAAATCTAGTTTGTTGATAGACTTGTTCAACCCCAGTCATACCATTGTCTGATGTATCAATATACTTATATTAACAATTACTCAACTCTGGATCAGTGACTGGATCAGTGACTCCAATACTTTACTAATCTCTGTCCACATGGCCTGCCATACCTGTTCTTTGGATTTGTTTATCAGTCCCCTCATTACAATGGCCAATTACATATACTAAATATAAGAAAAAGTAACTATCAGAAGTGGACATAAAGGTAGAAACACACCATATGGTCTATAGACAGAATTTGCTGCAAATCTCTGAAATGTTAAGCATTCATTACTGCATTCCTAAATATCTTTTTAGAAAGATGCTTGAGGATGCATTGATTCACCTATTAGCCATCTGAAGAAATATTTATGGACACATAATGTATAGAATCTGTCATAGCATATCAACATAAATGCTGTGTCAGGCTGTAAAGTTTCGTAACATTTCAGTTGTAAGACAAAACAAATTAAAAAAAAACACTATAGGACATAACGATTGCATCAGATGCCTTTCTTTCACAGCACTTTCTTTTTCAAAACATATCCAGAGATCCATGATTCAGATTGTCTTATTTATTTTTCAGTCTCTGTTAAACAAGCTGTCTTTTGCATTAATATATACAATGTGCAATTTTTATAAATTAAGACAAAAGCTCATTTTTCACCTTTAAAAATTCAGTGCATAAACTAATGAGTGATTAAACTCAGAAAAAAGTATTATTGAAAAAAATTTAAGTAATGGTATCAAAACCAATTCTAAGAATTAAAACAAAAGTGTAATTAACCAAGAAAAAAATTAACCAAGAAAAAATTTCCATTAACTATTTGTATACCTAAAATCCATTATTACTCCCTTGTAAAATCAGCTATACAAGATATTGTTAAGATTGTTCCCAACATTTTTAAGTAAGATCCTTTAATAGTAACTGGGATAAATAATTTAATTTCACATAATTCATGGACTGTGTGAATGAAAACTGAGGAGAATGGTTTGTGACTGGATCCATATGTATGAAGTAACTGACAAGTTTAGCATACTTTGGGGGCTTTTATGAGCTACTCTTTGAGAATGGCTACATTAGGATTTTCATCTTTTAAATAGCTAAGCTTTTCAGCTAGCAGTAAATAATGTGAGTTCGAAAAGAACTGGGGTATCTCACTTTTATCTTTTAAATCAAGAGTCAGATTGCTATGCCTAAAGACATTTTCCCTCCTCAACTTAAAGAAATGAACATGTCAGATTAGATAAATCACTAGACAGACGCTAACAAAAACCCTAGGTATGCCTCTTACTTTACTAAAGAGCAGATATGCATCCAAATCAAAAGATAAAAGAGTAAATAACTGACAACTCCTTTAGAAAAAATTTCTGGGTTCATTTAGGCTGAATTCAGAACCTATCAATTCTGGATCTGATAAACCAGTTCTGGCTTTAAATTTGTGTAAGAAATAAAAGCAGAATCTGGTCCAAGAGGAATCCAGGGGTCATCATGGGTCTAAAGTCTACTTAACATGCTATGATATCCACATCCCCAAAAGCACCAATACACATCTTCTAGGAAAGAACATAAGGATGGGAATCAACTTCCCACACTGCACAATGGCTCAGCTGGGAGCAGAAGCCTAATTAGGATGATTAGATATCAAGACTTTGAGAAGCATGATTTTAATAAAGCATAAAACCTAAAATGTTATACACCTGCAATCATTTGCCACCTTTCAGTTTCAGTGACCATATTCACTACATTTATTTCAGTCACTACCTACGGAATGAAGCAAGTCAATCCAAGCACACTGCCTCTTACGTTATCAAGAACATGTCTTCCTCTAGATCCATGAATCTTCACTTCTGACAAACAAAACCAAAGCCCAAGATCTCTTAAAAATCTGAGGGAAAATAAACAGCTCATAATCATCAGGAAGATAAAATAGCCTTGAAGTTTCATAGTTGGTGAATTATTTCCATCTGAAACTTGTGAAATCATCCGTTTTATGGCACTTTCAATAGTAATATTTGGGATTATTAACATGATAAACTTCTCACCTATTCATTTTTTACTTTTTTTTAAAAAAAGCTCATCTTATGACTAACACCTTGGCATTGAAACAAATACTATGCTGAGACCGAAAAAATAAAACCTGTATAAATGACAGAGTGTTCAACCATGAACACATTGTCTTTTATGAATATTATAATCACAGAATCAATAAGCCTACAAAGAAAAAACAGGACACAAAACGTGTTTTGTCATTTCTGACGAAGTTATAAAAACAACAGACATTCAATATGCCAAGTGTTCTTCAATCCTTCATAATCATAGCCTTATTGAAGTGAGGACAAAAAGGGTCTAATTGCATAGGAGCAATCTCAATGTAATAGGTTATACACCCAGGCACTGCTGCACAATACAACAAAAACAACGTTCCCTGTGTATAGCAGAATGTCATCTCTCATTTTCAGGCAATTACCTTCTTTCTTGTCAACAGTTTTAATAACCTCCATCATCTCTAAAAGACTTTTGCTTCAGTTAAATAATTTTCAGCTTTTTAATATGCAAATGTGCTTGTTCATATGCATGGGTGAAGTGGCACTGCTACTTGAAATGTGTCAGTACATTGTGGAGCACCTGCACCTCGGGGAAGCTTGATTTAATTGACACCTAATACTATTCATTATTCCACTTAGTGAGCAACTCCTATTAGTCACCTGTAGGTTTTCCTATAAGCAGTGCTTTGGCCACCAATAAAAATATGACTATTTCTATAAATAGAATGTTCATATTTAGTAAACGGGGTTCACTACAGTTAGAGCTTTGGTGGTGAGAAAGGAGATAGTATGGAATCAATAGTTCTTCAGCAGGCAGTGTATGAACTTACACCTTCAATTTATAAACTCACTTATCCATAAATTTCTAAATTTATAAAGAGTTCACTGTCTGGCAAACAAGATGTTTGTTTTCTTATATGTGGCTCAATAAGACTGAACAAATATATCCTGCTCAAAAGACTGAACAAATACATTTTTAAAATAAATAAATAAATGGATGAATGGATGGAAGGAAGGTTGGATGGATGGAGGATGGATGATAAATGAATCTACTTTCCAAAATGCACAACTAGATTTACTTTGTTGTTCAAAATCAGATGTTTTTGAGTTAGGGCATTCTTAACTCAAATGACTCCATCCTAAAGTTTCAATTTAAATGGAGTTCTTTACCATAATAGATAATCTACTTGGGCCACAAAGTTAATAGTAGTATCTTGCCAATAAACAAGCTTTTTTTGATGTTATCTTCTGAAATAAACTAATGCCTAGGAGAACTATTGTGAAGCAAGGGTGAGGATATTTTAAATGACTTTAAAATATCAGTGGAGAGAATTATAACACATAGGGGATTTTATGTATTTGTTGGTATTACTGTAATAAACATGTACTGTAAATGATTATAACTTAAGTCTATTAGTCTTCTTTGCCTTTACGAAAATGGAAGGATTAACCAAAGGGCTATGTTCAATTTTAATAATATTGAGGACGCTTCTTTACCACATGGTCTATGACCTTATCGTCCAGGCCGCATTTCTTTCTGGCATTAATGCATTTGTTAGTCCCAGAGGCTTAAACTACAGATGTTTAACATCCTGCTTATGGACAGATCATCTGGAATACGAAGTGAGAAATCTATACTACTTATTAGTATATATTATGAGTGTAACAGAGATTTAATGGCCCATTCAAACAAGATTAGTGAAACCATAGCTCAGGAAAAGAAGTATCATCTTAACTGAGATATGCTCTTAAACCTGCGAGGGAAAACAAAAAGAACCAAAAGCATATTTTCAGCTAGGATATGTTTTAGGACATCAAAAGACATTGCCACTAATTAATGTTGTTTATATAGTAGCATAAGAAACATTAATTATAGCTTTCAATGTAAACTTAAAACCTTTTTATGGAAAGGGGATTTATAAGGAAGGTGGTAATCTGGCTCTTTGGAAGGCTTATCTACAACATACTGAGAGTGATAATAAATCACGTTAATGTCTAGGTCCAAAAGAAAAGTGGGGTGATAGTGGGAAAAGACTGAGTTCTGTTAACCCTCAGATCCAATCATTTCTATAGAATAAGAGGGTGAAAAAAAAGAAAAAAAGCAGTGGTCAACTAGACCTTTGTTGGTATCCCCCAAAATGTAATCTCTAAACTGAAGAATGGCAGCTGGCAGAACAGCTGGTGAATAGGATTAATGTCAGAAGAAAGAAATAAAACTCAACATATGTCCAAGCCTGCGGTGCTGGGACTGAGCATGATTATACCCCGACGGGTAGGCTGAATACAGCTGGAAAGTGCCACTGTGCCATGCTTCTCTACCCCACAAGGTCACTGCTAAGAAGAACAGCTAATGTACGAACAGCAAACTCAGCTCTGCCTGAAGAACTCAGCAACTGGAAAGGAGAGAAGGAACCCAGATTTTAACCCTCTCCAAGCACTGAACAGTTTAACCCTCTGTGCTTAGTTGGCTATACTACAAAGCAAACCAAAACACAGATTAGCATTGAATCTAACAGATTGCACTAAAGTAAATATAATTTTTAAATCATTTAAACCGCTTAATCTCATCTTAGTCATATCAAATATTTAGAGCAAATATACTTCTATCTTTAAAGAGACACAAAGGAGGAAAAAAATCTAATTAATTACACAACAGTAGATACGTTTTTATAAATTGTTAGTTCTACTCAAAGGTAACATTTTAAAAGTTACTGCATTACAATTAGCAAAGGTATTTGAAATAAGTGGTTTTTCATAGTAAAATCATCACCAGTCTCACTGCATAATATGAGAAAGTTATGTCTTCCTGCTCCATGGTTGGCTCACGTTAGCCTTTTGTAATAGTAGATGATAGACACCGGAATTTAACTGTTGGAACTAGTTACAGTGATAAACAGCAACCACGTGCACATAACTGATAGATGAGAAAAGGCTTTGTTATTTATAGAAACGTAGGCAGAGCAAATTCTATCCGATTATTTCCCTATTAAACAACTACAGTAAACAATTTAAAAAGAGATCAGTAATCATCACTAGGAGAATACTACCCTACTTTTTTCCTGCTGTTTAATTTTTTAAGACGCCTGAGATAACTTGAATTCAACAAGCAAATTATCAAAGGCAACACATCACCTTCTCATCTAAAAACGGCCAGCACTCTGACTGCATTCTTCTGGCAAAACATCCCTAAGCAGGGGAGGGACGAGATGGAGGATTTCATTACAGAGGAGAAAGATGGAGATAGACTCCCAAGCCTAAGGGCACAGTTCCACAACCTCAAAGGACGCCTGTGAAAAATCCCACCAACAAACAAAAAATCCACCCAAATAGCCACTCTAAAGAAGTTACATTTTATTTTCTCCAATCCAGGATTGATGAATGGCATCAAATCAGGGATGACCAGGTCTTACAACTCAGCACTGTTCTGAGGCTGTTCAAAACCTAGAGCAAAGCAAGGTAACCCTTTAAACTCAAATGTAAACTTATCACCAACTTTCTTCTCTCTCTTTCCCTTTCTCTCACTCTCTCCCACTCTTTCTTTGCCCATGTAAACAAATTACTAGCATATGCATGAATTAAAGCTGCCTCCATAAAAACGAAAAACTCCAGAAACCGGTTTAAAAAAAAACTTGAAGTTTTAAGTGAGAATATAAATAGTTTGAAATTCAAGAAGCCAATCTGATCTTCTTTCTTAGTTGGTATTCAGATAAACATTCTTACTTATTAACAGTAACTTCCCAGGAAAGACACACAATGGACCTTCAAAAGATTTTTAAGATAACCTGTCAGGATAGAAAAACTGTCATATCACTGTTTTTGTCCAGGAACTAATAATATCCAAAAGCTTGATACTCATTTTGTGTACAAGCCAAGGTTTACCTAAAATAAGCAATGACTGACAACTTTGGATGTCTTTAGGCATTTGGACATCTTTATTTTGTTTCTAAATTTCTACCCACATGTTAGAAATCCCCCTTGGTATTTGGAATTTTTAAAATGTTAATCTGGTGTGCTTTATACTCTATAAAATCTTAAATCATCCAACACTAACTGTTGGATAACATTCATTTCTGTAAAATTCAAATGACAGGAAAGTCTACATTTAGTGCAAATAAATATTTGAATAGAGTTACCAATTTTAATGTTGTTTTAGTGGCTACTACCATTTTACAAAATTCCAAGATTGCATGCTTTAAGGTTTAGTGGCAATTCAACATTTTCTAGAATCTTTTAATGCTGAAAAAATGTTTTTATATGCCATGACGGAATATGGAAAGAAACCTACATAGCTTATTAATGTCTTCTGAATTGTTTAAGAGGATTTTGAGATATGAGTTAAAAGAATTTCATAATCTTAATTTCAATTTCTCCTTTTCATTTAATAGTAGACATTCATTAGGACCCACACACTGTAATAAATTATAATAATTTCAAACAAGAATTAAATTACTAGGTACCTAGTGAAAGAGCCATTTTTTCTTAGGTACCCTGTAATCTAACTGTCAGATTTAAAATCTATTCCCAATCAACTCTTCACAACATTCACATTTATTCATCTATGTTAAATTAATAAAAGGTGTGAATAATACTGACAAAATTGATCATTATTGTTCATGTAGATTTAGAAAATTATAAGGTAATCTAAAATGTAAAAGGAATTGAGAGAAACTATTAAGGTTCTTATAAATAAATTCATCCTATGCTATTTTTTCAAATCAAGGCTGAAACTTCTATGAGACTTATTTAAATTGACTATAGAAGCTATTTGATAAAATGTACAGTTTTATACCATAAACCATTTTCATTATTTTTGACAACTCTCAGTTCAAAGACTCTACGACAGCACTAGGGTTCAACAAATACTTTAGGAAGCTATGACAGAATGACATTAGAAAGCAAAACCTAACAGCAGATCAAGACAACTTATAGCCAATACAGTTTGATAAAGACAAAAGCACAAGGGAACATCAAAAAGAGATAGCCTTCCCCCCAAATAAATACCATTCCCCTCATTTTTCTCCTTGAAACAGTACTGTGGTATAATCCTTACCCGGACTACCAAAGATAAATTTAATTCTATTCACTAATGTCCCCAAACAGAATTCCCTTTTAAAGAACAACTTTGCACAATCACTGTATTTCCTAGCATCTAACCTTGTTGACCCTCTCCTCTTTAACTGGGATCCCTGAAGATAAAGTAAAGCATGTCAACATCTGTTCCCATTCACACCGATTTTAATTTACCAAAAGAGCTTTGCTATTTTCAGAGCAGGCTCCAGAGCACAATGACAGATTTAGGGCCTTTACTGGGGTTGCATTTCTAGTGTGTCAGCATTTCCTACCACCAAGAGTAAATTCCAGGGGGTCACAACAAAGGAATAGTTGAAATTCAAACTTCATTATAGAGATTTTTTCCCACCCTTACTTATTTCATCATAATTTAAGCTACCAACACGCTGTCCTGTTTCGCAGGGCATCGTTTGGTGCTGCAAAGTAATTGGATGAACATTATCTACTCCTGGGGAAAAGATGAAGCTCCTTAAGGCCCTCTCTGTGAAGTTCTACATACCTAATTGCCTCTTCCAGACCTCTGTATCTGCCCGAAATTTAATAACCATAAGATCACAAGTTTACAACTCTTTACATTTGTATAGTACTGTATGCCTTTCAAAACACCTCCACACAGTCTGTTTCATACTTTGGTGAAAAGCACTGAGATTTTAGCTAAAAATATCCTTTCCAACCTAAGAGTCCCATAGTTTTGTGTTTTTCACAATGTGCTTTACTCAGATATTTTCAATATGTGTAGAGAAAGTCACTCTTAAACCATCCCAGTTTCCCTGGGTAATCCAGAATTTTTAAGACACAATATGAAGAGCAACTTGGAGAAACAATGCACAAGTTGTGTTGTAATCAAATAACTAAGATATGAGCAGCTGAGCAGAGGGAAGATGGGCAACGGAATGCCGTACAGCAATCAGCACTGTTGACTAATCAGAATTTGAGACACTAGAAGGTAATAAGGGTATTATAAAGAATGGCTTATTGAAGGAGCAGCTGTTTATGTGTAGCTCACTGTTTAAATGAGCTCCACTAGACTGCCATGGTATGTTTTGGTGAAAATGTTTAACTCCTTTTAAAATGATCATTAGACAAGAAGCAGCAAGTTCCAAGTGGCAACTTTGGAGATATCAAAACACTAACTAAGATTTAACAGTTTTAGGACAGTTAACTGGCTGTTTAGAAATTATAGAAAATGCCAATTTCAATGACCTCTTAAATCAGAAGAACTTAAGTGCTCAATCTTCTCTTAAAAACGTGGAAGCTAGATTGATACCACTATCATTACTAGGTGCAATGGGCTCAAACTTGAGAGTATACAGGTGAATCTTTAGAAGATGACAAATATATATATAGTACATATAGTAAAAAAAATAGTATATATAGTATATACAGTTAAAAAAAACAGCCATGAGGACAGCCATAAATCAGAGAATGTATTAAAATTAGATAATGTGTCTATTTTCTCAATGAGCAGAAGGAATAAAATAGTGAATTAAAATTCAAAATAAAGTTCAAATGTTTTTGGCTAAAATATAGTACTGAAACCACTCTCATCTATTAGCTTAGAGGAGAGAAATAATTTTAAAACAAAATGAATCAAAATAATATTTAGCTAAGCAGTGTTATTTTCCTAAAGCAATAATCATCTTTTCCAAAACAATCTGTTACACAGTTGTGTTGGTTTTGTAACTAGATTGATTACAGAGTTTTGCTTTCCTTACTTTCACCCAAAAACTAACTGTCTATTGTTTCTTCTGCCCTCACCCCAAAAGCCGTAAATTACAACATAAAGGCACCGAATAATACTTCACTGAATTTATCATAATACAGTATTATGAATATTTCATTTTGACAAGTGTTCAGTAATATTTTAAAGCAGTCAGCAAGTGGTCAAAACTCTGCTATCTTTTGTAACAGTTCACATGTCAAACTGGCAAAGTGCCCACAGTGTAAGGCAGAAAAAAAGAATCTATTTAATGTCTGCCCCACAAGGCGACATGAGGTTTGATTGGCAGAAAGCAGAGAGTGGCTTTTGATCATGTGTCCTAACAAGCAGTTCCAGCTCCTGTCTTTTCAGCTGATGGGCTCCACATTACCCATTCAAACAGAAGTGACAGACCACTGCACTACTCTGGCTCTAGTCACACGCAGTGGGAGCTATGCTGGAGACAGAGTCACTGATTAAATATATCACTTTTTCAAGACAAGCAGGTTGTCTGAATCAAAGTTGGACAGAATAGACTCAACATTATTAAAAGGGGATATAAAACTGGGATTGAGTGATGTTCAGCCAGTTTGCACAGCCTCAGGGATTCCCAGGCTGACAGGGGGAATAAGGAACAGCAGAACTCATAAAACAGGGTCAGAAATTAGCTGTGACACCTTGGCTATTTTCCCATCACTTCAGGACCACTGGGTTTCAAAATTCTGGAGTCTCTTTTTACCTTTCCTACTTTCTTTTTTTTTTTTTAATGAATTCAGTAAAAGGAGAAAAACACATAAAAGCATGATTACCGCAGTTTGTCAATTATAGTCTTAACGGGAATAAAATACTGGATGCAACCACTGAATCTCATTTTAAAACATACTAACACAGGTTCTTCTAACTAAGACACTTATTTCTGAATTTTATTGCTCTTTTTGGCCTGGCATTATAATGTAACTTTAAAATCTAGGAATGTTGATCATAGAAATTGTGCAGCTTAAATTTTTTTAAGTGCTCTGACTACCAGACTTCCATCCCAAGTGCTAGTTACCATATATTGCCATTTTACATTCTTTACTATATAATACACAGTATTTAAGTCCTTGCTGAATATATACCTACACACGTAAATACATAAAGTTACAGAAATGTTTAATGCAAATTTTATTGTCTAAATTTCATGCTTTTTTACTATTGCTAAAAAGACAGAATCTTAGCTACAGTACATGGTTGGCTACCTATGTAATACAAATAAATGAGATCTAACATTTTTCCAGTTGAGAAAGAAAAAAATAAATATCAAAAAAATTTTTTTAATTGTCTCTAAAAACTAAAAAAAAGCAGGCCAAAATAAAAATAACCTGAAACAAATCATTTGAAATACTGACTCAAATGTTAAGATCATCCTTCATAAGACTTTAATTTCCTAACTCCAATGTAAAGACTGCCTTTCATTCATTTCTTATTGTTATAGAAGCCTTCTCCAGCTATTCTTTGGAATGCTTTTGTCATCACTGTTAGTTTTGGTATTACTGTAAATATTTAGCAGCAACCTGCCTCTTGGATGTTTCAAATATGACTAAAATATTAACTGTTTCAACCAAGATGAAGATAGGTTTATCACAAGAAAATAAGGAATTAAAAGGAGCCATGATATAAGACACTAACTGAAGATCAAGAGGGACAGGGATTTCATTTGCTGAAATATGGTAAAATTACAAGGAAACCGTGAGCATGAAATCTACAAAAATCAGTATTTTGTCCCTCATTTAGTTAAATTACCTTAAATTTGAAAGTTAATTTAACACTTGCTGGTTTACATGAATAAAAGAACATACCACATTTGTCAATAATCTTGATACAAATAGTATTTAATTTATGTTGCAGTACATCATAAAATATGCTATCTCTGATAAATGACTGCATATTACTCAAACATGCATTTTACTGTGTGAAAAAAATAAAGTTAGATATCATATGCATTCTGTACTTCCTTTCTTTAAAGATCTTGCAGGATAATGAAAACTATGATAATGATAAATTTTATTCCAAGTTACCAGACACAACTGAGTGATTATTTAGAAATCGTATTGTCTTTTAAAAATAAAAGAAATAATCTAAAAGATGTTAATTTGACATCCTGTGTGAGGTCAAATAAAATTAGGGCGAAAATCTTTACTGGCAGTTGTTTCCCCACACTTAAAATGGCATTTCATTTTTTTTCCCTTCAGAAGTGGATTATATTTTACCATTCAAAAAAAAAAAACCAAACCATTATTACTAGCATGAGCATGTGCCTTATTATTTAAGACTGCCAGGAAAGATGATATGAAATTTCTACAATGAGTTTTCCACTATAGGTAAGAGGAGGCATATGTATTGCCAAAAGAAAAAAAAATGAAAAAAAAATCATATACCAATTAAACAGATGCACTTCAAAACACGTTTTTTTTCCCCCCTGATTTGCTTGCCAGTTGTTAGAAACACCTGTGTGGTAGCCTGCCCTACCAAAGGAATCTCTTACATTCTATGCCAGGGAGGCCAGACACAAGGGAACAGGGGAGTAATCTACAAAAGATTCTGCAATACCATAAAATAGAATACTTTCTTTTTAAAAATTCCAAAATAATTAATTATTTTAGCCACTATATTATTGCTTACAGTAATACACAGCAATAACATTTACATTGATTGAATTCTGTTTCCTTAATGTGAAATTTGTTTGGGGTTAATTAGCACGGCTGAGGAATAAGCTTAATAATTTTGTGTTGTTTACACTGGAGGCAGTTTTGCACGAACACGGCTCAGGGAGGAAGTGACATCTAATTTCAGACAAAACATGGAGGTGAGTGCAGCCGCTCCACTGTGGGATAGTAAACCAGGCCCTTCGTCTTTGAGCAAATCTCCCCACTAGTTGGGTTATTTAATGGCAACAACACTAAGTTGTTGAAATTATTTCTCAGGCATAAGTTTTTAATTCAAATACTGAGATGCAAAGGGAGAAAAGAAAAGGACTTATTCTAATGGAGAAAGTCTACAATATTAGACATTTTTACTGTCCCTTCCTTAAGAAAAAGCAGGTCTAATTAGTTGTCTTCCTAAAATGCGTACCTAGCATTTTTATTATGTATTATAACATTTTGCTCAGAGCTGACATTTTTATTCTGACAAGCACTGTCTGGAGAGCTCTCAATAAATAATACATTGACAATTTTCAGTAAATAAGCAGTGGACACAAATCGTTATCCTTACTTACAGCTGCCCCACTCTAATAGTGCTTTTACAAGTGAGGTGACTATTCAGTCTAATGCAATCCTCTCAGTGCTGGAAAGACATTTTCATTCATTACCACGGTCACAAGCACTTAAAGCACTTTTAAGCCCTGTTGCAAAACAGCAGGAATGGCAGAGCAAGTAAGGCTAACGAAAACTAAAGTTCATCACCGGAGAAACCCAAGGCTGTTCACCTTAACAACTAGGAAATTCTCTTCTGCTTAGGCCACCTCAACACTTTCAAATCTGTATGTCTAACAAGAATACATTATCTTATTTGACAATTAAATGTTAAAATTCTGAAAGCTTAACTACTGGGGATTTTGTTTTCCATAAATTTGCTTCATCTAATAACATTTATTAAGCACCATAGGAGAAGGACCCATGCTATGAACTTTGAAAAACAGATAGGAGGTCAGATAAAATCTGAATCCAGATGAATACATCTGAAATCCCACAATAATTTTTTTTCTTCCCTTTCCAGTATGTCTTCCCTAATAGCCCCTATTATCACCACCCTAACAAGTCACCACTAATTAGTAATGGGTTTCATTTTTCTTCAAAATTGTTTTCTTTCCATGTGAAAATACAGTACAGAAAGATTTAATATAATAATAGTTAAAGTAACAAAATGAGAAGGTCATATCTATTATGGAAAACTATGCATGAATTTCAATTATTTTGCACAAAAAATATTTTTACCTCATTTTTCCACACTTTTTTTTCAAGTACCATTGTACTTTATTCTACCTCATATCAAATCAATGTGCCAATTATTTTAACACTTGTTAGACAATTAGTTCACCATGAGGATATGAAAATATGTTACTCAGTCAGAAGCTGATTTCATGGAATCAAATTACAGTCATGCACTGCATAACAACATTTCAGGCAGCCACAAACCATATACTATGGTGGTCCCATAAGAGGATAATGGAGTTGAAACATTCCTATTACTTAGTGAGTCATAGTCATTGTAATGTAATAACACAATATAGTACTCAGATGTTTGTAGTGATTCTGGTATATAAAACAAAACCCACTGTGCTGCCTGTAATATAAAAAAACATCATATGCAATTATGTATAGTACATAATAATTGATAATAAACTATACTGTTTATTTAGTTTAGGTAGACTGTGTCTTTCTACTTAGCAAAAAAAATGTTTATTATAACACAATACATCGAATTACACTAGCAGCAACTTCATATAAGCTCATGTTCAACCCTATCTCTTTATTGCATCTGGAGGCTACATTGAGATGACTGAACTATACCATCTAGGCTTGTGTAAGTGTACTCCATGGCATTCACATGACAACAAAATTATCTAACGGTGCATTTCTTGGGCCATATCCCTGTCATTAAGCTATACATGACTATACATGGCTAGGACTATGGTACATTATGGTACAGTGCACTTAACTGTTGGCTTTTCAGTTGTCAGTGTGCTTCAGAAACAACTAAAGACTTAGTAACCCCACACTGCAGTCGTCACATCAGAATTTCTGATGCAGTAAGTCAGGAAAGAGACCTAGCAACATGCATTTCTAGAAAAGAGTATGTGATTCCAAAGCTACAAACAATTTGAGAACCACTGGGCCACAAGATTCATTGATTTCATCTAAACAAAAATTAGATAACCTGTGTTATCTAAGTCTATAATCATCTTGGTTTTTTCAGATGAGCAGAATCACAGATTGCAGAGTTTCCATCTGTGAATCAAATTTCAAAAATACTTGAAAACAGCAATTAATAACCAAAACTAGATCACTAGGAAGAAGATTCTATCCTTCTTAATAATAGGAAAGGAGGTTAGAGTCACTACTTTCTCCTGATATCCAGAACCACCCCTCACACAACTTCCTGCATTTTCTCTTTACCCAATCTCAGTGTGCCTAACCAAGTCCTTTCCTGAATTCTTCTTGATCTATTTATATTCCCCATCTCAACACTCTCATCATTAAGGATCTCTGCTAAATGTCTCCTCAAATTCAGAGCCCACACCTAATTGACCACCTCAACTGGATCTCTAAAAGCTGATTCCTTCTCCCCCATCTACCCTTCACACCACTCTAGTTGTTGACTCTTCGATACACACATAGACCCTCACAAATAACCACCCAAAAGATCTTCCTGAATTTGTCCTTGCCTCTTTCTAGTTGATAGTCAAAATGTTACCAACATTTTCAACGAACTGTTTTGAATCATGTCATTCAAACTTCTACTGGAAAGCTCTCAACTGCCAGACATGACCTAAAGGGTAAAATTCAACCTCTTCAACATGGTCTAAAGAACTTTGTAGTCATATCTCCTGTACTAACCATACCAAACCTTACAACATTCTTTGAATTCACAAGTTTATTTATCCATTACATTACACATGTGCCCTCTCTTGCCTACAGTTCCATATTATCTCTTGTTTACTACAATGAGTCACTAATCCATCAAAAATCCAGCTCAAAAGTCTACAAACCCCCTTCTGGATTTACTACACACAAACTGAATGCTCCCACTTCTATGAAACCACAGCATTTTATATCATCATCTAAGACACAAAGTTGCAATAATTATTCTATTTACAAAAATTTCCCTCACTACATAAATAAAAAACATATATTCATCTCTGAGGTCATTGTCTTCTCCTCTTTTTCAATTTTCATTCTCCCCATCTGGGACCTGCTACAATACCAGAAGAAAGAGCTTAATAATTTTTTTTATCAAATTAACAAGCATATATTAGTGAATTAAGTATGTATAGGTATTGTCATTGCATATATTTGTATGTTGTGCTTAGATATTCAGCTAAAAGTTAATTCTATTAATTTCCTTGCGGCCATGATATTACTCATCTCTGAAAATTTTCCAAAGCAACAGCCTTTCAGATTAATATTTATTGGCTGCCAAGATCTATCCTAGATACTGTGAAGCTAGGCTAAAGATATGATAACTATCTTCAAAGAAATTAAATCTTCTTGAAAGAGTTCAATAAATCAGCAAATTACAATTTTCAGTTTTATAAAATTCAGTTTAGCATATTTTTGTGTTACTAATTGTGGATTTGCTACACTGACATATATGTCTATTTCTCTGCCAATACCACCTTATCTTAATTACTACAGCCATAAACTAAGACAATTTTAAGAAAAGAGATCCATTATATTGTATTACTCTTTGTCGAAATTGGCTTGACAATTCTAAGTTCTCAGTCTTTCAATATACATTGCATTTTTTAAAAGATGTATTTATTTGTATTCGAAAGGCAAAGTTACAAAGACAGCAGGAAAGATGAGAGAGATCTTTTATCACTGGTTAACTTCTCAAATCACTGCAAAGGCTGGAGCTGGGCAGGTCTGGAACCAGGAACCAGGAGCATCTTCCAGATCTCCCATATGAGACCAGGGACCCAATGACTTGGACCATTTTTTGCTGCTCTCCCAGGCCTATTAGCAAGGAGCTGGGTCACAACTGGAACAGCTGGGACTAAAACCGGCAATATATAGGATGCTGGCACTGAAGAATGAGAGTTAACCTAGTACACGATGGTGCCAGCCACTTCAATATAAATTTTAGAATGTGTTAGTCTAAGAACATGAAAGTTTTGCTGAGATTTTGACAGGAACTGTATTAATGTACAGATTATTTTGTGGAGAATTAACATCTTTATCCTGCTGAGTATACTAACACAGTATGCTTGCCAATTAATCATACATGCTTTTTAAAATCAATATTACATGCTTTCAGCACATAGAACCTGTACACATTTCATTTAATTTGAATTATAGACATACAGTTTTAATTTCCATTTTATTTTTTTAAGAAGTTTTACTTGAAACTCAGGGTTAAAGAGAGACAGGGAGAGACAGAGATCATCCATTTTGAATGCAAGGAACTTCTTCTGGATTTGCCACGTGGTTTAGGTCCCCAAGGATTTAGGCCAGTATCCACTGCCTTCTGTGTTACTTATGGAGCTGGATTGAAAGTGGAGCGGCCTGGATTCAAACCAGCACTCATATGAAATTTTGGTGCTACAGATGGATGACTAGCCTACTGTGTTACCATGTTAGCTTCTAATTTCCATTTTAATTTGTTGCTAGAATCTGAATGAGTCTCATAATCTAATATCTTAAAAAAAACCATTTTCTGTTTATTTTTATTAGAAAGTCAGATATACAGAGAGGAGGAGAGACAAAGTGGAAAATCTTCCATCCTACGATTCACTCCTCAAGTGGCCACAACGGCCAGAGCTGAGCCAGAAGTCAAGAGCCTCCTCCAGATCTCCCACAGGGACACAGGATCCCAAGGCTTTGGGCCGTCCTTGACTGCTTTCCCAGGCCACAAGCAGGAAGCTGGATGGGAAGCAGGATCGCTGGGACACAAACTGGTGCCCATTTGGGATCCAGGCACGTGCAAGGTGAAGACTTTAGCCACTAGGTAACTGCACTAGGGCCAATATCTTCAATTCTTAACTGCAAATATGATACAAGGAGATGGGACCTTTGGTTATGGCTCTATCCTAATGAATGGGCTTTCTGCTCTGGTGTAAGAGCGCTGAGGAAATCTGTGCACCTCTCTCATGTGAGGACACAAAGATAAGACACTGTCTATGAAGCAAAAGCCCACGTGAAGCATCAGGTCTGCTGGATCCTTGATCCTGGGCTTTGGATTCCAGAAATGTGAGCAAAAATTTCAACATATAAATTAGCCAGTTTTGGATCTTTTGTTACAGTAGCCTGAACAGACCAGAAATGCTTTAAAAAGTTCAGAAAAAGAAAGTGGAATTAAAAGACAAAGTCATTAGAGTCAAAAAAAGATATTAAAATCTATACATATGTACTTCATTAAAAAACTGCATAGATTTCATTTTTCTTTTACTCATAAACAAATTTCCCTTTTAATTCAATTCTCCTTGAACTTCCTGAAATTTCCTATCTCATGACCTTACGACTCAGTTCAAGGATGCTGGCCTTTCATTTCATCCCATTTCTATTTTAAAATCCCTGGAATTAGCTTGGGGGAGAGGCAAAACATTTTTTCAAATGAAACAATTAGAATTCATATTTCAAAGAAATATTAGAAAGATTATAGTCTTAAATGTAAACTACAGAACTATAAACTTTTTTACCTAATAAAAGAACAGAAAAGAGAATTTAAGAATCTAGTGTTGTGGAAAGTGTTGGAATTGACAATGAAAACATGATCCATAAAGCAAAAATGTAATATTCAGCTGAATCTCATCAAAGCCATGAACTATGCTCAATGAAAGTTCATGTTAGAAGGATCAAAAAGCAACGGCATATCTACATAGAATTAGTATCTACAAAAAAAAAAACTCTCAGATATCAACAATTTTAAAAAGTTAGAAAGATAGACAAAAATAGGAATAGGCATTTTCCCTAAAAGGACACAGATAGCAAACAAGCCCGTGAAACAATATCCAATATAATTATCCATATAAGAAATGCAAATTAATCCCGCAGTAAGATATTACCTAGACTACCAGAATGACTAAAACAAACTGACAAAATTAGAGATCGACAAAAATGCAAAAAAAATTTGAGCACTAACAGACAATCTGTAGGAAGATAAAATGGCACATTTACTCTGAAATATATCATAATATAGCAGTTTATCATAAAACCAAACATACAACTGCCATACAACCTAAAAACTCATCCTGGGAATTAATCTTAGAGACAAGAAAAGTTATGTTCACATTAAAAACAAACACACAAATATCTATAGTAACTTAATTTGTAATAGCTAAAAATTAACATGTTAATACATCCTTTTACTAGTTAGTAGACAAACTGTGATACATAAATAATGCTATGACAACACTATTTAGCAACTTCTTAACAATATATATCTATGAATATGTGCAACAACTTGAATGATTTCCAGGAAATTATGCTTAAATTTTTAAGCCAAGTCTGCAAGCTTACATGCTATACAAACCCATTTATATAACACCTTAGAAAAGACAAAATGCTAGAAATGAAGAAAGTATTAGTAGTTGTAAGGGATTAGGTACAGATAATGATGGGTCTTAGAGTAGAAAGGTGGCAGGGTAGTTGTACGAGAGCAACACACAGGATCTTTCCAGCAACAGGATTATTCAGTATTTTGACTGTTGTGGTGGTTACATGACTCTAACTAGGTGTTTATAGGTAATAAAACTGTTTAGAACATGATATACTCCGAAAAAATGAGTGCAATTAACACTGAAGAACTATGAATGAGATCATGAGATTGTATCACTGTCAATAACCCTGGTTTTGTAGATACTAGCTATATGGAAAACTGGACAAATTGTACACAGAGTAGCTTTATTTCTTATAGAAATTTGTAAATTGACAGTTACCTCAATAATAACTTCAATTTTAAAAACAGCAAACAACTTAATTAGGGTTATAATCTATTGATAGAGTGACAGATGAGGTTCTTCAATAAATTCTTGGAGAACAAGATAGGCTTATTTGTGCAAAAATTCATTAAAAATGCAAACAGTGAAAAAAAGATACATGAATTTTAATATTTTGTCCCAAAATAAGCTGGCTTTTTAATTTCATTTTTTCCATAAACTTTTGGAAGTACCATGACAGCATTTCTGTTTTCTACCTTGAAAGGCAAAGAGTCAGCAAGAGTGACAGACAAAATTACAAAGAGATCATCTACCTGCAGATTCACTCTTTAAATGACTATGACAGGGCCCGCGCGGTGGCGCAAGTGGTTAAAGTCCTCGCCTTGCACGCCCAGGATCCCATATGGGCGCCGGTTCTATCCCAGCAGCCCCGCTTCCCTTCCAGCTCCCTGCCTGTGGCCTGGGAAAGCAGTAGAGGACGGCCCAAAGCTTTGGGAACCTGCACCCGCGTGGGAGACCCAGAAGAGGCTCCTGGCTTTGGATCTGCATAGCATCGGCCGTTGCGCTTAGTTGGGGAGTGAATCATCGGACGGAAGATCTTCCTGTCTGTCTCTCCTCTCTGTATATCCGCCTTTCCAATAAAAACATAATAAAAATAAATCTTAAAAAAAAAATGACTATGACAGCTTGAACTTGGCCAGATCACCCATACGGGCAGCAGAAATACAGGACATAAATTATGCATCCCTGTTACTTCCCTCTTTCCATGATGTGCACTGGCAGGCAGCTGGAATGAGGAGCAGAGCTGATACCTGAATTCAGACACACTGTTAGGGGATACAGGGTTACAAGCAGGGTCCTGGCTGCTTTTCCAAATACCAGCTTCTAATTCTATATAGTTCTAAGGATTGATTTTTAGAGAATGGATCTATGAGACCTAAAGTGAGTAGAAGAAAAGAAATGACCTGGACTGTATATTTTGCAAACTGGACATATGGGAAATTTAGATATTCATCAGACAGAATATTATCCTGGATGGTAAGAAACTTACCAAGCATTAAATACGTGTTTAACTAATGAATCAATTTCAATACAAATTGTCCTGAGATTACTATATTCAAGTTTCCTAATCAGAATCCCACTAGAGAAAGATTAAAAAAGAACTCCAGGAACAAAACCTTAGTGATATAAAGTGCCACTAATGTAATTGAGGAATGTCTAAGTTAAAAATCACATAAAAAAAAAGCACAGCAGATTTGCAAGATAAAGAAACATTACTGATAAAAAGAAAAACTACATTAGCAGTGAGCTCTTGGAACAGTTTTTGAAAATCTGTTTGAGATGCCCAAAGCTCATATCATGATCAAAGAACCTGGGTTCAAGTGCTGCCTCTGTTTCTTATCCAAGTTCCTGCTAAGGCTCACTCTGGGAGGCTACAGATGCTGCCTTTGAGTTCCTGCCACTCACATGGGAAATCAAGACTGAGCTCCTGGCTCCCAGCTTCAGTTTAACAAAGGTTCAGCCGTTTCTGATATTTGGGGTAGTGAACCAGCCAGTGGAAAATATCCCCATCTATTTCTCTCTCTCTCTGCCTTTGAAATAAATAAAAGTAAGATATTTATTTTTAAAGAAGTCTAATGTCAAAAAATAATAATCTTGTCTATCAGGAGATAGCCAAGCATGCTTCTTACCTTTGAATCTGGGACCCAGGAACTCAACCCAGGTCTCCCATATAGACAGCAGAAGACTAGTTAGTTGAGAATTCACCACTGCCTCCCGTAGTCTAGAGTCTACAGGCAGGATCCAGAGCTGAGTATTGAACTCATATGCTCTAATATGTGGTATAGGCATACTAATTGCTGGGCTCAATATTTGGCCCAGTGTTACTTTCAAATGAGTAATCTGAGTCAATAAACAGAAAAGGGAGTGGCGGGCCCTATTATGAAAAAAATATTTTGATATCTTACTGAACCACAATATTAAAATAAAGACAAAGTTACAGGGATGAGCCTGTGGACTAATGGTTAAGGTATTGGTTGACACAATCGTTTCTCAGTGGAAGATGGCCTAAGTACTTGACAACTTGCCCCCATGCAAGAGACCTGACCCAGCTCTAACCATTGTGGCCACTTGGAAAGTGAACCAAGGGACCAAAGACTTCTTTCTGTCTCTGCTTCTGAGACTCCCTCTCTACAACTCAGCTTTCAAGTGAAGAAATAATCTTTAACAAAAAAACAATGGCTTTTCAGATTGGGTATAATCTCTAGCTCTGGCACCCAATACCAGTTTTTTTGTTAATGTAGATCTTGGGAGGTAGTGGTAATGGCTCAAAATAATAAGACCAATGGATTGCCTTCCTGGCTTCTGGTTTCAGTACAGCTCAGCCCAAGCCTTTGCCAGCATTTGTTGAATGAACCAGTAGATGGGAACTTTTTTTGGAGGGTGTATCTGCATCTCCAAAATAAAATTCTTTTTAAAAAGTTACACTTAAGAGAGAGAAAACTGAATGTAAGAGAAAAAAAAAAGACAAAAAAGGACAGAAATAACAATAAAAGAAAACATTCTAGATTATTTAAGAATCCTCATTTATTCGTTCAATAAACAAGCATTTCTTAAGAACCTTGTGGTAGGCGTGGGGAATATAGCACTTAGAAAATCATTGGGCCCGGTGTAGTAACCTGGTGGCTAAAGTCCTCACCTTGAATGCGCTTAAATCCCAGATGGGCACTGATTCTAACCCCAGTGGCCCTGCTTCCTATCCAGCTATCTACTTATAGCACAGGAAAGCATTCAAGAATGGCCCAAAGCTTTGGGACCCTACACCCGCATGGGAGACCTCAAAGAGGCTCCTGGCTCCTGACTTCAGATCAGCTCAGCTCTGGCTGTTGTGGCCACTTAGGGAGTGAATCAATGGATGGAAGATCTTCCTGTCTCTCCTTCTCTCTGTATATCTGATTTTCCAATAAAAATCTTTAAAAAAATTAACCAGGGACTCTACTCTCATTAACTTTTCCCCTTAAATACCATAATTTCACATAGCTAAAAAAAGGAAAAGTTGCTTTGAAAATGAAATAGAAAATTGTCAAGAAATGACTGAGTGACTGAGACTTGGAAATTATGCTTCTCTGAAGAAGTGATAATAAAGCTGAGATCTAAATGATAGGAAGTAACCAGGACACAGAAACCCAGGGGAATCTCCTCCTACACATATCGAAAAGCAAGTGCAAAGATCGAACACTGTTCTTGAGGTTGGAGAAAAAACTTGTGAACAAAGAAAAGAGTTTGAACATTGTAACATGAACTTTACAGCTAAAAATGTTTAGATTTTAAGCAATTAATTGATAATTTTATTAAGCATAATAGATTTTTTATCACAAAGAAACCAATTATCAAATACCAATTAAATGCCTAAACTTTCTCGAAATTAGATAACACCAACCACAAGAAGAAAGTAGACATAATTTTAGCCAAGGATATAAGAACAGACTTTCTAAAGACAAATTAAAATTAATTTTGATAATATTTAGTAACACTATTAAATTTTTTTAATACAAAAAAAAATCATCTCAGGACTTTGTACACTGAGCATGTAAAGTATCTTCTTCAGTCACTCTCTGCCTGGAAAGAACAACACACGGCCCGTGTGCTGGTTTTTACATTTCACCCCCTTTCTTATCTACAACATAAGTAAGGACAAGATAGATATTTCTGAAGGATAACCTAAAATGTTTCTTTTTCAGCTAATTATTGCATTGTAAAACAGAATGAAATTCCAGTGCACAAACTGATTAGTCACTGTTTAAAAACTACCTCCTTACAAAAAGTATATGTTAGCAGAGTAATTCTGGTGCTGCCCCTGTTGCTGTGCTTTCATATGCTTTATCATGTCTTCACTAATTTTTTTCTAGCCATGTGTTTACATTTGCTCATTTTCAGTTCTATATGTGAAAGCAGTAAAGGAAATCCACTCGACTCTCACTTCCGCTGTCCCCAGTGCTGCTGGAAGGCCTCTACTCTAGGACTTCATTGGAGCTTCTCAGTGCTAGGGATGAAACCTCATTTAAACTCTCCAGACATCAACTGAAGTGAAAAAAATCATCACTAAGGCACATCCTTGACAGAGTTCTTACTTTCCCAACAACTACTACATTGCACAATGAATTTTTCTATAAGTCAAAATTGCATATCAGCTTTTATCTCCCTCACCATAAAGATTCTAGCACCAGAAAAGATTGGAAATAGTAAAAGGACTTACAAACCTAATAAAAGAAAATTAATCATGAGATTAGTTCAGAAGACTGGATTAATCAGAAAATAGTTTTAAGGAGAAAACTCGTTAAAACTCTAAAATTAGGGTGCAAATTCCAAAAGCAAATCATAATGGCATAAAATTTTGGAATCATTCTTTCAGTCTTAACTTTATACACTAGGGAGCCAGTACTTCAATCAATGGATTTATTGTTACACAGTATCTTGAGTAAGTCACCAGGGTCAGGATATCAAACCCAGACCAATATTGGAAAGGACTGTTAAATATTCTAAAAGG
The DNA here is from genome assembly GCF_017591425.1 of Ochotona curzoniae. Classification (NCBI taxonomy): domain Eukaryota; kingdom Metazoa; phylum Chordata; class Mammalia; order Lagomorpha; family Ochotonidae; genus Ochotona; species Ochotona curzoniae. The sequence goes on from NW_024466975.1 coordinate 276,714, forward strand.
TGGGTGAAATTTTCTAGTTAATAGGGAACTAGCTTTGTAAAAAATATATGTTCATGAAAAATGTATGGTACAAAATTTTTTAAATACCTGCAGTAATTTCAACAATATTTTGCACCGAAACAAACATCTTTCAAATTCTATTTTTCTGCAAACATTTTGAAAAAGTAACCTTATATTTCAATAAAATGCTTCTGTAGAAAAAAAATGGCAGTAATCAACAGGTTTATTAGTTTAAATATTCAGAAAGTAGTTAAGGAAGGAAACGATTGTCAACTTCATATAGCTAGAGATCAGGAATCATTCTAATTCTAAAACCACACCCTAAGCTGAAAACATCACTAAGAGATTGAAACAGGAAAAAAATGTTTCCTAACAAACCTAGTAATCATAGCCCAGTAGCAGAATGACAATTCACTTGTCTTATAGATGAAAGTAGTGCTGAGGACATTCTATTAAGACACAACAAAAGGAAAATTGCAGTGAAGGGTCCATCAGAGGCTCTTGTTGAGTTTCTGAAAAGCTTAGTAATGAAAGAAAACCTGTACTAGACATTTTGAAGAAGGTGGAACCAAAATATATAGACAGTTAAGTTAAAGCTTTCAAAGATTATGAGACACACAGGCAAGCGCATGCACACACACACACACACACACACACACGCACAACAGAAGCACCTTCATTGTGTAATGTTTAAAAAACAATTGGAAAAGAATACAAAAATTTCCAATATCAATTCCATTCCTGGGAAAACAAACCAGAGAAGAAATCCGCTCACAAATGTACCAGAAAACAGGTACAAGAATTTTTGTAACATTATTGCTTATACTAGCAGAAAACTGAAAAAAAGAGCCAAACGGCCAATAAAAGAGGAATTTACTGCTGTACAGCATGCCACAGGATTGTATGCAAAATCAAAACGAACTAAATCTTCACAAAGCAAAATTGATTTTAGCACACAATTGTGAGTATAAAAAGTAATTGACAGAAGGTTAAAGTGTGACATTTTAAACAATTTTTTTTAATGTTAAGCAACATACCATTTAGGACACATGCAAAATATTTTAAATAAAAAAAGAAAAAGTAGTGAAAACCACAAAGTTCCAGCAATAGTCTGAGAATAAAGATTGGATATGTGAAGAAAACATAAGTGATTTAATATTAGGAATTTTTATTGAATCAGATGATGAAACTGTGTGTTCTATTTTATAACATGTATGTTCACATATTTAGCTAATAATTACATAATAAACATGTTTGCAATATTTATATTCAACTTTCTCTTAATTTTCTAGACATACTGTATAAAGAGCAATAATGCAGATTCAAAATCTATCCTTGGGTCAGGCGCGGTGGCCTGGCAGCTAAAGTCCTCGTGAACATGCCTGCATCCCAAATGGGTGCCAGTTTTAATCCTGGCATCTCCACTTCCCATCCAGCTCCCTGCTTGTGGCCTGGGAAAACAGTTGAAGATAGCCCAAAGCCTTGGGACCCTGCACCCATGTGGGAGACCTAGAGGAAGTTCCTGACTCCTGACTTTGGATCAGCGCAGCACCAGCCGTTGTGGTCACTTGGGGAGTGAACAATCGGTCAAAAGATCTTCCCCTCTGTCTCTCCTCCTCTCTGTATATCTGACTTTCCAATAAAAATTAAATTAATCTTTAAAAATTAGAAAAGAAAAACTGAGGGAGTATTAAACAAGAAGTATCATTATGCACTTAAATTGCATATATGAAATACATAAAATTTCTTCTTTATATAAATAACAAAGTAAAATAAAATATTTATATGGTCATACTCTGAAATAAATTGCAATTCAAAACAAGTGAAAATGTCATTTAGATTATCAAGTGCACATGACATTAGAGAAACTAAAGTAGACACAGGGCATAATGAAGGAATTTACTAAGAAGCCATCGATTTGTAATTTGATAAAAATACAGATTCAACATCTTATAAAAAGATGTAAAAATAAAGATTTCCAAAGGCTAAACATATACTAAGTAGCACAATACTCTTAAACTGGGTACCGTTTAGAAACCTCATCCAAAACACTACCAATCTCCTTCAATGACAACATCACATTCCACATACTCCTCAGCAGGGAAGATTGGCTTCCAGTGGGGAAACTTTAGTATCAGCTTTTCCAGAGAGGCTGAAAGGAGAGTTAAACTGAATTGCTCTTCCAGAACACAAGCACATCATTGCTGCCAAATGCTAAATCCCTTAACGCCATGGGACATTTCCTACGACTCTGTCCGTGGTGTAGTTAAGAGATGCCTGTAATATTTCTCCCTTTAAAAAGTTTCTTCAAATAACAAGTAACAGTAATATTGATTACACTGGTAATCATTATTACATGAGCAACGCTACCATACAACAAGTCTGTATTGCATGTTATCCAGTTTTACAGATTAAAATAAGGCAAAAAAGGATTAAACAATGTTTTCAAAGTCACAAAACCAGGAAGAATTTCAGCTACATTTACTGAGTACTTACTATGAGCTTTCTATGTTCTAGATGCTTTGCTTTCATTAACTACATCTTGATTTTTATGATAGCCCTGTAAAGATGCCCATTTTCTGGTTGAAAAACTGAGACACAGAGAAGTTAATTATCTTATCTATGATGTCCACCAGGGAAAAGCTGAATTGAGATTAAGTGTAGCAAACCTAACTCTAGAGTTACCATCCTTATCCGTACACTATTCTGTCTATATTCAGTATAATTCTCTAAATTATATATCTTAGATTCAAATACAAATCTAGGTCACTCAAAAACATGCTCAAAAAAAAAACTGGTTTCTCATTGTTTGACTGTTATCCTATACCTGAAGTAGGGCAAAAGTTCCCAGATAAGCAAAACATATCAATACATATGCTGATTCAATGTTATAGTGACTATACATACAGAGACAGAAATAATTGTTTTGAGGCATTAATAATGATAATAATCCATCAGATACACACATAAACACATGCTCGGTCTTGTGCTCAGGAACAGCTGCACAATCCATTGAAAAGCCTATCCCGCTAGGAATCCAAAGCTCAGATGCTGCTGTGTTTTCTCTACATGAACAGCAAAATGAATCCACATGCTTTCATCACCACGATGACTTGAAGCGCACAATTCCACCAGGTAAAGCCACACTCTAACACGTAACCAATGTGTCTCCTGTAGAACTGCACCTAAGCTCTGCACACTTTTCATTAACTATGCTCTATTAAAGAGTTTCTTGATCCTAATATTTTCTCCCAACAACAAGCTTTGTCATTCCCTTTTAGAGTGCGCGTTCATACGCGTGCACACACACACACACACACGACAATAAAGAAAGTCTTCAAAAACAGCCAGAGAATTAGGAAGAAAGTTTCATTTTATCAGATGAATTTTATTATCACATCCCTTTCCCTGAAATCTCACAGGACTCCAGACCCTAACCCAGACTAGTTCAGTGGGCCTACGATCATATACTTAGTAGGATGATACACAAGACATGATAGTGGCTGAAGCACTATTATTAAAGAGAGATTAAAACAGCTGTACATTATGCTGAAGCACTCACTCTTCCCTTTACAAACAGACGGTCCTGGATTACAAGCAGCACTTGACCATTTAAATCACGACAACAACCAGATTTAACCAGCTGGGCCATATTCTCCTAGGCAGTGCCTGTTGACCTCCTCAGTCGCAGCTGCTCAAATGAAATTCTCATTAGACAACTTATTTTCAGAAGCCAAAGGACTCTCTGATTAAATATATGTATTTAGATATAGAAGTCCTTTTTAAAGTATTCATTTTCTGACAACTGTCGCTTATGTTACAGCCCAGCTACACTGACAACAAGATGGGTGATACAAGGATAACTAAAATTTGTCATTTAACCACAGCTAAGATTCTTAGAGTAAAGCATTTTAACCTGAATCTATTAATCAAAGCCTTCGTGTAGAGTTTATCCACAACACCAACAGTGTTTTCTGAGGTAGATTTGGATATTTAATCATTCAATCATTCAATTTACATTTGCATCTATCTGTCTTTCATCTATGACTAAATTAAAGTTAAATGTGCAAAAGACATTGTCATCCCATCAACATCACTTTCAGAAGACCATTTAGGCATCACATCTTTGCTCATCAGAGTTTTCTGCCATCTAACCAAATACTCAAATCACTTCGGGGGAGAGGGGTGGTGGCACTTCTGAAAAACATGGCAGATCAAAAACTGAAAAATGACTAGACTGACCAAAGCAGCTGCCTGCAGCTTTATTTTTTTATTGTTTCATTGTTCAATGCATAAACCTGGAGACTTACTGTTTTATCACATAGGCACACTGCTTTTAAATAGACCATAATAAAGACATTAAGTCTGATTTTTTTAAAAAATCAAAACATTCAAAACAGGGATGACTCCTAAAAACACCATTTAGTATTTCAATTACACAGGCTTATTCATCAGCTAATCACAAGTCTACAAACCGTAAATCTAACAAATTTTAGCATGCAACCAATGCATCTGCATGTTCTCCTACGTCCCATGAGATAACCTGTCCCAAATGAGGAGATGAATCCAGAACTTCAAAGAGTTAAAGACAGGCAAATGCCAAAACCTCCTTATACTTGAAATTACCTAGCCTAAACATTTCAGTGACATCTTTGTAACTATGTGATCTGTTATATTGGTACATTTTCTTACTGCAGATCACTAAAATTGGAATCAAACTCAGGTTATCAAACTTAGAATAAGTAACAAAACTCCTGATTGCTTCCATCTCCAAAACAGACTCCTCCATTTCCTTTCTTATTACTTGCTTTACCACCACCCTGTTCTTCCAAAGTTTAAAAATTCTTAGCTACCTTTGAACTTTTCCTCTCTCTTTGTCTCCACAGTTAAATATTAAACTAACAATCTTCTATCCTAATATCTTTTCCACATGCACCCCTCTTTTTTCTCATTTCTGTTGCTTTAGTGAAGGCTCTCATTATCTCTAGTCTGAAACAATTTCCTTAATGTCTCTCCTTGCTCCCATCCATCCTCCATAGTGCTGCCAGGTTAACTTCTCTGAAGGAAAGCACTAATCCATCACCTCATTTCTCTCAAAAAAAAAAAAAATAGTCAATGGGTCCTCTATCACCTTCAGGATAAAAATCAAACCTCTCAGCCAAAAACTGAGAGGTTCCTTAGAACTAAATACTAAGTTTCATTTATATTCTCCACAAATATCCCATGAAGTTAAAATCTTGGTTGTGGAAGGTTCCCCACCTATGTCTGCTAACAGCAATGTCCCTCCCCTACCTCTTCAGCCTAAATGAATCTTTTATTTTCCAAAATCGCTTAGAACTCACGGACCCGGAGAACCTTCTCACAGCTTCCTAGACAGAGGTGATCTCCCTAATTTGTTGCTCTAGTTCTTAAATATATTATACAGTGCAGTCATTTTATAGATGGCTTACCTCTCTGAGAATTATTTAAAGATTATTTTATTCACTTTAAGTATTCCATACATCTAAACTAGGTGTTATTAACTTGAAGTCTGCGGACAAAGAGTCATAGGTAGATTCAGGGAATCCACGAATGTAGATGAGAAATTTTTTTTTCTTTTAAAATTTGCAGTTCTGCAAACTGTAGACTCAAGCAACAAATCACGGAGTATTCTGCTGTGTCTGTAGCATTGCGACCAACAGTATAATGGATATTTTTACATAATTATATTCTTTGCAGACATCATAAAATATCACATACAGATATATCTCTTCCAAATTCTGGCATTGTTGGGTGGGCACTTTGGTAGAACACGTTAGGCCACTACTTTGGATGCCCACATCTTATATAAAAATGAGTCTGAACCCTGTATACTCCACTTTCAATCCAGTTTCAATCACCTGTGCAGGCAACATATAATGATCCAAGTCCTTGGTTCCTCGTCACCAATACAGGAGATCTAGATGGATTTCCTGGACCCTGTCTTCAAATAAGCTCATCCTAGGATTTAGTGGGAGGTGAACTGGAAGATCTCTCTGTCTCTTGCTCTCTTTTGTCACCCTTCTTTTCAAATAAATAAATCTTGTCTTAAAAATTCTGACATGTTAGGTGCTTGATTAGACCTTTAAAGGTTATTGAAATAGCAAATTCTACTACATTACATATTTTTTAAATATTTTTAATGTTTATTTTTGAAAGCCAGAATTACAGAAAGGATTGTGGGAGCAAGAGAGCTCTTTCATTTATTTGTTCATTCCTCAAGTGACCACAATAGAAAGGCTGAGTATCCTGGAATCAGGGACATCTTTTAAGCCTCATACATAGATGGTAGGGAACCAAGCATTTGTGCTATCTTCTGCTGCTTCCTAGTGCATTAACAGAAACTGTAACAGAATTGGAGCATAGAAGAGACAAATTGGAATTACTCAAAACTACACAAACAACAACAGCCTCACTCTCCCCATTATTGAAGGAGGGGGTAAATAATCACACACATCCAAAAGAGACACATGGTATATATCACATAGACACAAGAACTCTGAGGTTTTATAATTACAGAGAAACAGCCATAAAGTCAAAGAGTCCTAATTATCGGAGTGATGTCTAGGAGAAACACTACTTTAAAGCATAGCAGAGATAACTTTCATTCAGAATATGATAATCATCATTACACCTCAAATGTATATAGTCTATATCCCATTGCTACATTAGTTCTCAGAATGTCTGAATTGACATATAAGGTATTAGAGTTCCTTGTCAAATTTTAAATTTTGTGGTTCACACAAACTGAAAAACTTACCCAGGCTTCATAATTGTTATGTAAATGTTCCGATTCCTAGTCTACTACACCATAACCCTGAGTCATCAAAACTATTTAGAGTTACACCATATAACCTGATCAGTAAGAAGGGCAGCATGCAATACAGTTTGGAAAGCTGTCCATAAAACAGTAATTTGAATCTTTTAACTTCTGAGCCCTTAAGTAAATGAAATTAAGCTACAGAAAAGGGCTCTGTCATGTTAAATCTCAATTTCCCAGATTTAAAATTTCCCATTTAAAATTTCAAATTTAAAACTTCCAATGTGAAGAATAAATCCAGAGCCATTTCTTGTCTAGTTTAAGGCTTAAACTCTATACATAAAGATAAAAGCATATATGAAGTATGCAATCACTTAAACTTGATTTATTTGAGAATCTTCTATTATCTACTCTTAGGACCCAGGTGAACCTGAGCAGGATCCTGTGCAGAGCAGAGGTGAAGGTGATAAACTGCAGCAGAAATCGCATGTCAAGTTCCCACCCATGACCATTCAGCCTTAAGAACATGTGAAGCCCTTCAACTCCCCATTCTACAATCCATGCAGGTTAAAAGCATGGAATTCTTATAAATGTATAATGTTTAGTAAAACAAAGAGGAGGAAATTACAAATACTTTCTTCTGTTTAAAATAATTAGAAAAACTTTTTATTTACTTTTTAAACAGGTGGTATACTCACTGTCTGCCAAAAGGAAAAAAAGGATAATAAACGACAAAGTCACACTGAGGAAAATTCCCTTACTACTTTTTTCCAGGGTGAAATATACTGGCTGTTTAAAACCTTGACTTGTTATGATAAGAATCAAATAAAAAAACACAAAGTTTTAGGAAAACAGAGCTATCTGCTTAACACTTTTAATGGATCACAATCTGCCATCACCATGGTAACTACTCAGTAACTTTGGCTTCGCTAGTGCCAATTATGCACTCCTCTGGCCCTTGAAGTTGCCCTTACTTCTTTTGAAGAGCTGAAATCTTCAGAAGAAAAAAGGCCCAACAGTTAAGTGCACACATACCCTCTTGTTCAGTCCGAGTCATTTCCTCGAGCTTCTTCTGTTTCAGTGTGTCCACCACATCAGCAAGGCTCCCTTTGCGGCGCTCGGGAGTTCCAAAAGTAACACTGGTCATTATCTCGCGGTCCCGACTCCCTTCGTCAGGCTTGTGTGGTGAGGTAGAGGTATTTCGGAGGGAATATAGGGAACATAACTTATTATTCTCTGACTCCTAGGGAAAAAAAAAATAAAACAAAACCATTAGAACACAGTTTGATTTGCAAACCAATGGTGGAAAATATTCTAAACTCAGAAAGACAGTAGATGATACTCAATAGGAAAAATAAAATAATTTAAATAAAACAGAATAGCTTAGCAAGACAAAAATGTAAGTCTGATTATGCAACACTCAACATTAATAAAGCAGTTATCAAAGGAGCTAAACTGAAACTGCAAATTCAGACAGTTCAGTTTTTTTTTAGAAGCAGCATGAGCGATTCAAAATCGGACACTTTGACTTCTGTTAAAACAGTCTACATGTAATGAATGTCAGCATCTTAATTAGCACAGTTTTTAAGTGAGTGCTTTTGTAGGCAAAACTCATAGTTTACTTATGTATGTATATTTACATTCATAAACATTAAATTCTTTGGCTTTGATATTAAAATAGCAGAGGATTTAGCCTTAGAATCTAACATTCAGTGTTCACCAGAAAATGTGCAAAATACCTAAATCAGAATCATAAATTGAACCACTCTAGATATTTTTTGCTTGTTGGGTTTGTGGAGAGAATTAATTTTTTCAGCTTTACAACCTGCCAAAGTTACAGCAGCCCCTTTCTGGTATTTGTCCTCATCACTGATACTTTAGCATAAAGGAAAACAGGTTTCACACAGATTTAAAACTTTCTTTTAACAAACATGTAAGTTTACTACTAGAACATTTGAACAGTAATTCACAGGACAGAGAAATTAGCTAGCTGGTACAATGGTTAGAGCCATCAGCTGAGAAGGAAAAGCAAACATCTTAAAGTTTGTAAGAATCAATACACTTTTTTTTTTCTAAATAACTCTGAATTGGGACCAAGTGTCCAGCAGTAACTGATGCTAGGCCCCTGCCTTTTTTTGGTTTTTTTGTTTGTTTATTTACACGAGGCTTTATGATTCTCAGCAGAAGCTTCAAATTCTTCATTGCTTCTATATCTCTCTTTTTAAAAAGAAGCCCAGGGCCCGGCGCGGTGGCGCAAGTGGTTAAAGGTCCTCGCCTTGCACCTGCCAAGATCCCATATGGGCACCGGTTCTAATCCCGGCAGCCCCGCTTCCCTTCCAGCTCCCTGCTTGTGGCCCGGGAAGGCAGCAGAGGACGGCCCAAAGCTTTGGGAACCTGCACCCGCGTGGGAGACCCGGAAGAGGCTCCTGGCTCCGGATCGGCATAGTATCGGCCCGTTGCGCTCACTTGGGGAGTGAATCATCGGACGAAAGATCTTCCTCTCTGTCTCTCCTCTCTGTATATCCGCCTTTCCAATGAAAAAATAATAGAAATAAATCTTAAAAAAAAAAAAAAAGAAGCCCAGCAAACTTCAAAATCTAGAGAAAAAGGCATGAAATAAAAATTACAGTTCATTACCAGTAGGATGGGGGAAAAAAAGCAAAAGAGAGTCGAGTAAGATTCCAAATACATTGAATGAGGTGTTAATTAAACTCAATAAATGCTAGGTATTCAGATATTATTGTTATCCATAAGGCAGAATGAGACTTATTTTCAGGATTATGGGGAGCATACAGTGAAATGACTTTTGTCCAGCACTTGGGTACCTTGCTGAGCCCTCAGTGCAGAGGTGGTGGTTTACAGAATGTAGGTAGTTAGCATTCTGCAGGAAGGAGAAGGCCTAGGAATGGGGTCAAGGAGGTTTATCTCTAGACTGGAGGAATTGTGAAGTAAAATAGTATCGATAGGAGTTATGAACTGTTGAATGCAATAACAAAAATCATTGGATTGTATACATTAAGTGGGTAGATTATGCAATTGTGTATTATATCTAAAATAAATCTATTAACTTATTGTGAACAAAATATAACTTTTCCACAATGTCATTTTTAGAATAACACAAAGAACAAAACAGCTCAAACCTACTAAAAAGGAAAAACTAAAGGAGGCAGAGCAAGGAAGAGAACTTTCACTTTGCTCCTACATATGTCCCTTCCATTGTTATCTAAGTTAATGTTGACAACAATTCTGTAGAGTAGTTCATGGAAGACCTTTTAGATGCCAATCATGTGATTGCATAGCTCCTTGGAATGGCCCATTTATTCTCCATTTTATTCAAATGAAAGCTTGGAGATAAGTGTGCAAAAGCCATTTTGACTGAGACTTTTAGGAATCAATAATCATCATTTGATCAATCATGCTTCAGTTACTTCTTTTTCAAAAGCAATTATTCTCATTTCACATCCCAGAAAGAAAACCCTGACTCCACCTAAGGGATTAAATGCCCAATCACAACAGTAAGTAGTGTATGGTACAGTTACCTACAAATGATTCACCATAAGCAAAGTAAGGAAGATTTCCCATCACTCAAAAATAGAAATTAAAGATGCTAGTAGAGTTTCTCTGGCCTAATAACTTCAGGTTATTTCATGTGCTTCTTTTCTTTTTATTCATTCACTGTTACTCTTTCACTATGTCCCTTGCTTTTCCCTCTTGGGAACGTGGTCACTATCATTGTAGACCACAGACAATAACCACAGGTTCTTTATTGCAACAATGGCCTACCCTATCCTCAGCCCCATAATCTGTACAAAGTGGCTCATAACTACTGAGCGAAGAGCAAGAGGCTGAAAAGTTGCCATTTCTCAAAGACAGCCATGTGAAGCTACTGGCAATGTGATGCTGGGGTAACAATAAAGACAGGAAATAAAGCCATGAATTGCTTAAATCACTGAGTCATAACATCTTTAGGAAAATGCAAAAGAGTGAAATCTACCATTTCTGGCTTTCATTTTTTAACTTTGTAAAACTTAATAAATGTTAGTCTTCTATGAAAGGAATATATATATATATATATATTTACAACAGGTTACAGATGATATGAAGTCAGTAGCATCAATTTTTTTCTTTTTTAGATTAAGTAAGGAGTTTTACTTATTAAGGGAGAGAGAGAGTAATGACAGACTGCTCCCTGGTGGGAGATAGCCAGAAACCACTTCCACATGGTGAGGTGACCATGTGAAGAAAATGGCCACCCAGAGTATACACCACTTAGCTTCCAAGAGTCCATGGATCCATCAAGGTCTCTCCATGAATGGCAGGGGCCTAAGTACTTGAGCCACCTTCCTGCTACTTCTCAACATGCACATTAGTAAGAAGTTTGTTGGAAAATGGAGGTGGGACTCAAATATAGGCATTCCAGTCCAGACTTGGCATTCCAAGCAGCAGCTATACTCATTGTGCCACAACGCCCTATCCTGTGTATGAACCCAACCTTCTTTTTAGAGTTCAAATAAAATTCCATTTTATCCTTGAAGCACTTCCTGTCTACATTGGGCCTTACTATCCTGCTACCCACATGAACTATACATTGAAGTACTTAATAATACCACAATTCAGTATTTAATAATATACTAGAATAAATTATCCATCAACAGTTTTTAAGGTATTAGCAATACTTGAGCTAAATTTTAAGTTTTAATGCGTTGTGTCATTTCTTATGCTTCATATACCTCCAGAATATACTGCAAAATGTTAAATTGAAACGATTTCCAAATAAGTCAAGAAAAATAAAAAAATTAAGAGTAAAGTTAACAATTCATTCTAGCAATAACAGGATTAAGAAAATATTTAGAACAAATAGACTATTTGTGAAACATTGTACAACACAATATCAGACACTAAAATTACATATATTTGCATATGTTTATATATGATTATATATGTATATATATGTGTGTGTGTATGTATGTATTATATATGTTGATCCTCCCCAGAGGATGCTGCAGTCACCTGACACTGAGCATGTTGGATCCTTAATTCTAGAATTCTCATCTTCCAGAAAAATGAGAAAATAATTTTACTTCTATAAATTATCCAGTGTTTGGTATCTTGTGAGAGCAACACACATGAACACTTACAAGAACACACTGTCTTTTGTTTGTCCTCAAAAGACACATAAAATATCTGTCTACTTCCTCTATGGTATCAGAGTTGTTCAAATATCTTCAAGAAAGGGTTAAACTAACATTCTTTCCCCAGATCTTTCATTGTTCTTCTCTGACATACTCTGTTCCTAAGTATTATCCTAAAAATGTTTCCAACAATTAAATATCAAGTTCTGCACTTTCATTTACAGCAAGATGGAAAACAATATTCTGGTAAGTAGTTCCCCTCATTTGTCACAGGCAGAACTGGAAAAGCTAAAATCTAAGTACAGGTTTTCTGACACCAAATCCAATGCTTTACTTATTCCAAGGGATTGCTAAAGAAAAAAAAAAGTCATGCTCAACAGATGACATTGTAATTCCAATCCTGCCTAACTTCTAAATTTAGTTAGTTGGTTGCTAGATAGTTAGTTAATTTTTACATTTCCAGAGAGATGTAACCACTTTCAAGGCTAAAATCATACTTTGCTATTAACTTTAGTCCATAAAATTCCAAGAAGTAGCTCATATTATTTATCTATTGTTGTATAACATGTCATGTCAAAAGAAAGTGCTTAAACAACAACACTCCTTTGCTACACTTAATTTCTGTGGGCCAGGAATTTGGGACCATCTGTGCTGGGTGGTTCGGCCTCAAGATCTCTCAAAGACTGTAGTTAAGTCGTGGCAATGGTTGGAGTCATCTCAAAGGCTTTTTTACTCACAGATGTGGTGTCTGGCCTGGGAACACTTCAAGAGCTCTGGGCTGGAATAGATAGGGTTTCCTGGACATGGTCCTCTATTTCTGTAATCTTTCCATATGGTCTCGTCTTTTCAGTGTATTAGTTTTTGAGCAGCTGGACTTCCTATGGGGGTGGTTCAGGGGTCCAAGACAGTCACATGCAAGCTGGATCACTATTTCCAACCTAGCCCAGGAAATCGCATTGTAGAATGCCACTGCATTCTATTCTGTAATGAGTCAGCAAGACTTGCCCATAGCCATGTGAATAGGAAGTATACACTGCTTTTTTATAAGATAGAGTTTTAATTATGTTCTTAAATAGTTGCTGTGTAAATGAGTCATGTACAAAGCCTGTCGTACAAGACCTAGTACACAGGTACTCAGCAAATGATAGCTGCATTTATTATTGACTTCAAAGGTCCTTTGTCCAATTGTCCTTTGTTTCAGTTTCCAATTCTGAACTATACAGTCAAGATAACAACTGGTACCACCTGGGATGTATTTAGTAATACTCATTCATCATCGTGGGATAATAAATACTAAACTACACTACATTCTTCATTACCAATTCTTATCCATAACAAATTCGATTAAAAGCTGGCTCCTAATGCAGCCCCTCAGTATTTCTAACTAGCTTTTTCTAGGAACACTATCAATGACCACTTATCCTATCTGCATATAGATCATCTCCACTCTTGTCCAGGAACAGACACGGTACCCTGCTGTTCTGATTCAGCTGAGTTGCCAACCACACCTAGACAAAGAATGCAGATTGGCAACCATTGTGCAAACAGAAGAGAGCAATAGGCTGGGGTTGCGAATGTCAGCTAGGATGTCAGGAATCGAAACTCAGGGAGCATAGGTCAAGCATGGAGTCTTGCATATATAATAGGGAGGAAACCCATATAAAAATGGAAGACATGGCAGTTGAGAGAAATGAGTAGGAAATGGATTCTCCATAACCTGAATCAACATCCCGGCCAGGGCCCAATTTAATTATAGAGACAGAATATTAATCTTTCGTACATTTTCCTGTATCCATGTGCAAGACAATGAAAAACATTCCTTCCAACTGTCTAGTATGTGGTCAGTTTTCTATCAGTTTGGTTGGTCAGTTAGTTAGTTGTCTATTTTAGTTATAGCTTTTCCAATTACATCTTTATCTTCCTGTTAGTCTGCTCTTCTTAATATAATACAGCATAATTTTATTACTGATTTCTAACAGCACCCAACCTATAGTAAACTTCAGCCAAAAAAAAAAAACCCAAATGCTAAAGCAAGAAACATCCTCCTACTTGTTTACATATTTTAAGTTTCAGTTAAGTGTTCTTGCCATATTATGTAAGATGCGTGTATATATAAATATTTACTAAGTTTTACATAAGTTTATATCAGTGCTGAGGTTTCTAAATCCTCCCTTTTGCTTTTTATGAATAAAAACTATATCAACTATGATATAAAAAAGACCTCCAAGGCTGTCTGTTATTCACTGACAGAAAAATTTGCCTATTGTGGATGCCAAATAAATTCTTGCTAAGAAAATCTAACCTTTTTAGTATACTAAAAGCTAACCAAATTATTAATACACATAGGTTCTTTCTCAAAGGAAAAAGATGTGCTTTACTCTAATACAATTTTTAAGGAAAGTACATTGGCTTAAAAAGACTTCATAAATGAAAATGCTGAATTTGCTTTTAATGATCAACAGACTAATCCTGACTAAATAAGTGGGACCTGCACTGTGGCATCACAGGTTAAACCATTTCCTGTAGCACCAGCATCCATATGGGCACTGGTTTATATCCCAGCTGTTCCACGTCCAATCTGGCTACCTGTTAATGCACCTGAGAAAGCAATGGAGAATGGTTGGCACTTGTACCCATGTAGCCAGCCCCAGCACCCAGCCATTGCAGCTATTTGATATGGACAAGCAGAGGGAAAACATCTCTGTCTCTCTGTCTCTCTCCCTCTTACACCGTGCCTTTCAAATAAATAAAATGAATCGTTAAAAGAAAAGATAACTTGCTGGGCTCCACATGGTAGCCTAGTGGCTAAAGTCCTTGCCTTGCATGCACCAGGATACCAGATAGGCGCTAGTTCATATCTCGACTGTTCCTCTTCCCTTCCTGCTCCTTGTTTGTGGCCTGTGAGAACAGCTGAGGATAGTCCACAGCCTTGGGATCCTGCCCCTGCATAGGAGACCTGAACGAATCTCCTGACTCCTGGGTTTAGATTGGCTCAGCTCCAGCCATTGTGGTGACTTGGGGAGTGAACCAGCAGACAGAAGATCTTTCTCTCTGTCTCTCCTTCTCTCTCTAAATCTGACTTTCTAATAAAAATAAATAAATCTTTTTTTAAAAAAAAAGAAAAGATCACTTGCTATAATGGACAAGTAAAAAGTAAACTTTCATTAAAAATGAGACAGAAAAATTTGGTTTACAAAATATCAATGTTTGAATAAAAATGTCACTACAGTGATCATCTGCTTAATAACAATAAAAATGATTCATGGATGCATTGGAAACTAAATCTGTCACAAGTATTTGCTTGTGTCATAATTACAAATATCTTAAAAATTAATTTTAAAATGTGAATTTGGTTCATAGAAATAGAGTCACAGCCAAAAATCTTTTTTAAAGTGGCCTCGTTGTGATATTGAATAATAGAAGCAAGCATTAAACAAGTAAATACAGCAAAAATTAACATCTGCAAACTGTCAGGAGAAGCATACTGAAAAGCCATTAGTTAAATAACACTACTATCCTCACATACAAAATCAGAACATCAACATTCAAAGGTCCTAGGGCTTGCACTGTGGCATAGTAAGCTAAGCTATCACCTACAATGCCAACATTTCACATTTTTTAGGTATTAGGTGGTTGTTTATTCAGATTAGGAACAGGAGCAAGGGTAGAGGGAGAGAAAACTAGAAGGAACACGTCTCCTGCCATGGTGGCAGGATAGGGGGCTGCCAGGGCAGGGGAAGGGGGCAAGATGGAGGACAGGGGAGAGCCAGGTAAAAAGGGAAGAGCAAGAGAAGAGTGGGCACACATGGAGGCTCGCTTGACACAACCCGCTTGGCCTAGAAGGCAGATGCACCTAGGAAAGTCATGGAAGATGCTTCAAGTGCTTGGGCCTTTGCACCCACATGGAAGACCCAAATGAAACACCTGGCTCTTGCTTTGAATGAGCCCAGTTCTTGCCATTGCAGACATTTGGGGAGTGAACCAGCAGATGGAAAACATCTCTCTCTCTTTGTCTCTCTATCTCTCTTTTTCTCTCTTGCTCTCTCATTCTCCCTTTTTCTCGCTGGAACTCTGCCTTCAAAACAAATGAATAAATCTTTTACAGTAAGTAAATAAAATCCAAAGGTCCTTCAAGATAAAATTACTCAGCATCACCCAGCAATTGAATTCCCTACGGAAAAAAAAAAGGAAGTATAATAAATAAAACAGCCAACAAAATACAGATTTACTGATTCACTGGAAAGATTTTCTAATTCAAATCCCTAATTGAAATTTTTTAAACTTAACTTCCTCTAGTTAAGCTTTCTTGCCTGAATTCTCTTGTTTGTAAAGTTAAAATGTGAAAACCTGCAGTAATGACCTCATACAGTTATGAATGCTATGTGAATTCACAGAACACTGAAAACAATGACTATTATATAACAAATGCTCACTGGGTGACAACGGTGATGATGGTTAGTTAGACTATTCCTAACTAGTGACTTTTTGGTCTCTCTTCCACTGGTAAAGATTCACCATCTCACAAAGGAATTCTTCCCATCTTTGCAGGGTGGGCAAAATTCCCCTTCATGAGAATTTAAAATCTATTTCAACTTATAGTTCTAATTAGTGAAAGCATTAGGATGATAGCTTTTCAATATATACTAGGTTAAGACACTGTCACTCTATTCTATGACTAGCAGTAATGAAACTATAATAAGAGGAACTTTAAGGAAAAGAGGCATGATAGTAAATTTCCTTATAGACCACAACATTATATCAAGGTTCAGCTGCTGTTTGGCTCATGTTCCAATCAACTCAGGCAGTTATTCTTACCTGGACACTTACTAGTATTCAAAATGCCCTCTATATCATATGCAACCTAAACAATTCTACCCGGCTAGGCTAGAACTGGTTAAAACAATTTCAATGTTGAAATCAAAAAAATTTTAAATGGTAATACACTTCATGATTACAACTCAAATCCTTTATTTTTGAGATGAGAAAATTAAAGTTAAAGCAATATCAAGTGCTTTTCCTAAGATTACACAGCAAATTAGTGGTTTCAGAGATGAACATAGGCTCTCTATTAACCCTTTCCACTAACTTCCTAGTAATTTCAGGGAAAACATTTACAATGAACAAAAAGAACATGTTTTTGTTTTTTGGTTTTTTACTAAAGCATTAGGGAGTAAAGTCAGGGATTTGTAGGAGTTGGAAATGTTGAATAAGATTTTCCAGAGCAAGTTTCTCCATGGTGCTTCTCTCCAGAGGCAATTAAATTTTCTAGGATCAAACTTAGACACTCTGCTTGCACTTCCCTCTTTTGCAGTCTTCTTCCCATGTGAGACACAAAGCACACTAATAAAAGTATTTTTGTTGTTATAATCAACAAGGAGGCAATTAGAACACTTTAAATAAAAAGAAATATCTCCGGGTATCTGTTCTTCACATCTCATAAATTTTAACATTAAAAACCACCAAAGTCCAACCAAGGTTTGTCAAATCTACTTGTTCCTTACATAGGTGCTACCCTACTAACAGTGAAGCCCTTTCATGATGTGTGGCCTAGGAAACAGAGGCGAGAAGATGGCTTCGTATGTCATATGATGAGTCCTCAAATCCATTCTATAAAAACAATCTCTCTCTTCATTGGCCTTTACCAAGTAAGAATTGTACTACAAAAACCCTTCAAATCTCTTCCTGTCAAATGCATGTAATTATGAGGTCATTTCTTCATTGTACGTATTATCATTCTAACTTTACAGGCAAGGGAATTAAGGCAACAAAGGTTACCTAATGTAAGAAGAAGTTAAGATTAAAATTTTCAATTAGGGATTTGAATTAGAAAATTTACCAGTGAATCAGTGAATCTTCCCAAATGCAGGAGACACTTCAAAACTTAGAAAATTGTAAATAAACCTCTATCTCTCTGATCAAGTTCTTACAACTAAAACAAGTAGAAAGATTCCTTTTGGCCCACACTGCTTATGAAACAATTATCTATGCACTGGTCCACTCTTCTGTCTCTTATATCCAGTTGTATTTGCATTTCCAGGAAAATAAAAAAAAAAAAGGCACAAAATGACACTGCCTAGTCAAAAGTAGCAAGCATGAAGTCTAAATCAGCCATCAAGTGGCCCCAAACTCTAAGGGAAACCTCTTGATCCCCCTACCTGAAGCCATTATACAACCTTAGATTAAGACCTCAATTACAATCACCCACTCTATGCTTTATTTCTGAGAAGGGAAAGAAAAGATGTGAACGTTTATTTTTCTCTGTTAATTTCATTTGCTTTTATGTAATCCAGAGAACAATAGCCAAAAGAAGAGGCAAGCTGTAATCTTACTATTAATTTCAGAAAGCAAAATAAACTATAATAAAATTACATACAGAATAATGAGTAAGGGAACAAAAGTGAGAGAGACATCTTCAACCAAAGCATGCCAGGAACAAAACAAATTAATACAACTGAAGACCAAATATTAACTTCAAATTCAAGAGCAAAAATTTACTTATTCATAGATTAAATTAGCTAAACCCTGGATATTTCAGTTATGAAAAAAATCCTAAATAAAAACTACTTGCCAAATGTTTTATTTCTTTTTCATGTGTCTAAGTAAATTAATCTCATTTCCTCTATTAGTATAATTGATATGTGCTTGCATGAGGGTAAATTTCCTCTCACAAATTTGTTGAACTTGAGAACAAGATATTTGAGGTATTCGTAGGACACTGGCAACAGAATCAAATCAGAGCAAAATTATAAAGAAGCAAAAAGTTTGTAAAATAATTTTCAATTACTTTATTAAACAAACTTTCCATTTTCTGTGGTGCTAATGAAATATAAAGAAGATAAATGAAGTACATAAATATTCATTTCTAATTTCAACTTGATTGTAAAATTTTATTAGCTAATGTTTGTAACTTATACTTAGGATTTGAGAATGTGGCTTACACAAAGATATACTATTGAACTCAATTTAATTTGCCTTAAATAATAATGCCTAGGGATAAGGGGAATGTAGTCACACCAAAATAATACTTCAAAGGTTAATATTGTAAAAAATAAATACGTTTTCTTATTAAAAACTTCATTGACAAAATGAATGATAGCTTAATGTTGTTCTTAGAAAATTTATATTTCCCTTGGAAAACAAGCAAAATCTTTTATTGCAGAGGAAACCCAAACCTTGGGATGATTTGCTTATTATGATAATTAAGGCATATCATTAATAGCATTCAAGAAACATGGGTATTTGTGGAAAGAACAGTCAAGACTCTCCTGCTGGATCCAGGTGGTTTGACGCACCAATCTAAGACAGCCCTTTCAGTCTCTTCTCCCCATTTGAATGGTACAAGCAGAATTCTTTATGATAAAGCTTCCTCTATGGAAAGCAACTCTGTCCAAATTCAAGAAAGAAGGGAGCTCACAAACACAAGCCTTGCTTCCTCCTCCCAAAGTACTATCCCGCAAACCATAGCCATCATCACCCTATTCCTGATGCATTTCTCCTTCTAAATCATGAAAAGTTCAAATCAGTCATGTAAATTACTTGATGATGTACAAGAGAGAGTTCAAAAAGTACGTGAAAAAAAATATTACGAAAACCTATCCTTGCATTTCAATATTTTGCATAAAATTCCATTTTCCACAATGGCTTGAAGCACCCTCATGTAACACGTACATTATTTTCTATAAGATGTTGGTTGGAAGCATTCCAAAAGTGTCTATATTTCTTTATTTTAATCATCATATTTTGCTTTAGTGATAAGTTTAAAAGTCAGGCAAGAAGACACTGCATGAAGCAATTCTACAAAAATGTGTACATCAATCAAAACCACATATAGTCTGGTACGTTTTTATGTTGTTTTGCTTTAATCATAAAGGAACTAATGTCCTGGGATCAGCTTCCAGTGATTGAGAATAAGCAATTTTCACAAAACGCTTATTTTTTTTAAGCCCAGATTCAAATGGCATTTGAAAAAAACGAAGTTGAGAACAACAGTCCTGCTGTGTACATATTAGAAGAGATTAAACTAGATTTTCTATGAATATTCAATATTATTTGAAATAATGATCAAAAAGTGAATTTTCTCATGTCTGTAAATACTAGAGACCCCAGCTACATTGTGGTCATACCAGAGTATTTGCATATGGATAGTCTACAGGAAAAGTCAAATCACAGGAGAAGATTCACTATGAGATGTACAATGTATATTAGTCAAAGAAATGAAAACAAAATATTTTAAAAACATTGTATTACATAAAACTGAAGCAAAAAAAAATGGGAATATTGGTAGATTTCCAGAAAAGATCATCCTTAACATGAAAGAAAATTGTGAATTGCACATTAATGGCAATGATAGAGTTGATTAAGAAATTCACACTAAATAGTCTGCTAACCTACGTCACCAGATCGAACACATCATGAAAAAGCAAAACAAAAATGAACAAGTTACATGCAACTTCATGGAAGACATTCTGTACACACAATTTGGAAAAGATTTTCCTTGAACTGTTAAAATATAAACGAAATGCAAAAAGTCTTGTACAGACGTAGCAAAATACTGGATTTTTATGTTTTGGTAGGTGCTCAATATGCAGCCCACTTAATCACATGTTAATGACTGGATATGCTAATCAGCATGCATGCCCAATCATTCTTGCTCAACGGGAGGGGAGGAGATAACCATTGATGAGCATGGTAATGTTTCTACTTTTGGTAAAGATTTTGATAACATGTCAGCTATGAATGAAAACATTCCAAAAGGTGTTTATGAAAAGATATATTTGATAAAACTAAGCAAAATGACAAAATGTTTCTTGATTTCATAAACTCCAAGATATTTTCTAGTAGCATACCAGTAATTGATTTTTTTCTACTTAAAAATGTCTAGATTTGGGAAGGTTTAAAAAACTATTCTTACTTTTCAATAACAGGATTGAACACTTCACATAATCAGTGTTTAAAAATATAAAGGCATTAAGCAAGCACGGTAGTCTAATGGCTAAAGTCTTTGCCTTATAAGTGCCAAGATCCCATGTGGGCACCGGTTCTAATCCCAGCAGCCCTGCTTCCCATCCAGCTCCCTGCCTGTGGCCTGGGAAAGTAATACAGGACAGTCCAAAGCTAGGGACTCTGCATCCGTGTGGGAGACCTGGAAGAGGCTCCAGGCTCCTGGGTTCAGATTGGCTCAACTGCAGCCACTGCCACCTGGGGAGTGAATCAACGTACAGGAGATCTTCCTCTCTGTCTCTTCTCTCTGTATTTTCGATTTTCCAATCTAAATAAATAAATAAATAAAGGAGATCGATATGTTAACTTAGCTGTCTTTTTCATTACTTAGAGTGATATTTACCAATTTGTGCAAAAACATAAGTGGTTCTGTATTTTTGTTCAAATTGTGCACACATAAAAAATTTTAAATGTATGATTAAATTTCTGAGACTGACTTTCTTAGCAGGCAGAAGTGCTGCCTGCTAACAATGTTTCTGATCTGTAGAAAACAGGAAATCCCCCAAAGGACTGTCTACAGCACATGTTCTGTGACTCAGGAGCAGAGATAAGCATTTTCACTTTAAAAACAAAAACCTAGGTTTGAACTTTACTTAAATTGGACAGATTTTTCAAAATCTAAAAATTAAAGTATTTCTCAAGAATTTTAAAACCTTGCTTATTATGAACTTTTTAAAGTCACTTTGTACACCAACCATGTGCTACAAAGGATGTACATAAACTATACCTTAATCATTAAGATTAACTAATTAGAACTTTGCCAAATAGTAATGTTTCCCTACATACTTTGGAAGGTCCCAATAAAAGTAACTAAGTAAGTTTCAGTTGGGTGCTACCTACTATCTTAAATGACTCAATCTTTCGAAATCTGGCAAAAAATCAAGTTTTTAAAATATTTTAGAAAGCAACAAGATGAGAAATTTTCTAAGAGTCTGTCATAACATAATGCATAGCTAAGAATTAAATCCTTACTAAAAATTCCTGGACTATGCTATCATGCAATGACAACAGCTCCATTCCCAGAAAAGGTCCAAAGTCCACTCCAGTCATTTTATGACTCCAAGAATACATAAAACACCCCAGAGACTATTAGCAACCTCATTAGACAAAAAGTAAGAGAGGCAGAGAATGAAATGTTTGCAAGCAAGAGAACATTGTGCCAAATCTTATTTATTGAATATCTCAACATGCCTATTATTATTTTCTTTTAGTTATACAAGAAAGGGCATTATTGGCATCTTAATTTTCTATTTATAGTAAAAATTTAAAACTTTCCTAGAAGCTAAAACTTTCGCAGAGGAATATAATCAGGTCTTTGAGGAAGGAGTTCAGATATTCTGGGACTGATGGTCCAATGTGGCTTCTAGTTAGACTAGTAGTTAAAAGCTAGATGCAGAGGCTGGCACTGTGGCATACCATGTAAAGCTGTGACATAGGCATTCCATACAGATGCCAGTTCATGTCCTGGCTGTTCTGCCTCTGAATCATCTCCTTGCTAAATGTCTGGGAAAAGCAGCAGAAGCTGGCCCTGTCACCCACATGGAGGCCCAGCACTGGCTTGGCCCACAGCAAAGCATTCTGTCCATCTGGGGAGTTGCCCAGTAGATAGAAAATTTTGAACTTTCTGTCTCTCCCTTTCTTTGTAACTCTGACTTTCAAATAAATAAGGAAATCTGCTTTAAAAAAAAAAAAAAAGAAAAGTCAGACACATACAATATCATTTTTTTGTCTAAAAGGATTGTGAAGAAAAATATGGAAATAAGGCAAGTTAATTTTGCTGTCAAGATTTTTTAGATTTTTTTCATAATACTTTTATGAATTTTTGAAGATTTTCAGTGTCTCAAAATAAACCTACATGTAAGTACTTGTGTATGTGAGCATTAAGGGCTCACATACAATCTTATTGGCGCTTTCTGTACCTTGTAAGAGATACTTTTCCCAACCCACATTTTCGTGGCCTAGCACAGAAGCCATCTACAGTTGTCTCTTAAGCAAAAAGCATGTGTCTCTGGCCTGAAGCCATTCTCTGGACCAGTAACATGTCTGTTTCTTCCCCCTCAGTTTTCCTCCACATTGTCCTCAGCAATCTCATTTATTATCCATTTTTACTGACCGCCCACGTGCATATGACTTAAAATAATCTTTATCATATTCTGTGTGCATCTTCAAAATCTCTGAGAAGTCACCAACATATTACCTCCCTAACTATGCACTCTTCCATTCAACAATCACCAAACTCGTCACTCATCTCACTGCAATAGTTTCCTAACAAGTGTCCCTATGTCTGATGTTATCACCCATAGTCCATTTTCTACACAGAAGGCAATGTGATCTTATGAAAGAAATTAAATCACGTTTCTCTCTTGTTTTAAAAATTTCCAATGGCTTCTGCCTGCACCTGAAATGGAGTATGAAAACCTCTTGAAGCTATGACAGACTGCATAATATATGCTATCTAACTGCTTCTCGGATTCCCCAGCCCCTCCGGCCCCCGACACACCATTCTCTCTCTGACAAACCATCCTACTGTTTTCTGTTGCTCAAACACTCCAATCAAAAGGCTTTTGGGTAAGGTCTATTCCCAAAGAAAGACTCTTTCTTTCTATCCAAATTTCAGTTCTACAATCACTTCCTCAAAAAAGAAAAATCGGGCCCGGCGCGGTGGCACAAGTGGTTAAAGGTCCTCGCCTAGCACGCCCGGGATCCCATATGGACGCCGGTTCTAATCCCGGCAGCCCCGCTTCCCTTCCAGCTCCCTGCCTGTGGCCTGGGAAAGCAGTCGAGGACGGCCCAAAGCTTTGGGAACCTGCACCCGTGTGGGAGACCCGGAAGAGGCTCCTGGCTTCGGATCGGCATAGTATGGGCCCATTGCGCTCACTTGGGGAGTGAATCATCGGATGGAAGATCTTCCTCTCTGTCTCTCCTCTCTATAAATCCGCCTTTCCAATATAAAAATAATAAAAAATAAATCTTTTAAAAAAAATCCATAACCTGCCTAGTCATTCTCTGCCACACTTCATTTAACTTTCTTCATAGAATTTATCACTGCCTGAAATTGTTTCAATCTGCAAAACAATAGGCATCTTTAGTGTCTTCCACACCACTTCACAACAGCAGCATTTTATCTGTATTGTTCACAGGTATTTCCTGGACCTGGAACTTAGTGAACCCTAGTTAGTCAAGTAACCAGTACACTCTAAACAATGTAAGAAAGAAAAAGTACAAAATGGTGGGAATATCTCTTCTTAACAATCTGCAATAATAGCTAATTTGCACCCAAAAGTTATGCATTCACAAACAAATTCACTAACAACATATAGACAGGTGCAATCTTTAGCAGGTAGTATTTATCATAGACAGAATAATAAACATTACCACAAAAATTTACTCTATGTTTATTAACATAAAAATGAAATACTACACATTTTTCATAAAAATGAATTTTTGCTTAATGAAATGGCTCTAGTGAAAATCAAAACATATTTCAGTGGATTGTGTCAATATTTCTCTACAAAAAAGTCTTGGCATATTGGCGCCTTGATGACAAGATTAATGCCAGACCATTGAAAGGAGACTATTACACTAACTTGTCAGTCTTCAAATGCATCTCACTTGAGATGTAAAACTCAACAATGTGGTTTCCACAATGTAAATTATTATAGTTAAAATGAGAGCCTACACTTTTAAATTTTTATCTCAAAAGTTTTCTGTTGTTTTTTGCTTATGCCATAATGGATTCTTTTCCTTCTTTGAAGCTATCTGATCACATATTTTGTCAGACAGCAACCTAAAAATAATCAGAATTGCAACATTTAAAGATACTCTTTTCTAACCAGGAAGTGGGATTTAGTAGAACTTTTTTGCTTTATCTTTACCCACCCCTACATAAATGCTCCTCCGTGGTCTTGACACTTTAAAGTAAAACCATTTCTGAATGTAGAAGATAAAAAATGTTAGGGATTTATCTCTAACTGTCCACCACAGAGTAAAAAACAATGGAAATGGAATAGGTGTTGATAAAATTGTCTCTGTGTTTCAGATTTTCTTTAAAATTTTATTACTCCAGAATTATGTCATAGTGTTCAATTACAGTAAATAAGGAAGTAAAGAATATGAACAATTAAAGAGAACTATAAATATCTCTTTATCTCAGGCTTTTGGCTCCTCCTTTATTTGTTTTAGGTAAAAAGAAACAAAATGATTATTAAATTCCATATTAGACTCAGTCTTCTATTCCAACACACACACAGAAAGAGAGAGAGAGAGTCACATACACACTAAATGTAGGTTAGCAGGTCTGCTCAGACCTAAAATCCTGCAGACTTTTTTTCCCATAAAAGAAAAATTGTTTGGTGATATGATACTTGCAGCATAAGACCTTGCAGGTCTGATGTTATAGTTGTTACACATTATTGCATCTATTGAGTGAAAGGCAGCACAAAGGGAATTTCCAAATGCAGCTGCTATTTCTCATTTGTTAAATCCTTTTATTACACCATATAAGTACACAGCTGGGAAATACTATAGAGTGGGAGTTAAAACAAAATATTTTGGCTTCCAGACATTCAGAATATACAAAGGCTCCACTGGAAATCAAAGCCTGATATCAAAAGAGAACAAAAAGTTTGAAAACATTTCTAGCAAGTATGATTTCTTTTGTACCAATTATAACATATTTGTAACTTTAAACTCTTCTATACTACCATAAATCACATTTAACATAAACTTGGTAAGCAAATTATTACATGTTTTCTGACAAAATCCTGGATCATAAAAATTTGAGAGCAATTTATCAAAGCAACTTGGCACATGACATGATAAAAACAAAATAATTTTATCATGAAAAATACGCAAAGTGAGGTTAAAAGAAAGTTTGGGAATTCGAGCTATTATTTATGCCTCCATCCAATATTTTCCAGTCCAGTTATTTCAATTTGTCCATGACTATGTTTGGCATAAAAGCCAAAACACATCTTGACTCATCCCTTTTCTCTATCTTCTCTTACTCCACACTAATCCAAACTGCTGTTATCTTTCACTTAGACTTCTGAAACAGATTCCCAAAAGATCTTCCGTCTTCCACTCTTATTTCCCTCCAATCCATCCATGTCACCACAGTCAGAATTAAGTTTGAAATGTTCTTAAACCCTTCAAAGGCTTTTCACTGCACTTAGATAAAATCTTACCTCCATAATATTATCTCCAAAGCCTTGTTTGATATAGTTCCTGCCCATCTCGCCAATCACATCTGATACAAAATTGCATCCTCACTCATTATATTCCAGGCACAAAGATCATCTTTGATTTCCTAAAATTAAGCTATATTTTTCTCACCTCAAATACTTGATACATTCTCTTCCCTCTGTAGTTTTACTATTTATTCCACTCTACCTGGCTAGTTGCTATTACCCTTAGCTCAGAAAGGACATTACTCACCATCCATTCTAAATCAGGTTTTTCTCAATACATTTGTACATGGCATTCTATTATTTTTGCTTAATATTATATGCCACAATTTTAATTATAAATGTACTTTTGGGTATACTCACTAAGTTTCTATTCCTTCTGCTGGACTATAAATTCCCTGGAGATTTAAATTATGTCAGTTTTGTTCATTACTATACAGTCAACATCCACTTGAATACTTGACATAGAGAAGGTACTCAATAAATACTTGTTGAAATTAAATATAGCCCCATAATCTTGCCAATAAGCAGGACTTAAGATCTAACTTACCCTTGCTAACTTGCAGATGTAAAATGGATAACTTAAGTTCAGCCAGAAAAACACACCTACGTCTTCCTTTATTGTATCTCTCCCTTCTCACTGCTCATGGAAAATAACCTTCACATGTACTGAATTACTCAATGTTGATTTCCTTCAAAACTAAAATTGGAATGGGTATTGTGGCATAACAATTTATGCCACCACTTGAAAGCCAACATCCCCTAACAGGGAACCTGCTCAAGTTCCATCTTCTGTGTCTCCAACCTAGTTCCTGTCGTGTGTCTTGGAGGCAGAAGACAATAGCCCAAATATTTGGGTCCCTGTCACTATTGTGGGAAGCCAGATGAGGTTTCTGACCCCTGGCTTCAACCTCTCTATAGTTGTGGCTATTTGGAGAAGGAAGATATCCTTTCCCCTCTACCTCAACTCATTCCTCCTTCACCTCCCTTTCCCTATCAAATAAATAAATCTTAAAAAAAAAAAAAAGAGTGTGGGGGCAGAGTTATGATTTAGTGGGTTAAGTCATTGCCTGAAACACCAACATTCTGTGTGAGCTGCTCCAATTTCAATCTAGCTCCTTGCAAATGTGCCAGGAAAAGCAGTGGAAGACAGTCTGGGTACTAAGGCATGTGCCACATGCTATACCAGGCTCGGGCTTAGGCCTGGCCCAGCCCTGCCCACTGCAGCCACTTGAGGAGTGAATTATTAACAAAGAGAGAATGGTTCTATCTCCTCCTCTCTCACGATAAATATCTTTCAAACAAATAAAGTGAATTTTTAAAAATGCTATAGAAACATTTTATTTCTTTTCCAGTTTCTTATTTGTCACCCAACTATCACAGAGACTAGTCACATCTACAAAGACATCGGGAAAAGAACAATGGCTGTTTCCATAAATTATTGTGTTTAGTCTCTGCAATATTAAATACAGAGTAAGCATTTGAATATACATTTTAACAGTAAATATATTTTAAATGTTATTTTGGCATTAATTTCTTCCTGATTTACTCAAAATATTCTTCACTTGATTAGCCAAATGCAAAACAAGTTTAAAGTATATTAAGTATTTTTACTCTTTTAGATGCTAAAAATTAGAATGGTTTCTGTTTTGACCATTAGAGATAGACTTTAACAGGGAATGACTGCTAACCTACTACATATACCTGCATTTGATGTTGACCTAATAATACCAATAAACTACACCAGAGACTATTTTTTAAATTATCCTGCTTACTAGTGCAATGATGCTTTGGAAAATTCACAAAAAATGGAATTTAACAAAGTACATTTTAGTGGAAAAAATTTTAAATTCATGCTTTCCAGTGTTCAAAAAGTTCACATAAATGTGTATTATGGAAAAATCAATCATGGAGTTCAAGATATTTTGCACAAGTTTCCTGGTATATTAGTAATTATCTCAATCAGAACTCAATAACTCCAATGCCATGTATTATCAGTTTTTGCTAAAACACTAATTTATAATAAGGATATAATAATACACACAGCATCAGAGGCATTTTTAAAAGCTCACCATCCTTTGCTGAGATGACAGAACGCTGTCCCAGTCAGCATCTTGTTGAATGGTATTGACAAGTGTTGGGAGCTCCTCAGAGTGAGGTTTGTTGTGCATTATGGGGTGCAGAGGCAGATGGGGAGCCACATGTTGATCACTACCCTCTTCCTTTTCCCTTGAGGTCAAATCCTGGGTCATCGCTTCCTCTCCATCAGCTGCACAGGCAAATGGAGAGGTGGCTTGCTTGGAAGACATTCTCCTGCAGAAGAAGGGAGAACATTGTGGATGAAGAGGACCACCATCATCAACAACAGCAAACACAAACCCTCTCTTGCATTTGACTAATTTGGGGAAAAGGAAAAGTCTTCAACTTTAGAAACATGTATAGTCTAT
The DNA here is from genome assembly GCF_017591425.1 of Ochotona curzoniae. Lineage (NCBI taxonomy): Eukaryota > Metazoa > Chordata > Mammalia > Lagomorpha > Ochotonidae > Ochotona > Ochotona curzoniae. The sequence continues at coordinate 305,257 of NW_024466975.1, forward strand.
TACCAACTAAAAGCAGCTTTTTGCGCATCTGCACCTCAATATGTATGTGTGTGTGTGATTAACTCAGAAAAACACTTTCCAGCAATTGCTGTATATTTTTCTCTCTTAATAATTGACAAATGGAAATTTTTGTGGAACAAGTTTTCCTATTGTACAGGGTATATATATATATATATATTTCTTCCAGTCTTCTCAGATTATAAACTTCTTGAGAACAATTAGGTTAATGGTTAGCAATGGAAAAAAATGCATGAAAACTGAAAAAGAGCTGATTCACAAGATGATATGAAAGCTTAATTTCCAAATATGTCTTACAGCTTATTTGGAACAAATGAAAAAAAGTCTATGTAGGAAAGTACAATCAGGATGGCAAATAATCCTAACAAAAGTTTTCGGCGAATCTGGGCCTGATTTCTCAGGATTTACTTTGTATTGTGGTTCTAATCCTAAAATTTACTACCTGTCCATTTGAAGATTTTACAAGACCTTTAAGATTTGTCAAATACTGCAACATGTGACACTGTTTGAGTGACTAATGTTACGTTAGGTTTCAGGAAATTTTACTGCATTTGAACTGAGTATCTGAAATAACTATACCTCTGGTTCATCTGAGAATGTACTGTCATGATATGATGTAATTATCCTGAAAACGGTAAACCATCTTCAGTGCATACTTAAAGCCCTCACGAAATAACACTGGATATTCACTAGACTCCACAAAAATCAGACAATATTTTACATGACAAGGTCTACATTCTGTGCTTCCAATAGGTGCAAAATCAATATATCATGATTATTAAATAGAATTTCAAAACTTTTAAAATGTTACTTTATTGAGGATAAATTTTTCAGAAAATTCTTAGAAAAAAATCATTGTAACTTGAAGAAGAAACAATTCAATATTTAAAAAATAAACTTCTTATTATTTTTGCTTTATTGTATCTTTAGTTCTAAAACTGCTGTGTAATGAAAGAAATAAAATCCCCACCATAATTGCTCTTTAACATTAATTGATTTCATACCATTTTTTTAAATGCACAAATCAGTTAACATAGGAAACCACATGAGCATTTTTCAAATTAGCAAATCATTAACTTGCTAGTACTGTTTCTACAGACAAATAAATACTGATTAAAGGGTCTAGAAATCTGATATTAACAGTTAAATTTACAAATCTGTCACATGCTTTCATGAATATTGCAGTGAAGGAAATATCAAGTGCAAGAAAAATAATTAAGTTAATTCCAATTTAAACAGTAGTTTTTATGTAGCAGCCCATGTTTCACATAGGATTTAACAGCTAATGCTAAATTTCTCACAATTAATGAGGGGGCTCAGATTTAGTATCTTACAGTGAAAAAAAATTAATATAAGATCAGCTAATCTAATTATGCACAGTTCTAAATAAAAGTATTATGGGCTTTTGAAGTGCTTTGAAACATATTAAAATGCTGACACCTACTTCCAATAATCATTCTACAAATACAATTTCACCTAATGCATATGATGCCAGAAAATAAAATAGGGTAAAGGAGTACTGAAAGAATGTCTCTATTTTCTTTGAGGAAAAAGAAATTTAATCTTCTAAAGAATACAACAGCAATGACCAGATATTCTTGGCCAATTTCTGCCAATATTAGCAAATGGACAAATAAATACAATCACAGAAACTTACAATAAGGTGTGCTTCTTACAAGAATAATGTTAAGGTTACATTTCTGGACCCATAAGTATGACAGTAAAACAAGAGTTTACCACAACACTAAGCGTGTTCTCATAATTCAGGATAATGACAGTACCACTAATGTAATCATTCATGTTTTTTTTAAAAAAGAATAAATCTACTGTTGTTTTTTTTAAAACAGTTAAATACGATTGAAAGCCATAATCCAAAACTCAGGGTGAATTTAGCTCTCTCAACAACATCCTCTTATAATAAAGTGAATTGGCTCCTTCCAATAGCATTATCTGTGATTGTTGCTTTCATATAAATTAATCATGACACAAAACCAAAGTGAAAGAAGTCTCTTAAGAGCAATTTCAACCATAAACTGCACCAGTGAACAATAGTGCACAATCCTAATTAAACACAACTATGCAGCTGTAAAAATAAACTAAATCTGTCCAAAGCTATGAGTTGAGTTTAAAGGCTGGTTTGTAAGAGTGTTTTCTTAAGGAAGACTGGGTCCTCGGTCTTAATCAACCAATAAATGATTTCCTGCAATTATATTAAATAGAAAATTATCTTCAAATGGGGAGTGTTAATTGAAAATCAAAATTCAGAGGGAAGTTTGGAAATTACACGCTGAATACAATTAGTGAGGAAAGGCTTCACCTCCACTTCATCAACAGTCTTCTGGTGATTCCTCCAGTGACCATTCAGGAAAGCCACCTATTTATGAAATCACACAATTTGTCTCTTATTTTGCACCTACAAATTCAAATGCATATCAGGGTTGCAAGTAAAAGGGAGCCTGTCAGGCAAATCACAATGTTAAAGCTGACTGTTCATCCTCAGTTCACACCATGATTAAGGAAAATAAGCAGGGGGTGGTAAGACAACAATGGCTCATGACCAAGGAGGAAGGCACAGTCAACTTGGATATCTGTTGCTTTAGCAAAGGAATTAAAATTTTTCTGTTCTAAAAATACTTTCCCATGTCATATTTTGTTTAATGTCTTACATATGCATTATTAGGGACCTCAATGATGTTGTACGCAGGATAAAATGATTTGCTGTTCTGTTAGCAAAATATTTTCTTAAACATTTCCTTTTGATAAAATTGTTGGATTTTTTTCAGGTTTCTCATTGTCAGTAAAATGTGCACAAATTATTTTTAGTGCTCAGTTTATTAATAAACCTTAGATTCATTGATTATTAGATTCAATTCACTGGCTTATGTACACAATTGCTTTATTAAATAATCCTTTGATTTAATGATTACATCTTCATTCATTCATTTCTTTTAAGAGATTTTTCCAGACCAAATAAGCTGTGTTCTACAAGCTACAAAAACTTCTTTCTTATGCCTTTACTAAATAACCACTACACAATAGCTTCTCTGATTTAGAAACTTACAAATCAATCATACCTTTCTTTTAAAAATTTCAAAAGTCCTACAGAACACTTACACTTATTTTTAATACTTATAAGTAACTTTCCATTATTATAACTTTCACAATCCTCCAGTATATCAGAATAACACCTTATTAAAGCTGTTTCTACATATAAGCAAAAAAAAAAATCCTCATGAAAATGGTCAATTTCCATGTGACTTTACTTTGTTTTATTTTTGCACTATTATGACTTAAAAATCATTCAAATGAATTGTTTTTTTAATTTGTATTAAAAAAAATCCCCTAGTTATACCCCCTGAAAACAGGGGTTTATAATGGAAGTGCTGACACAACCCTAACTAAAGCAGCGCAAATGTTGCCGCTATAATACACAAAATCAAGTTCTATTATTCTAAACTATCCTCGCTCATGGGATTTTTCTTTACTGTGCTCCCAGCCAAACTGCTGAAGCATGAAAAATTTAAATGCAATCAAATGCGCCCAATTCTACTTTACTAGAACAAGTGTCTACAGTGGTACAATCTTAAAAGGAGATGCAACAGATTTGTTTGGTGTTTTTTTTAACTGTTTATTTATAATACAGTGCATTGGAGATAAAATAAAAGAGGAAATTACACTCACATGGTACCAGTGTATTGACTACACAGAGTACATTATAATCAGAGTGGAAAACTACATTGTCAACTTATCACATTGGTTAAACAAGATAGATTTCTGGGGCATAGCTATCATCAAGTAAAACCCCCAAGGAAAATTAAGTATCTTTGTGACACATAAAACTAACTTACCATCATATGTTTCTTGAGCTTGAAATGTCTATACTCAACAGGTTAACTGAGATTCTACAATAGGAAGACATTGGGAAGAACTATGGGGTTAGGATTTGGAAGAAAACCTTGTTGGATTAAGCTTCCAATAATCAATAATATTCTCTGGAAGGCCAGTAAAAATAAATACAACAGGGTGATAGTTATTTTACTGGAAAACAAAAGTACAGAATCTGACTATTTAGGGCCTTGCAAACTTACACAGTAACTTTACTCTGTTCTTTAACAACATCATATATTTTTTTTAAATTCTGCTTGGAAAAATTCTCTGAAAATTATCACTTAGAATTTATGTAACTATCTGAAAGATGTGCCAAATTCATCAATATAATACTTTACAAATATTTTCATTATGTTTATGACCATTATAAAATGGCATTCACCTTCTAGGTGTGTGATAATTATTCAAAATAAGCCCTCCCCCCTTTTTTTACATAAAGCATCAATTTTATAGTTCGTTTACTTAAAGAAAAAAATAGATGGGTGAAGACAACACTCAAACATATTTTTGCTGTTTGGTCTCAGGCTATCACGGTAGTATTAGTTCAGTCAAATACTCCATTGTTAATTTAATGCTGCACTTGATCTAATGTGAGAAATAAACAACTAATTTTCCAAAAATACAACACAGTGCCTCTCATTTGAGGAAACATGAGTAACACTTATGTTCAGCTGCCAAAAAGCACAATACCCAAGAACCCCTACAAAGGACTCCAGCCCATCCTGCCTCAGGCGAAGAATGATTTTAAAAAAATCTTCCTATAATTCTAATTTCTACATTTAAGATCTTACAGGGAGGAGGGTTTATAGAGGATATGCATTTCTAGACATAAAGATGGACATTTATTTCAGAACTTTCTGAGTTTCTTTCTGGTAAGTCTAAGATCTTTTATTGATTTTTATTTGTTTTGTTTTGTTTTTTACAGCACTATCATCTCCTCTTCCTACTCTACCCCAAACTTCCTTGGACATCTGCCACATTTTTCTCTCCCTTCTATCTACTTAAATAAGCCATTGAGAGGAACTCAAAGGAAAAGATGGCAACTCCTTACAGAACTCCCTGCAAAGCTGTAAACCTATGTTCTAGAGTTTACAGATGTTCTTTTACAACATAAGTGGTAAAACATAGAAATAATATTGTATGTTAGAAGAAAACTCACTGACTTAAATTAGCTGAAGAATCAGTAGAGAAGAGGCGAATGAAATATATTTGAAATTCTTTAGGTATGCCAAAGAAAGGATTTAGGTCAGTGGATTTCTGATTTTGTTTAAGGCTTCTAAATTTTCATAATAAAGCACTAAAACTGGTATTCAGAGGCCATTTGAGGTTCTTTAAAACAAGGACTACCTGGAACAGATTCCTCTCCAGTCATCAAAGTTTGTGTTTCTAGAGTTTATATTTAGCTGACAATATTGCTGTCACTTTATATAGCTTAAGACTGTTCTTTGGACTAGAGCTCATATGTCTTGGAATGCTTTGACTCATGAATTGTTTCTCCTGATAATGTTACATCACGTAACCACCTCTGTATAATTGGTTGGTATCTGATTGAAAAGACAGGCAACAGCCTAATGGTGGCCTGTTTACTGCCTATGGAGAACCTATAATTACTACATTACTACATGTATCCCTGAGTGTCTAGTTTCTTCCAATCAAAACAATTTGATTTCATGTAATTTCTAGTGTACCGTTTTGTTTGATTGAAATACTCTCGAGCTTTTTAATAGGTCATCCACCCAGTAACTTGTTAGGACTTCTGCTTTGGAAAGTCAGACCCAGAGTACATAAATAAAATCAATGACTTAACAATAAAAGTGAAATCAAACAATGGCTACTATAAATATTCACTAACAGAGTATTTTAATCAAGTACAATGACTTCATAGCTGAACGGCAAGAATCCTACATGGCATGAGTGAAAGAAAGCTGCCTAACATAACAGTATAATGAATTTATTTATGTATAGTCACTTTGAATCTCCTCTTCACATGAAATGAGAACCATAATTTCTAACTAGAGTCACACACATGTTCTTGTCAGTTTGAAACTGGTAAGACTAATATAGAAGCCCACTTACAGGATATCATACCCAAATATTAATGAAAATCATAAACCAGAACAAGACTTTCTCAGAGAAAAACAACATGAAGTTCTCAGCGTATTCATTTTAATTCGCATTTGTATTTCCATTTTAACACACCATTCAAGAAAAAATATTAAAATGGTTTCTATATAGATTGTCTTATTTTACAGAAATTCACACATGGTGAAATTATGTAAAGAAGTTAACATAATAGGTTCTCCATCAGCTAAGTGAAATAAACTAGCAATCCATCTCTTTTGTTTTCTAAAATAAGCCATAAATTTCAGGTTTCCATCAAAAAAACTGACAAGAGGAGGAGTGGGAACAGCAGAGGGAAGAAAAGAAAGGAAAAAGGAGAAAAAAGAGATGGTAATAAGGAAGGAGAGAAACAACCATGGCTTTGCAGTTCATTTTCAGTTTGTCTACTTAATGAAAACCTCATTGTACATCCCTGAAAACTATTTCCAGGAGGCAAAGTATTTCAGATTCAGCAGAGGTTACACAAGCATCAAAGCAGTTAAATATAGGTGCCAAGCCGCATTGCCAGGAGCTCTTAGTACTGTGAGTTAGTGTTACCTGACAGCTTAGTGAATATAAAATTACTTGTTTCTCCAATTGAAGACAATCAAATTGTCACCTTCCATTGTAATAATGCACAACTAGTGATCAGCAAAGTGCAAACATAATTATCATGAAGAAAACAAAAAATCAAATCTACATTTCTCTACAGAGTAAACACATCTCTCTGGCATCCCCAAAAACGGAGTACATTTTAATATTGATGGTTATGATGTAATCTTTATGTTGTTTAACAATAAGACTTATCCTTCATTCAGCAAATATTAAAAATATAAAGACCCGTTCATAGAAAGTAAATACATATGCCAATAAAAACGCAATTACAAGTTGCCACACAAAGTACAAAGGCCTACAAATTAAATCTCCATCATTTGGACTGATAACTTAAGTATGTTGGCAGCATATCCATTATAAAAATCTTACAAAGACTTCTTTCCAGCATAAGAAACCACTCTGAGGACTGAAAAAGTCAGGTAGGATGCAACCTCAAAAGATTTTGTCTTAATTTTTTCTTTATGCTTTGTTTTTGTTATCTAAAGTTATCTAAAGCATAATCAACTTCAAATATTCTTAATGTTGAAGATTCACCTCAAAATTGATTCAACCTTACTAACCAATTTCAGAAAAACAATCAAGGTTCGAAAACATATCCACAATGATTTTTTAATCACTCGGCACCTGGAATCTCTGTCTAACCAGATTGGCCCATTATCAAAGTGATCTTCACTTGATCTTAGCCAAAAGGCCGAGAAGCAATCAAAGTGATCTTAACAAACCCAAAACTGGGTTTGTAGGAAAGCCGTGAAAACGTGACATGATACTCTTACATTGGGAGATTAGGATTCTATTATCAAATAAAAGTGAAGACCATTAATGTAGATAATGCTTCCAACTATATTTTCAAAGATCTCTTAGAAAAGTGGTCTTTTGGAGCTGGACTGTGGCCTAATAGGTCCTGTTTCTCCACTTCTGTCTGATCCAGATCCCTGCTGATGGTCTGGGAAAGCAGCAGAGGATGGCCCAAGTGCTTCGTATCCTGCAACCATGTGGGAAACCCAAAGTTCCTGGGTCCTGGCTTTGGAAGGGCTCATTATATATCACCATTGTAACCATTTGGGGAGTGAACCAACAGGTGGAAGACGTCTCTATGTCTCTCCTCCTCTGTGTAACTCTGTCCTTCAAATAAAAATACATTTTTTTAAAAATGTCCTATTTTTACATCTGTAACTCAACACAAAACATTCACATTTAAAACATCCATACGTGACAAAAACTCCACACCAAGGTGAAAATGGAACAACTACAGATTCAAAAACATTAGGGTCTATGAGCTTGAACCTTAGAATACAAATTCAGGTATTAATAATACGGTATCTCATTTCTTAAAATGATCTTCACGTTTTACGTCCATAAATATAAACCAGCCAATCAATCCTGTATGTTATTCCTCTTTCTCCTCTTACCCATTATACTGGGGGAGCATGGAAGAAAGAGAGGAAGACATCACATGGTCTTGGTGACAGAAAAAATTAGGGAGAAACAGGAAGTCTGGTCTCTGGTTTCAAGTTGTATTGTGATTTTGAGATAAATTTCACATCGTTACAAATGTGTGTGGATGTGGAAAATAAAACTGTTTTAAGAAAACATCTTTTTTTTCTTTAGCCTTACAAGCTTCAAGTAATACAATAAACTTCATATCCAAGAGACCTTCCGTACAAGTTAAACACACACAAAAAAAAACTTCCTTGCAGACAGGATGCAAGTAGTGCTTTTTGAACTTTGATGCTGAGTAATGCGATCCATTCCAGAAATGATACTCCTACAGAATATTCCTTATAATAAGTGCCAATAAGAGAAAGAAAGGGAACCCTCTTGTCTTCAAAATTGAAGAGAAAATATTTGCACAAATTGAATGTGGAAGAAAAATAAAAGTCACTCAGAGGTTTTTGTCAAGAAAAACTGTATACATTTGCCAAGGACAGGGATTATGTCTGTCTTGTGTACTCCTGTATCATCACTGCATACACAGCGCCCAACACAGTCAATAGTCAACAACACAGAAAAGAAAGCAAAGGGCAAATCAGAGAGATGGGCTGACGATTTGTTTTTTAATTAAAATGGATAGATAACCACAGAAAATATCACTCACCTGTAAATGCTGTCAACATAAACATTTCTTCTTTATACACATTGTATTCAGGGTCTGCTCATTTAACTATATGGTCATTACATCTGTATCCCCAATACATATCTCCTTAAAATTAAGTCTCCATCAACTGTAAAGCATTTATACCAAGTCATATTTTATGTTATATGTAAAAATTAACAATAGCTTTAAAAACTAGTTTCATGAATTTCAATACCTGTACTTCCAAATCAATCTCTTTGCCACACCCTTCATCAAGCCAACCTCGTAGCTGATGGCAGAACAAAGTGCAAATTCCTAACCCTAGCATTCAATGCCCTTCCTCTAGAGCCAACCAATCATTCTAAACTTATCTGCCTGGAGTCTACATTTTAACCTCCTACTATACCTAAACTGACATAATTAAACTTCACTTATTGTTACCTATCTTCCAATACTTTCACCTTTCTTTATTATTAGAAAACTAACTGGAACTGTTCTAAGTAATTTCTCTTCACTTCTAGTAAGTTTCTGACAAAGTATTCCTTGTATCATGCATCCAGTAGTAATACTTGTTACCTTGCACTATCATTCGCATTCATTTCAAATCTATTCTGAAAAGATTCAGTTATTCATTTGAAAGTCAGAGTTATACAAAGAAGGTTATACAAAGAAAGAGAAAGAGAGAGAGGTCAATCTTCTATCCACTGGTTCACTCTCCAAATAGCAACAATAGCCAGGATTGAGTCAGGCCAAAGTCAGGAGCCAGGGGATTCTTCTGGATCTCCAATGTGGTAGCCAAGTATTTGAGCCATTTTCTGATGCTTTCCAAGGTGCATTAGCATAGAGTTGGATCAGAAGTGGACCAGGTGGGTGTCAAACCAGTGCCCAATTGGGATGCCAGAATCATAGGCAGTGGTTTTTAATTGCCATACTACAATACTGCTCCAGCATCTTAGATTATGCAAATAATCTCAACCAGATTATAACTTTTCAAATGAGAACATAATAAGGCTTCCTTGTATTCCCAAAGTACCTAGTACAAAGTTTTGCATAAAGAAAATACCCAGTCAACATTCTCCAGTTATTTAAATATTAGAGAAGAAGGCACAAGCAAATTTAGGATGCTATAACTTAACCAGAAAGAAAGAGTAATATTAAAAGATTTTAAAATTCAGAAGCCACTTGGGACATTCTCATATCAGAGCAGTTAGGCTTGGGCCACAGCTCCACTTCCAAATCTAGCCTCCTGAAAATGCACATCCCGGGAAACAGCAATGGCTCAGTAGCTGAGTCCCCACAACCTGAGAGGGCCAGACTGAGTTCCTGATGGCTAGTTTAAGTTCTTGACAAATGACCCAGCAGATGAAAGATCTCTTTGTACATGTTTATTTCCATTTTTGCCTGGGTTTGTGTCTGTCTTCTAAAGAAATTTTAAAATCTAATTGAAACTTTTAAGTGAAAATAAAAACATTAAATAAAATTTCCATAAGCAGACATTCGGCCGAGCAGGTAATGATGCACACATCTCACATCCAAGTGTTGGTTTTGCTTCTTCGCTCTGGCTGCTTACTATAGCTTCCCACTAATACAGACCCTGGGAGGCAGTAATGGTGACCTCTATAATTGGATTGCTGTCACTGATGCACAGAAGAACCTAAATTGAGTTCCTGGTTCCCAGCTTCATCCCTAGCCAATTGAGCATCTGGAGATTTGGAGAGTAAATGGGCTAATGGCAGAATGTCCTCTCTCTTGCTCTCCCTCTTGTTATTAAAAATAAAATGACGTAAATTACAAAAAATAATAAAATAAGGCTACTGGATTCTTTGTTTATAACTTGGTTTCCCAGAGCTGTCTTCTCTCCCATACACCCTGGCCAATTAAGTTAATTTCACATTTTTAAGTTCATTCCGTATTTTCTGGGGTGAATATTTGGCCCAGTGGTTAAGATGTTGCTTGGAAAGCCTGAATCTGAGTTTGGTTCAGATCCCAGTTCCAACTTTCTGCTAACGTGCACTCTGGAAGAAGCAGGTGATGGCTCAAGTGTATATGGATCCTACCACACCCTGGCCTTGGCGTTCATTAGCCTTGGCTGTGGTGGCATGAGCATTTAGTGAACTTTACCTTCTCTCTTTTTCTTTCCCATACTCTCTTTTTCTCTATTCTCTCACATTCTAAGCAAAGCAAGCCACAAAAATCATCAATCCATACTGTCAAAAAATACTAGGTTGTTGGATGGATATTAAGGAAATGACTGAAGATATATTTTTCTTGGATACTTAGAATGTACCAGTTACTGTGCTAAGTACTGCTACACTGTATTATTTCATTTAGTTCACAAAATAACGCTAGGAGTTAGACATTATTAAGAAACTGCATACCAATACAGAAATAAAGGCACAGTATTACTGATTAAAAACAATAACTTCCCTAAGGTCATATTTAGCAAATATAAAAGAATCTGAACTCAGGTGTTCTAACTCTAAGATAAATGCTATTCAAACTAAAGGTTTGAAATCAAAATAAAGAGCTATTTTAAATAATCATCTGAATTATTCTTTACTAATTTCCACTACATAAATTTGAGTCTTCAACTTAGATATTCTAAATACTTATTTAATCAGAGGTTAGTCAAAGGATTTCTATCCTTATTTTTTCCTTCCCTACTATTTCTAAAGTTAGATATTAGCATAGTTAAACCTATAAAGGAGAGAGAAGAAACTAGAGTGGATAACCCTATAATCAGTCCATTTGACTCTCATTCTAGGCAGTATGACAACAAAATGGGTGGAGGAAATGATAAAAATCTATCAGCACATAGGTTCACCATAGTTTCTATACATTAAATTATCTGACAATCATTGGTTAGTACCTATCCAGACTTTCCCTAATGTTCTTTTTCTGGTAGACCTGATGACTGGCATTAACTATATCCCTGCATAGACTACTGTGAAATAAAATAAAAATGTCACTGCCCATTCATTTCAAGGCCCAGAGAATAAACTGATCCATTTTCCAGTTCTGACCAAAGAAGCCACAAAGGACATGTCAGACACAACTAGAACTCTTTCCCAATGAAAGTGGGTGCTGAGGCTAGTATTCAGGGGAAATGAGACCAAAGGTCTTGCACAATGCATATTTAACACACTGTCTTTCTGCAGCTGATTTCAAGGACTGCACAGTAATTTATACATCTTCATAAAAATCTGACCTGCCATATTATATTACATACATTGCAACTTCTAGGGAGAAGAAATAGAAAAGCCCCATACACAGCACGTGGATTTTTATGAGTTTTAATTTTCTAGGAAGGCTGAAAAAAATTTACCATCAACCAATTTTCTACATTTTTTTATAGATACTAAATAGTCTGGATTCAAAGACTTAAAGTACTTCTATCTTATACTTCTCTCACTACCTGCAGCACTTTTTGTCTTCCTTATAGCTATTTCCTTTAAATTCCTCCCTTGAATTTTTTGGCAACCTGTTATCATAAGCAGCTCTAGAAGAATCCAGTTGGATCTAGATGATCCAATTGTTCTCATAAGTCAC